>NW_002476212.1:0-600000 GCF_000189635.1 Tetrahymena thermophila SB210 | reverse complement strand
TCTTTACTCAATTCTTAATTAAATTCTAACCTTGATCTCATTCAAAATTAAACGATTGCGGTCTTGAAAAGGAGTTAATCTTCTTTGATAAATTAAGAGGTTTCCCCCACTTAATTTTTTAAAGATTTTTCTTAAGATTGGATCCTCCTAAAATTTGTTTTTTCCCCTTCCACAGTTCCAGACAATTAAATTTAATCTTTTATTTCATCAAATATCTAATTTCTTATGGTATTAATAGTTTAGTTATTTAATTAAAAGATATTTAAATTATCCTCCATTTTTATTTAATTTAACTAAATTGTTGTTAAACAAAATATTTTTTGTTATTTACATGTTAATTCATTCATTTTTTAGTTATTATTTTATTGTCAATTTTTTTTTAAGATTATTTCTTATTTACTCATTTAATAATTACTTTAAAATCCCTTATCCTATTTCCTAATTACTTGATGTTTACCTTCCAATAATTTAACAAAGCCGAAAAAAATAAGATTTTGCAAAAATACATTCATTAAAAAATTAAACTTTTTACTTTTCTATTATATTTTTTAGCTAATAGTTAAAATTTTACAATTTAATAATTAATGAAAAAAATCAAAATTTATAATGAATGTATATGTATAAATTTAATTATCTCACCATATAAGTCAAAGTTTAAATTTATAGAAGTTTAAAATATAAAAATTAAAATTAATTTGTAATAAATACTCTTATTTTTTCTTTTTATTTTATAATATTTAGATGAAAAATATTTGAAAATACTCGAATTTAATTTACTAAATAAAAGGAGCACTTAACATATAAAAAAGGAAAAAAACTATTTTTATATTTAATTAAAATAAATATATTAAAGAAATGATAGAAGATTTTATTGACATTTACTATTAAGATTAAGATTAAAATAAATATAAATTTTATAACAAAAATTTTTAAACAAAGATAAACTCAATAATTATTTTATTAATATTTTTATATTATGGAGTATTATTTTAGAGAGTTTTATAGTTAGTTAGTTAGTTAATATTTTTTATTCAAGATTTATTTATTATTATTATTTTTTATTGTCAATTATTATCTGTTTATTATTTTTATTATTCATTATTTTAAGTAGGAGATATTTCGTGCATTGAAATTTCATGGTCATTGACTTCATTAGTATAGGAAAAGTTATGCACAGTATTATTCATTTCAGGATTTTCATAAAATCTTGTTTGAGTTGGCTAGAATGGCAAAATAGTATTATCATAGTCATCATCTTACCTTATTACATTCTATGTATCTAGATTAAAACTCATGTTGTTTTGATTTAAATAGCTTAAATTATCTGTAAACATGTAATTGGTATTGTTGTTATCGTCAATTTTACTATCTACTTTATTTACAAAATCTTCATCTTTTTGTGAAAAACTTATATTATGGATTTAGTTTTCTATATCTTATTGAGATTTTCTACGAAGATTTATGACAAAGTCTAAACTTTCTCCTAAATTTTTTTATTGTTGCATTAATTCTTTTATTTTTTCTTCTCTCATCTTTTAAATTTTATCATCTTTTTGCTCTTATTTTTCAGTACTTTCTGAGTTAATACTAAAAAGCTAATCTACATCATTTACTACATTTTTAATAATCTTCTATTACATATTTTAAGCATCATTACCAGCATTTGAGGCTTAATCTTCAACAACGCCGTCTTATCTAACTCCCTTTTTAAGTTATTTTTGCTTATGGCTTTATCCAGGGCCTTTTACTTTTTTAGTCATTATCATTTCTAACTCATAAAGTGTGAAGGTAATCTTATTATATTTAAGCTTGTATGAGAAGTAAAACCAATAAAAAGCTAATAAAATCTACATTATGCCTAAAAAAGAAACCAATACTAAAGTTCTTGATTTGCTTAATTTTACCAAAAGACTTACGTTAAAGCTCTCTGTGAGTTAACAATTTCCATCTTTGTAGCAAAACATTTTCAATGCAGATTAAACACTTACAGTTAATCTCTGATCATAATTATTATAAATTTATTTATAGTTTTGTATCTAAGAGCAAATATCATTAAACTAGCTAACTGTAACTTTCTCTTTCAAATGATTGAAAAAACCTTTTATTAATTTTATTAAATAATTTTTTAACTAATTTTTATTAAAAAATGCTTTTTATTTTCAAATTTGATAATATAAATTATCTACTTAATCAAAATCATTAAAATAAATATGTTTAAATTTAAAAAAAGCAGATGGTTTTAAAATATAGCAAGCAAATTTCTATGACTTATTACGCTTTAAAGATTTTAACTATTCATTTATTTTTTATTTTTAAAAAGTAAACTGCTTGCATTTATAAGATTATTTGAAATGCTTAAATTTCATAGATAGATATTTAATGACAAATGAAATAATTAAATTTGATAAATCCAAATAATTTATGACAATTTTCTATGATTTTATTAAGTTGATTTCATAATTGCATTTTGCAATAAATTTAAATATTTTATTTAAATGAGTTACTTGCTGTATTTATTTAAGGATGACACCACATGTTAGAGCAGTAGGACTGCTCAACTACATTTTCGATGAATCCGAAAGATACTATCGATATTATAAGAAGCCATATCGCTTGTGTTAGATAGATTTTATAAAAATTAGATAGACTAAACTTTTCTCCAATTTGAATGTTAAATAAAAATGTTAGTGGGGTTACTCCAAGTATAGAAAGTACTAAGTATTGATAGCCACAAGAATTATTTGCCAAATAAATTCCAGTTATAAGAGAATAAGCAGCTATTATAATCAAAAATAATCCAAAAATCTTGTGAGGATGAAAATAGTATGACGGGATATCTTTTCTCAATAAAATATGATCCTACAAAATAATTAAAGAAGATTAATTTAATCAACTTGCTATCTATTCATTACTTTATCTGCATAAGGATTTTTTTCCTTGATAATCTTCTCAATAGCTTTTTGCTATTCAGTGCTAGCATTAACCATTTTGGGTGTTATAATTAGTAGGATAGTAAATAATTCAGTTGTGAAAATCTTTATTAGTAAATATTATAAGCCCTACTTATTTTAGATAAAAATAAAGAGATAGATACTATTGAAAATTAATAATTTTTTAAATAACACTTTTGATTTCTGCAATTTATTAATTATAAAAATTGATTTATTGAAAAAAAAATTAATCCTTTATGGATTTAAGTTTTACCTTAAGTAATAAATTGTAAATTCCATGGCTATTGTGAAGTTTAGATAAGATATTTATAATTATTATGATAATAAAAATTGATGGCTCTAAATGAATTACTATTTTTTTAAATAATTATAGCCATAGTAAAAATACTTGCCTATAATTATTGTATTCATAACTTACAAGTAATCTAGCACAATTTCAAATAAAATTTAATATTTTTTGAATTTCCTCATTAAAAAATTTTTTAATTTTGTTAGATTTAATTTCTAAATCACATTTTTAGTATTAAAATAATAATTATTACATCTTTTTGTATTTTAAAAATCAATCTTTAATTTTTAATAAGAAAACAAACAAAAACAATAATTAATTTCAATTTTTATTTTCATATTTGATCAAAATCTTTTTTCTAAAATCTTAAGTTGAAAAACTTATAAAAGTAAAAGTTTTATTGCTCAATTATTGTAAATTTTTTTAATTCAACCATTTTTAACTGATAAAATATTTTTCATATTTAAAAATATAAAAATTTGGATTCTAAATATTTTTTTAAAGCAAAGATCAATCAATCAATAAATAAATAAAGAAATATTTAAATTTTGAACATTATTATCACAATTTATTTTATTAAGATTTATATTGGTTAATTTACAGTATTTGAAAAATCATTATTTGGCTTGAATTATTTGGAATAATTTAATTAAATATAATCTGGAGCAAGCAGTTAGTTGATTACCTGTACAAACATTTAATGGAAATGATATAAAATACAAAATAGTTTGAATTTTAATATAGATAAATAGATAGATAGTAAATAATATTTGTAAACAAAATTTATTTGAATTAAATTAAGTATTTATAAGAAATTTTTTAATCATATCAACCTTTTTGGTCAATAAACATCTTTATTTTTTATATTTAAAAGAGAAGCACTTGGATTAAAAATTTTGCTCATTTTTAAATGTTTCATGTAAATGGTTTAAGATCACTAAGGTTTCCAATATTTCCTTTCCTTATTATACTTTGAGGGCCAATACCATTGCTTAAAACTCCACCTGTAGTGTTACCATTGTTATTAACTACTAATTGACTCAATTAGTGAGTTCTACCATTTACATTATTTATTGAACGTTACAAGTTAGAATTATTTTAAGTAAAGTTTAATGGAGTGTTTTAATAGTTAGACTATTATCTTACAGGTGAAGATGATTCAGCTTTTTAAACATAATTATTTTGTATTATAGAAGATTATTTTTAGTATTTTGTAGGTGAAGATGATTCTACTTTAGAATATTAATTATTCTAAATAATGTTTTTCAAAGGATTATTAGTAAGTGGTTTTAAGGTAGTTTTTTTTACAATTTAAGGTTCATCCTATGAATATTCTAACTATTAATATGCTTGTATACTGCTTTAGTGTTAGTATGGTTGAATGTTTTAAATTTTTACATTTTATTGTCCACCATTTTTACCTACATATAATAATGGATTGTCTTAAGGTTTAGTCATATTAAGATTTCTTGTGCTATTTACAATACTCTAATTAAGAGAACTGTTAACGTTGTTATATTAGTGTTCATTAATCTTTTATTAAACTCTTGTTTCAATTAATGATTGATTGTTCACAGGACTTTGCAAGGCCATGCTTTAGTTAAGAACTTGACTCTTTTGTTATTATTACTCATTCAGTTTCTTTAATACCTTAGTTTCTAGCAAAGATTAGTTTTGAGCATTATTTTATAGCCCCTATTAATTTAAAATTGTATGATGATTGATAATCATTGATCCATTTCCATCCACCATTTATACTTTTTAATTTTAGATACTGTTTTATTCATAAATATCATCCCTTGGGTTTCTATATTTAAGCCACCAGACAAGCCACAAAGCATAAAATATTTCTAGAAGACCTAATGTAATTATCATTCCTAGCATCAGGCTTAGATTATGCCAATAAATATGTTAAGTAATATTACTTGTTCCATCACAACTTCCAGTATTATTTTAGCAATAGATATTCATTTCTGATACTAAGAATTGGCCTATTTATTCATATAGCATAGTACTACTGTATTAATTATTTAGTTAACTGCACTATTAACTTAGCTGGGAAGAAGAGTATTTCTTATTTAGGTAGTCAGAAAAGAAATCTGTTTTTATATTAAAAATTTTTAATATTTATAAAGGTTAAATAACTATTTTTGGACACAATAATTTTTGATATAAAGAATTTATGGGTTAATAATTTTGTCCTGAACAAAATTTGTGGGATAATAGCCACTAATAATAAATAAATTAAAATAGGATAATCCTTTAAATTAAAGTAAATCTTTTTTTCAATAATTTTGATGTTTCTCTTCAAAAATAATTAAGAAGCAACAAAAAAAAATCAACCTGATTTATTGAGAAATTAAATTATCTATATTATCTATGAATTGACCATAAAGATCATTTAATTAATTATAAGAAGTAAGCTGAAGTAAAATTGAAATAAACTATCAGATTATATAGCTTTTATGACTAATGTCTTTTCAAAATATTATTTATTATATATCATCGTTAATGAAGTGAAAAATTTTAAGTGAATTTACAAAAAATATTTTTTAGTTTGATTTAAAAAAGAGGATTTAAATTACCTCGAGTTTCTACTTGCTTATGACACCATTAAGAGCTGCAATAAACCTATTCTTCTATTTAGCTTATAAATACTAATGAGGTAACACCAGTCATGAAGATGAAGAAAGCTGAAATTCCATAGAATAGTTATCTATGGTGATGTATATACTATCTATAAAACGATACTAAACAAAGAAGGAACATAACACAACCAAATACTGTTAAAGTAATATATCTAGCTCCACACGAATAACAAACTATAGCTATTCCAAATGCAATCATTAGTAGAGCAACAAGACAGGCTAAATGATTAACTCTAAAATATTATAATATATTTTATCATATTTTTAATTGTATAACTCTTTTAAAAGCATATTTATTATTTTTGCAAACAAAAAAGCTAATTTTTAAATAAATTTTTACCTTGTTGAGGGATGTTTTCTATCTAGTTCCTCTTCTGGTATCTTATCTTTATTAGGATCATTTTTAACATACTATTTTAAAGGTATCAGCTATGACTACCTACTCATCATCAAAGATTTATTCATTTATGATTGGTTTAAAGCTCTAATCTTCGATTGAGCAGCTATCGACTGCTAAAGATTATGTACCTAATTAAATAAACCATATAAACAATTAATAATATTTTATAATTTCCTTTACTAAATTAAAATAGTGAATGCATTAAATATAGGGCAAATTTTATGATTGATAATGTATTTTACTTAGAAATTTGATTGATTTAAACGCGACTATTAGATCATAATGTAGTTATCCTAATAAGTAAAGAGGAGCTTAAATTTATTTGCTACTTTTAAGAATCTTGTACTTTAAATAGTTTTTTCTAACAATCAATTAAATGTCGTTGAATGTATTTATAAGCTTTTGTTATTCTTTAACTTTATTTGTCTAATATAAATATTAAAATTAATATTTTTGATAGTTTATTAGTTTAAATCTTATTTTGTTATCTATTTCCATAAATACAGATTTTTGGAAAATTTATAATTTGTTTGGTTACCATTATTCTTTAAAATATTGGATTTATCTCATTGGTAGGATATATTTTATAATTTAAAACAAAAATACAATATTTACCATTGAAAGTATTTCTATTAAATCAAAATCTTCTCGTTTTAAATAAATAAATACTTATTTACTCTGAAAACAAATATGATTAATCCTACAATTTTACAATAATTAGCTTCTCTGTCGTTTAGTTTGCCTTAAATTAGTTATTTATTTATTTTAAATGGGTAGAGTATAATAGATTTAATACATTTTTTTATTTCTTTATAATTATTTAAGTATAATCAATATGTAAATTAAATCCTAAATTTTTCACTAATTATTATCATCAATATTCAAAAATATTTGTGTAACATTCAATTTTAATTGATAAAATTGTAGATATTAAATAAAAATAAATAAAAGCGAAGAAGATAATAATCATAATCACAAATATAGATCAAAAAAATTTATTATCAATCTAATAGCGTTATACTTTCAATCATAAATATATTTTCCACAAAAACGAAGTTATTATAATCTGAGATTAAAAAAATATGTTAAATTTTCATATATATTAATAATAGATGTGTATAGTAAAATATATAGGTTAATATATATACGAAGAATTTACTTTATTTATTTTATCTAAATAAATTATCTTGAATATAAAAAATATATTAGATAATTGATATATTGGAGTTTTTTTATTTATTTTAGTGGTAATTTATAAAATAAGCAAGCAAGTATATAAAATTATATTACCTTTATAAAAAGGTTTGCTTTTTGATCTCAAAATTATTTTTTTTATGTTTAATCCAAAGGCTATGTGCTGCTTTAAAATTTTTAGCAGTTATTTTGTTAGGTTAGCTAAATAGATTAATAATCATTTTTTTGTTGTTTCAGTTTTATGTGTTTTACTAAATAAGTGCTGCAAAAGGTTTCTCATAGAAATATTTTAATTGCTATTATTGATATTACTGTTATTACTTCTATTTGTATTGCTTATTTGCTATTAATTAGACTTATTCAACATACTTTTAGGTTCAGTTCCTTACAATAGAATTTTTAGATTTTCAGCTAAAGTGTTCTTATTGGTGCATTTTTTGTTTTGATGATTTTAAGTGAAATTATTCTAATTATTTGGGCCTTCTTTTTATGGTAAATTATGGATTTTTTATTAGTTTTAACTATTGAAACTTTGTGGAGAGCTTTTTCTTGCACTTTCATTCATAAATTAAGAATAGCTAAAATTTTTTATTGAATTAAAATTGATTTTCACATTTAGGTTGTGAGTTGGTGTTGAAGTTTCAGCTTTTTTAAACGTTGTATAGCTCTTGTTTTATTTTTAAGCTAATCCAGATTATTTTTTACTATTTATTTTCGAAAGTAGATTCAAAATTTCTAGCTTTTTATTAGACTTAGCTTCTTGTTACTAATTTTATGATAAAACATTAATCTATTACTTATTCTTTTTTTATAATGTAGAACTTAATTGTTCACAATTTTGGTTATAATACTATTCATTTTAATTTTAGAAATTAATTTGCTAATTATGGCTTTTTACAAAGTAATTTTAAAATTTCTCAATTTCCATTTTTTCTACTGACTTGTTTGAGCATGATTTTTAAAGTCTCTCAGTTTGAAAAACTTATAAAGGAAACTACTCATTAGAAAATCTCATTATTGTTGTCTAATTTTTTAGATCTGAGCTTCTTTCTAAAGAATTGTGTGTTTAGATTATATTTTTTTAAATAAAACTAGATTTAGGCGTACTTGAAGCTATGTTAGAAAAGCTAGAGTTTATTGGAACTTATGGTTATGGTAAACTTTTTTATTCACATTTTTTAGCTCTGAATGTTTTTTAAGTCTTTTTCATAATCTATACACTTTTTTGAGGAGTTGTTTTTCTTACAAATGATAGCAGTTAAGAATCCTCCAACACATTTGTATTACAGCTAAAAGAAAGATCTTGTTGAGAAGAAAACTAATTGTTGCTATTCAAATTTTAAAATGATTCTTCTGTTTTTAAAATTTCCTTTTAAAATTGCCTTAGCTTTGTTATGTTATCATAAAATTTATTCTTTTAACTTCTTGTATTAATGTTAGTTTTAAATAGTTAAGAAAACTTTTAAAAGTTTTTTTCAATCTAAGGCGATGTGTTTTATTATTTTGAAATTGAGCATCTCAAAAAAGAATCTTTTCCTAGCTTTTCTTTAGCACTTTATAAATTTTATGAAGAAGATAAATTATCTTCCTGTTTAGTATTACATAAACTTCCTTTTTATAAATTCTAAAATTGCTTCTTTTACTGGTTCTGATTAAAGATATTTGAGAGTTGGGCTTTTGCTTTTGAAATATTTTGATTTTTACTATTGAAATTTGTTTCATTTTTAGCAAACTACTCTTTAGAATTATCTCTATTAGAATTAGAAATAAGCTAACTTATTTTTTCTTGAGAGTCTTAAATCTACTTTTCTAAAATCATAGTTTCTTCTAATAAATCATTTTCGATTTTTGTATACTTGGCTAAAGATTTTATTAAATTAGAATAACTGAGAGGACTTTTTACCTAAACATGTTTGTTAATTTTAGCATTTTAAGAAGACTAATTTGAAAATGAATTATTCTATTATGAACTTATCTGATTTTTGTCTTAGTTTATAAAAAAAGATTACTGCTTAAACTAGTTTTCTCTGTAATTATTATTTTATAAAGAAGGTTCATTCAAATTTTAAATTATTTCTTTATTATTTTTTTCTAAAATATGTCCATTAAAAATACTAGGCGACAAGATAAATTATCCTTCCAAGCTAGGAAGGTTTGGAGTTTAAGCTTATACATGTTCGTCATCACTATTGACAATTTAACTATCATACATATATTTACTCAAGTTTAAATGCGAAGCTTAAGATATATGAGAACTAGCTTCCCTTGAATGACATTAAAAATTAGTAGGATATTGATTTTTCTAATTCTCTACTATCAATGATTTCCTACATGTTTAATAGTGGAAAGGTGATCCATCGCAAGAACAGTAATTTGAATAGTTATTTTTATCACCAGTCAAAAAGGGATTAAAGCCTAATACTGCATTATTATTGGATTTACTGTTTTATTAAACATTGCAAAAGCAAGACTCTACATTATTTACAACAATAATAAATTTTACAAATCAAATTTTTTAATTATTTTAAAATTTAGTAGGCATTGTAGAAATAAGAAATATACATTCTATTTTATTGGTTAGCTTTGCTGAGTCTACTGTTCTTTTAGATTCATATTATGTATTTCCTGTCAATATTATGCTTGAAGAAGCTTGCTGCTGACTTTCTGCTTTTTTTTAATGTTAATCGAAATATATATTTTAATAGGTAGTTATCCATTACAAATCAAATTTTACCAGTAAGTTTTTAATTTGGAGATTTAAGAAGCCGAATTTCTTTTTTCAGAGAAGGCACTTGTGGGTACCTTTTAAAAGTGCTCATAGAAATTTTTAAGTTAACTTGTATTTAATAAGAAGTATAATACTAAAGAAAAATATAATTTATTATTCTAGTCTTTTACTTAAATTACTAAAATAATTCACTATATTCATTCACAAAAACAAGCAAATCAATTAGATTTATTATTGTTATTTTTTTAATAGTATCTTGCTAAATTTAAAAATTGATTATTATGTAAATCAATAATCCCCTTGAATCAGTCATCCATCATCATTTAATTACTGAAAACATAAAGTATAGCTAATTTACCACATTAATTAAGGCTTTATAATATCTAATTATTTTACAATTTATTTCATGTATATTTATAAATTTAATAATTTAATTCAATTAAATACAGCTATATTTGATTGCTGCGCCTATCATAGCTTTTGTATCAAATTTTGTATTCTGACTAGTACAGTAACATATTTTTGTAAAAAAATATCTATTAAAAGTTCATTTTATAACTTGAGTTAACAATAAAATCCTTCAATTATGGATAACTCTACTGGAAAAGTATTAAGACTATTTCTGAATTTTGAGAAACAATTAAAATTTTAAATAAAAAATTGAAGAGAGTAACAATTTCAAAAGTAACTAATTAAAAAATCATTTTATTTTTATATTTAAAAAAATAAAACCTCTGATTAATTTCTTTTTAAGTATGCAAGATCAAATTTACAATATATTAGCAAGGATTTATAAATTTATTAACATGCAATAATAAAATTCATAAAGTTTTTGTAACATTAAATTAATAAAATAAATAAGCAAAACAGAAATCGATATATAAATAACACCTACTATATTTATAAAAAGATTGCTAATATAAGTCTTCAAAATTACAGTGAAATCTAGATAAGTTTATGATATAGCAATATGCCATTGAGATTATTTATTTTATTTAGTTGATTTATTTAAAGGTTAGTTTTTTTATGGGAGATTACAGTATTATTATGCAAATATTTTAAATAAATTAAAATTTTTTTAATTAGAAATCTAATTTAATGAATTGGTAAAAAACTTAAGAGAAAGAATAAATATTAATTAAAAAAAATAAATATAAAATATAATTAATAATATCTTTAATCTTTTAAATAAGGATTTATAATAATTTAAATAAATTCATAAAATATATTTCTTGTATATTCCTAGGTATAATTTTTCTAGATATTTTTTAATTTTGTGTCTTTCAATTACTAAATCACAATTATTTTAAAATTGTTCTATATTATCTGTATAAACTTTCTTAAAACTAATGTCTTCATCTGTAACAATTATTTCCTTCATTACAGAAGCATTACTTTAATTTTTTTCACTTTGACTTAATTAATCTGTAGTTGCATGAATTTCTTAGTTTTCCTTATTGTCTTAATTTTGTTACTATAATAATTAAGATTCTAAAAGCCTACTTTTTTATTAAAAATCTTTTGATTCTAAAACACATAGAATCTTGTAAATAGAGTTAATTATTTATATTTATTCATCAAGTATTTTTTTATGATCTAGTCTTAAAACAATGGCAAATCTTTATTTGTATGTTATATTATAATCTTTAAGTAGAGCTTCATCTTATTCATTAGATGTTTTGTATCTTTTAATTAAATAAATCAGTTGAAATTGTTAATAATTTTTTTATAAATATTTACTGGTCTCTCATAAATTATAAAACTTTCAGGGCAAAATCAAATACAAACTTTTCAAATCCAAAGCTTTGAGGTAGAGTAAACAATATTTTTGATTGATCTTTACCATGATAATGGCTTGATAGATATATTCTTAAATAAATAATAAATTCTTTTTAAATTAAATTAAAAAATGATTATTTATTGTCTAAAAATTAAATTTTTATTTTTATCTACCTTCACACAGGTGACCTCTTTTCAATCTAAACTCCTTTGTTAAATCTTTTGTATTGATTTTTATGTTATTATTCATAACAAATCCATTTTTCCAATCATCTTCGGATATGAATTTTCTAAATATGATCTAATTGAATATTCCAGGAATTTCAAGAGGACTAGGCTCAGGTTAAATCCACATCTAAATAAAAAAAGTAAATTAGTTTGGTGTAAGACTTCAAAAACTAAAATTTTACTCTAAAGCCAAAGCTATCAAACAAGTTATTCTAAAAAGCGAATCCATACCATTGCAGTAAAAATTTGTTGGTCCTTCTTCCATAACAAAGATAAATTTATTCTCCCTTTTTATAACTAAAAATTAACATTTTGAAATATAACCACATACTAAAAAAGTAAATAATACGGTTATTCAGTTGTGACAGCAAAATAAGTATTTTCAGTTTATGATTCATACCAATCAAATTCAGTATCATCACTAAGAGTACTTACAGAGTCTAAATTATATTCATATTCAGTATGATCTATTTTAAATTTACTATCTTTTGGCTGCTTTTACTTTTTTACAACTTTAATATCTTCGACTTATGTTTTGCTAAATTTATCATTTGTTATTTCATTTTTATCAGCAATAACCTCTCCTTCTTTTTAAGTATTAGTATTATCTTCACTAATATTTTAATTTTCATTTTTATCTTCTTTTACTTCTTCTTTATCCTCGTCCTCCTCCTCTTCACTATCTTCGTAGCTTGAGTCATCACCACTTTCGTAATCATTTTCTTAAAACTCAGAATCAGATGAATTTTCACTTTCTTCGCTTTTTTTTGTACGATTTAAAATTTACTCAAAAGCAGTGGTACCTTTTGAAGAGTTTTAAGCTGTGCTTGACTCAGACAGACTTTAATTTTTGCTTTAATGAATGTTCAGAGTTTCTACTTTCCTTTTACCTTTCTTTTAATTATTTTCAACAATTTTGAGTTCTTTGTGAAACAAATTATCATATTCTTTCTTTCTTCCTTCTGTTTATTCTTCATCTGTGTCATTATCTTCAGTAGCTGAAGTAGTAAAAAATTTCAAATCCCAAATATCGACCTACACATTTGCAAATAATTCCTTTGTATTAATTTCATATACCATTCTCCTAAGGATATCATCTTCGATGAATTTACTTTTATTTTCTACTATACTTTTTAATTCTGGGCAGAGAACTTTATAATGATCTTTAACAAAGCGATACCTTGAACAACGATAGTGAAAATCATTATTCTATGCTTAAAATTTACCACTGTTATTGGTATCAAATACGCTTAGATCTATTTTATTTTTTTTAATTTTATATTTGGGATGAGATATAGATTCTTCAGCCTCAAACAATTTGTTAACAATGTAATGAGTGGCTGAGTGATTTCCATGATTGAATAAATCTCCAAAAGGAACTAAGCAAGTATGTGGAAGAAAATGTCCGAATACTCTAGTCATTACTAATTCATAGCACCAAAAAAATAATTCTCTAGTCAATTTTTCTTGATCGTAAAACTATGGATACTACACAAGACATTTCTTAAGCTAAATCCAAGTTACTTCAACATCTTCTTTATAATGCTTAAACTATTTATTTATTGATTGATCGATATAAATAATTAAAACCAAGCAAATGAAATCAAATTCAATTTATTTATTGATTGTATCACACATATAAAAATTAATTTTATTTACTTCATCAATTAACTCTGGACATTCGGTTTCCTTAATATCTTTTTCTTCCCAATCATACAAAGTATAAGAGCGCTCAATTGTATCAAAATATGGCTAATAAAATGATTTTCCATCCTTAAGCTTTTCATAAATTAAGAAGGAAGTAAGAATATTAAATTCAGCATCTCCAGCCTTCTTTTCATTAAATAAATGAGCATTTTTCTCTGCTAATAGCATTTCTTTCAATTCTCCATTTTTAATATGATATTGAGATATCATTACTTTATCAGGTATCGCAGCAATAACCTATTAAAATTTTTAAATTGCTTTCTAATTCATTTAAAAATCCTAATTTTACAGTGTTCGCTGGTATATCTTCTAAAGCAACTACACCAGGTATACCTAAAGGCCCAAAGGCTGCAGGAACTCCAATACCCTAATTTGTTATAAAAAATTTTAAACTACCATCCATGATATAAGTTAAAAAATACTTTATGCATTAAAACTTTATTATCATGACACCATTTTAAAAATGTTTAAATATTTTTTGAGTTCTTTAATTTTTCTGTTTCAACTGGATTGAGTTAATCTTCGGCTATAACTTAATTTTATGAAGTTTATTCCATATTATGCTGTTATTTATAATAAAGATAAAAGTGCTTTTTAAATAATTTTTAAAAGTTAATTGAAATTTTTTTTGTTTTCAAATTAATATATCTAAAATAAACAATTAGCAAAGTTTTCAAGTTATGTTATTAATTTGTTTTTTAAAAATATTTAAAAATAAAAAAAACAAACAAATAAATAAATAAAGAAATATCATTTCAATTTTTGTTGAATAAAGTAAATAAATAATTAGCATTTAAATTTTAATTCATATTTTTAAATGATCAAAAAAATAAATAAATAAATTAACATATTCATTTTAAATTTTTAATTCATTTATTTTGTGAAATTAATTCTTTAATTTCATTTCTTAATTGACTTAGGAGATTATTGGTGTTATGATTATCTACTGCTCAAAGAAGAATCCAATTAATTTTAGCTTGGGCTTTAACCTACTTTCAATAAATTTCCTTTTCCCTTTTAATTACTTGCTACGTTTATTAGCATAAGACTATTTTTAATTTTTTTCATATTGCTTATTAGTGTTTTTTTCCTTTCTACTTATCTTTTTTTAGCTTATAACACCTTTTATGGAGATTATCTCCTCATATCCTATAAATTTTATTCTTCTTCTAAGATACTATCAATATAAATTAATGTACTTGGAGATTTAGATTAGCTCAAGTGCTGTTAGCTTAGTTTTGAAATTTTATCTGAATCTACATAATACATCAACTAAAACTTTTTCAAGTTTTTATAGCAGTCACACATAACCTTAATTAAAATAAAATTTTTTTTTTTTAGGTTTAAAGCATAACATTAAATATTTATTTTAACAAAAAATATTGATAAACACAGAAATCATAAGGAAAAGTCTTACTTTTGGTATAAAATTACTATTTAGCTGAAAGGTTGTTTATTTAGTGTTTTAGTCTTTTTTTCTTTCTTTAGAGTATCTATCATATGTTTAAATTATATAATTGAGAAGAGTGAATGGTTTGATCTTCAAATTTGAGGCTAGTTCTTTTATATATTTAAAACTGAGTTTAGTTTCGAATGTTTATATTGTTTCACTTGAAGACACAGTTAATTAATTATATATTTAGTCGTTTTTCTCTATTTCTTCTTACACTGTAATAGACTGCAGCAAGTGGCTAAGCAATTAGCACTTTTATTATTTTTAATTATTATTAAAATAATTTCTATAGTCTATTGCTACATTTTAATTCGAAACTATTGCTGAAATCATCAGATCTACTTCTTAATTATAACTAACAAAGTCTTCCAGGTCATTAATGTGCGTTTAATTTAATTCTTTATTAATTTCTTTATATACATATAAAAATATATTTATTTCAAATAAAAATAATTTGGGAAAAATAAGATGAATTTCTTTTTTAAAGCATAAAGTGCTTTTAAAATAACTTTGGATAAATTTTACATAAAATTTCATTTAAAGCTAATTAAGATGGCATTTAAAAGCCAGCAATTCCGAATAATTTCTAAAAAAAGATTGATAAAGGCTTCTCCTCTATTTACAATATATAGCGAATTATTTATTCAATCTCTTAGAATGCCTCATATTATATTTTTGAAACACTAAGTATATACTCCATGAAGGCTTCAGCTGCATTTTTATCAAACAAATCTTCAGTTTTTAAGTTCTTAAAGAACAATTTCAATCTGTGCAGCATATACTCTTCTGTAATCTCTATATTTGTAGATTAGCTAATATTAAAAAACATAAAAAAATAAATATTTAAATAAATTTCTCCACTTTTATGATTTTAGGAAAATTGAAATTGTAAGTATGAATAATTTTGCTATAAGTAGAAATCTTGAATCTTTTTTTTAATCAATTTAAAAAACCATTAAAAATGATAAATAAAATGAGTGATTATTGGGTGGGTAATTTATCAAAAAATTTTTGATTAAGCCAAATTCGAAATATTTACATGGTTCTATTATATACGAAAGCTGAAAGGAATGGATGGTCGTTAAGAATAGAATGTAAAGTTTGATCTTTAATCCTGAAAAAATTAAATTACCTTATTAAATTACAATTAAAAATTAATAGCCTGAATTAAATGTGATTTTTTAAGAAATTAATAAATTTGATTGTTACTATCTAATGGTCTCTTGATATTCAATTGAATCCTTAGCTCTCACCATTAGAGAATGTCCTAAAGAACATAAGTTGTCTTCTAGTGTTTATTTGGTTGATCTATTATCTTGTTATAAACTCTTTATAAACATCTGCATCTCTTAGATTTTCCCTCTCATTTCATCATATTTCTCTTAAGCTTTATCTAAATCAGTCATTTCTTCAATTCTTTCTTCCAACATATTTACTTATAATTGCAATCTGTTTTTTTCATCGTTTAATGCATTTTTCAAATGGTTTATTTCTTCTTCAAGTTTCTAAATTTTACGGTCTGAAACAATTTAGTTATTTATTTTATTGTTAATACTTTTTTTTAGAAAGGAAATTTCCTCTATATAATTTTAGCACTCTTCTTCAACTTTTTTTTTAACACATATATCCATTTGTTCTGTTGCTAGAGTAAATATGTAATTGAAGAATGAGTTTAAGTACTAAACAAACTAGTTTATGTTATTTCCCTCTCCAAGCATCTCATTCATTCTTATTAAAATACTAGAAACTCTCTCATTCAAAATTTCCGATATTTTAATGAAGTACTTTTTTTAGAATTGATTGTTATCTAATTCATGCACAACTTCTTTCTCTAATTTTTCTATGATATCTAATAAACAGAATTCTAATTTTTGTCTAGCTTATTAGTATTTAGGCAATGCTAAATCATCATACCCACAATTATTATAATCTTATTTAATTGGAACATTTTGTTAATTTTGGCTGGTTACAGTATTTTATTAGCTGATCACTTAATTTTATTTAGTTTGTTCCTATTAAATAAGTGGATTTTGATGTAAAGAAAGACATTCTGATTTCTGATATAAAGCTTCTTAGTTTTAATGAACAGATTTGATATTTGGTTAAAATGTTTATCTTCTCTTTTCTTAATTTCTTTTTGTAGGAGATTCCCCATCATTCAAATTCCTCAAAGAAAGTTGGTGATGTAGCAAATAATTTGTTTTATTTGATTTATCGCTAAGCTTGTCAATGAATTATTCGCTATTTATAATAATACTTGAGTTATTATTATCTTAAGTATGATTTATTAGTTTTTGTTATTCAGATTTAACATTTTATTGTGTTTAAATGTGGTTACTTCCTTACATAATTTATTAATTATGTCTTTAGAAAAGACTTTTACCTTAATTTGAAATGTCGGTCTTTTTGATATTAAATTATTCGCCATTTTTTTAATTTTGAGCTGCTGACTATACTTCGCTAGATAGATTTTTATCACTTAAAATATTAATTTAAGTTGGAAAATTGTTCTATATTGTTTAGTGACTCAGAGTAAGCATATCATTTTGATTGGCAGGAAATTATTATTTGATATCTTCGATATCAATTACATTTATTTCATACAAATTTTAAAATTTTACAGGTAAAGTTTATTTTATTTGTGCTTACCTTTTAAATAATTAGCTATTTTACAAAACATATGAATATTTATTAGACAATAATTAATCATTTTTACTTATTTTATTTTCTTTTGTATTGCTACTTTCGTTTATAAAAATAAATGAGTCTTTTTATTATTCTTCATTTAGATAGTCTCCTTTTTGAATGTAGCTTTGATTAGCAATCTATGATTATTAGATTTGTTAAAAAATTCTCTAAATAGGCTTTTCATATTTATTACTTTTACTATGTATTGAAGACATATTGTGATTGATTAATATATTTTAGGAGGTGTTTTTCGATGTTAATGATAGTTTTGAATTCTACTAGTTCCCTTTCAAGTCTACCAAATTCCACTTTATGTAAAAATTATTTTCTTTTGATTGGGTCGATTTTGTTGATTTTGAGTTAGGAGACTCTATTACAATTCTTTACCTCTAATTCACACTCTGAGGTCTCTCTTTGCTAATTGCTTGCTAATAACTCTAAGTAGATTAATCGATGTCATCATATTAAATTTTGAGCTATTATTTATTTTATCTACCGCTGGTCTTTATCCTTTGCCTATCAGTTGAAGCGCTTGTTTCTCTTAAACTTTTAACACTTTAAGAACTCACTAACACATTGAGTTTTTGAGTATAATTTGATATTAGCTATTTATTCATTAGTAAGCAAGTAATTAAATTCGAAAAAATATAATAAAAAATTATTAATCTAACCAATAAATGAAACAAAACAAACCTTCTTTGTATTTATGAAAATAATTGCGATAAAAATAATAAATTTTTTATGAAAATTATTAAAAAATTTGTGGAATACTAGCATGTTAATTATCTATTTCAAAAATTTGTTTTAAGTATAACAAATGTAAAATTATTCAAATAAAATTATTATATTTTTAAAACAAATATTCAATCATGATTTGAATAAATAATTAGATATGATAAGGATATATTATGGGTTTTTAATGTAGAATTATTTTATTTATTTTAAAATAACTTCAAATATAAAATAAATGATGAAATGTTCCACAAATATTATATTTTCAACTTTAATGAAAAAAATAAAATTTATTTTTGCTTAAATAACTTTTTTTAAATATTTTACGGATTAATATACATAATAATTCAACTTTTTTCAAAGTAATGTAAACTTCTATTACTTTTTAGTACTATTCATTTATTTTTTTAATGGTATATATAAGTCTATGTTGATGTTCGCTCAAAAAACAAACAATTTAAATTTGTGGAAATTAATCATATGGAATAAATTTCATTAGTGAAAATTAAATTTTTTAGGCCTTTGAAAGTAAACAAAATGAGCTTTGTAATTTCTGAATAGCATTGAATATCTGAATTTATATTTAAGAAATATTCTGGTTTTTGTTACCAAAAAATTATCAAAAGAATTTAATTTATTAAACAATCATAATAATTAAAATAATAAAAAAAATAATAAAAGTTAGTAAAAGAACAACTAAGTGATGTCTTTATTATTCATTTCAGTGATTACATTTTTAATAAGTAAATATATTTATTTAACTATAAATTACATTTAAATAACGCTTATGCTTAACTAAATTATCTAGAATATACAATATCATAGGTATAGATTCTAAATGAAACCTTTAAATAATTAACTTATGATGATAATCTTGCTAACACTGAAAATTATTGGGTTAGTTAACCACCTTTTAGTGAAGGTGGAATAAGTTACTAATGTTTAAAAAGTCTTGAATTCTAGCCATAGCTATTATTAATGGGACCAAATTAGCAGCTCACTAAAGTATTTAACGCACTATCCTTGACTAAAGGAAAATATTTTTATAAGTTTAATGTGACTTTAAATCTTCTCTTAATTGATATGAATAGATCAAGCTTTTCTTTATCTCTTACTTTTAATGGGAAATCAGTAACTTTTCCTTAATAAGGATAGAGCAGTTATACTTCAAATAGCAAAGATTTTTATTGTTATGAAGCTTTGACATATCTAATACCATGCTCGTAAATAAATTTAAGCAAAAGTTATTTTATTTATTTATTTTTTCATTTCAATGAATAGAGATTACTGCTTTGGATAAAAATATGATTCTTAGATTAGTATAAGCAATATGTTTTCAGGTTATCAAGATAATATTGTAATTATTTATAATTTTTCGAGATTTACTTAATTTAATTTTTAACCTGAATTGTTTGTTATAAATAAATAATCCCGAATTCACCAAACTATTTAATAATCAAAGAATTATTCTGCTATATATTTAGAAACTGAAAATTAGTTTATAAGCGTAATTAAAGCCATTTTTTAAATTAAAAGAATGCTTTTAATAATTTCAATAATATAAATGTAATTTACTGTAAACAATATTGTTAATTACTTAAAAAATAAAATTAAGTTTGTGTTATAATTAATGATATCATTTTGATATTGAAATACTTAATTGATTTATTTTTTATAAATTAAAACATTATAATGGGCTAATTTTAAATAACTTTATTTATTTAAAAACATTTTTTCGATTTTCGTTTGTTTTTTTAATTTACATAATTTTATTTTTAATGTTATTTTATAAAAATGACTAAAAACCTTTTTTTATAAAGTAAATTTAATTAAGCTCTAACGCAATCAATGATGAATAAGTTGGGATTATTAGCTTACAGATAGAAGCTTATCTCTGTGACCCTAATTGTTTGAAATGCTAAAACAGTCCAACTTAATGCATATAGTGCTAGAATAGCTCTTAAGCAATAGATTTCGAATAATAAAATTGTGTTGATAGTTGCCCATCTGGATATTACTAAAGTAAATATTTTACTTTTTACATTACAAATAATATTTCTTTCCTTACAAAAAATGATAGCAATTAAAATAAAAATAAGAATTTTAAATTACACTTAATCTTTTCCACAATAGTTTTGCCTAATTAGAAAAGAAATTTGAATCTCATAAATTACCTTAGATACTAAATTAACTTAATCAAACTAAAAATAAAAATAATCCCACCTTATTACTTTTTTAATTTAAATAAAAATACTGCATAACAAAAAAAATATCTAATTCTTTTATCAAGTAATACTTGTTTTTTTAATATTAGCTATGATTTTATTTGTACAAATATCTTTTTATAATGAATCCTAATTAATTGATATTTTTTTTTAATTAATTTAATTAATATTATAGCGAATGATGCTTCATATCCCCTTTAGCAAGTTTGTAAGAAATGCGAGGTTTAAAATTGTGAATAGTGCACTAGTGGAATGACATGCTTTAAATGTTCAGATGGATACTATTTTGATGGTAGTCAGTGTTCTTAATGTGATAGTTTATGCGGTACATGTTCAACATCAGCTTCTTTATGTTTGACTTGTAGTGATGGATATTACATGGCAACTGGTAGCATATGTACTCCTTGTCCTACTGGATGCTCATCTTGCTCATCTAACACTTATTGTAGTTCATGTAATGATGGTTATTACTAGCTAAAAGTGGATAGTTAAACAGCAACATGTAATCCTTGCTTGTAGAATTGTAAATCTTGCACAGATAATACGTCTTGCAAAGAGTGCTTTTAAAATAAATACTGTAAGGTTTAAAAATTTTCAATTAAAAAATACACAATAATATTTTTTTAAACTAAAAAAATTTTGAGAAAGAAAAATTAACAAATTTTTGAAATAAAAAGAACCTAAATTTAAAAAATATGGCTAGTAATTAAAAATTATTAAAAATAAAAAATAGTATACAATAATGACATCAGTAAAAATTATTACTATTAATGCGTTACTGACTGCGGTAATAATTAATTTATTTCTAATGATAACTCTAAATGTATAAAGTTTTAAGATTCAAATTGTATAAATGCTTCCCCTTCATAAGGTTGCTAAAATGGTAATTGTAATTTTCCTTAATATTCAAATTTCCAAAAAGAATGTGTTTAAAGCTGCTAAGATGGGTTTTACAAAGGATTTAAAGACCCAAGTTAAACTTTTACATAGTGCTATAAATGTCCACAGGGAAACTAAAAATGTAGTTCTTAAAATTATTCTATCTAATGTGAAAATGGATACTATTTATAACATGTAAGTACACAGCAGCAAAATTGTTTATAGTGTGAATAAAGTAATTAAATTTTTTATTAATAAATTTAAATATTAAATAATAAGCTTGTAAATAAATCTTCATATTAATTTTTCATATAAAGATAAATAATAAAAAAAAAACATTTATAATAGATTGTGATTCGTGTACAAACGGAGTAAGTTGCAAGAAATGCAGCAAAAATTATAATCTAGACGGTGCTACTTGTGTATAAGAGTGCTCAGGAAGTTAGTATAGCTAAGATTAGATTTGTAAGAATTGTCCCATATAAAATTGTTTAAAATGTAAAGATAATAAAGTGTGTGTTAAATGCAAACCTGGCTATGATATAGTAAATGGCATATGCGAAATTTCATGTACAGATGGTTAATTCCGCAGTTTAAAAACTTTAAAATGCACTAGCTGTTTAAGCGGATGTAAAGTTTGCACTAGTTTAATCGGCTGCTAAGAGTGTTTTCCAAGATACTTTGGACAATAAACATGTTCTAAATGTGATTAAAGCTGTTATAATTGCCAAGGACTATCACCTAATCAATGTACCTCTTGTGATCCTTAGTCAAATCTATTTTTATATCAAAATTAATGTATCCCAAAATGTCCAAATGGTTACTTTAACGATACTTCGTCGATGAGCTGTGTACCTTGTAATGATCCTAATTGTAAAGTATGTGATAAAGGAACTAATACTTGCTCATTATGCAGTGATCCTGACTTATATCTGGTAGATAATTAAACCTGCTCTTCAACTTGCTAACAAGACCACTAAAACTTTACAAAAAACAATATTAAATAATGCCTTAAATTATCTTGTCCTACTGGATATTACTAAGTTGAAGATAAATGTAAAGAAATATGTGGAGATGGCTTAAATTTCGGCGAGTATCAATGCGATGATGGCAATAATCTAAATGGAGATGGTTGCAGCTCAATTTGTGGGATAGAATATCTCTTTGTTTGTCATAAAGGTAAAAGCTTTTTTGAAACTTATTTTTGATTTATAATTAATAAATTTTATTACTTTAATAGAATCTAATCATGGTAAAAGTATTTGCTATCTTCCTCTTTCTTATAAAGCATCTTCTCAGAATAAAAATTAAGTTATTTTATAGTTTCTTACAGATGTTCAGGTAACTTAAGATTTTATTAAGTACTTGAAAATATCTCTAGAAGGATTAAAATCTTCTGCATACACCTATGCACTTTCAAATTCAAAACAGAGTAATATGATAAAGATTGAGTTTTAATTTAACATTCAAGTTTAAAATACAATCACTACTATCATTTAAAATGGCCAAATACAAAATGTTGAAGAACTTACGCTTACTAAATCTCCAAAAGGTTCCTACATTTTAGATGCAGCAACTCAAACTGTGTAAATGAATACTGAATATGTTGCTTAGGAATCGTAAAAATAAGCAGCTTAGAGTATTTAAGCCACTTCTAAAGCTATTTCGACAACAGTAATAGCTTCTCTAGTTCCAATAGTAAATTAAAATTAATATTTTTAAATTCGTGTTTACACAAATGAATGAATATAAATAAATTAGACTCTATCAGGTGGAATTACCCTAGTTGCAAGTATTATTGATATTGCATAGATCATAAAGCTTCATAAATATTTAGATATAGAGTAAAAAAATATTTTAAATAATATGATATAAAATTAATTTTTTTATTCTAGATTTCCTGTTAATTTGGAGCTCTATTTTACTGTTTTTGAAGATTTTTCTTTTCCTTTTGTAACTAACTTTTTTGAGTACGCTATTCCTGAACACTATGAGAAACCTACTTTTGAAGTATTTGAATAGAAAGATCTTCAAGCTCTTTTTATCAAGAATGCAGGTATTTAAATTTTATTTTAATGAATAAAATTTATAAAATAAAATATTTATTTCTAAATAGGATAACATTATACTTTGTTTATATTTACTGCGGCTGTTCATTTATTGCTTAAGCTCATAGGAATTAAGTTTAAAATGATTGGTAAATTTGTTGATAAACTTTTTATTTATGCCATATATCATGAAGTAGTTATGTCTGTCTATTTAGAATTAGTTTTCAACATTCTTTTATAGTTTACTAACATGAGTGTTGAAAAACCAGTAGACTACCTTAATTTAACAGTTATGATGTTAACTATTATTTTTGTTTTACCAATTCCCTTTGCTGCTGCTTACTTGATGAAAAAACATTTTCATAGACTCAAAGAAAAGGATATTGAAGAAAAATTTGGTAGCTTGTATGAAGGATTGAAGCATGAGTATATCTGTATGATATACTTTATCATTTTACATTTTAGAAAAATATTAATTTCTTTGTTGATAATATACTTCTATCAAGTAACTATCGTCTAATGTGCTATTTTGTCTATCATGCCTCTACTTCTGTTAGCTTTTGTTATTAAAAAACAGCCTTTTCAACATAAAAAGGAGAACATCAAAATGATAATTTAAGAAATATGTTTTTCAATTTGCTGCTTTTTATTTATTGGATTAAAATCTATGGATGGCTCACTTGAAGAAAATAGAATCTAAATTAGTTGGGCAATTATTACATTCTTTACAATAATACTTCTTCTCCATTTTTATTTTAGCATGAGAGAAATCTATTATGTTATCCTTAAAAAACCTACACAATTTATGTAAAATAATTACAAAAATTATTTTATTTTATTTATCTATATTTTATGAATCTAGATTTGTTATAATTGTTAAATTTTGCTAGAAGCTCAGAAATCAACCAAAAAAAGTATCTCCATAATCAACAATATCAAGTAAAAAGGATAATTAGGACTAAATTTTTGAAAAATAAAACTTATAGAAATCGATAATCTCATGTAATAATAGTTATAGTAAAAAAAGCAGCATAGAGTAGTAATTAAATATCAATAACTAAGAATATAAAAAAAATTATAGTAAGGAGGATGCTGCAAGTATTGAAAATTATTGCATGATTGATTAAGCTAAACAGAAAACAGCAAATATTATTTCAAATAATCAAATATCTTGTTAAGATTTTTCTTAAGTAAATACATTTAGAGAATTACAGTTTTAGATGGCAGAGGATGCTGCTTAAAAAATAGAAAATTTAGTTCAGGATGCTCCTTAAAAAATAGAAAATTTAGTTTAGGATGCTCCTTAAAAAATAGAAAATTTTATTTAAATACCTTTTGGCAGAAGAATACCAAGAGCTTTTACATACAAAAATCTTTTTAAAAATTAAGAAAGCGGGTTTTAATCTCCAAATACTAATAGAAATAGCACTAGATTTACAGAGTTTCCATCAACTTTATTAGCACAGTAAAGTTCATGTGATGTTTCTTTTAGTAATAAGATCTTAGCAAATAATAATTAACCTTTAATAGATAGTCCAAGCGACAGTGCTAGGCAGATATATAAGTCAAAATACTCAAATATAATTTACCTAAATAACTCTCCTAAAAAGAATTAAGATAGTGAAAAAATAATAGAAAATGAAGATGACTTTAATAATACAAATTAAATATAAATCCAAAAATACATACGAAGATAAGAAAATAAACAAAATTCTTTTCTTAAAATATAAAACTCAAATGTAAATACTAATAATTAAAAAATCTAATAAATAGAAACTGTCCCATATCAAATATAATAAGAACAAAATTCAAAAGAATTTAAACATGATACTCTGTAAGATTTATAAATATAGGATCTTTAATAATAGAAAAATTCTGATGATGATAACACCATTCAGTAATAAATAAAAAGTGGATTAGTTATCAAAAGCCTTAAAAGAATATCTGTATAAGAAAATAATTTATAGTAATCGAATTCAATAGAGAACCAAAACCTTGAATATAAAGATTAGTCAGAGAAAATAACAAGTTTAGAAAAATTAAATTAAAAAATGAATTTAAATAAAGATAATTAATCTATAAAACTTGCAGAAGAAGATGACTTTGATTAAAATTTCTCAATAATTTAATCAAGTAAATCTATATTTTTTAGGTCTAAAAACTAATCTTAGACAGGAGTAGTAACATCAGGATATTCTAAATTTCACTAAAAAGGCAAGAATAACACTATACTAGTAGGTTAATAGTGAAAATAAATCTTTTCATATTTTTAAATAAATTTAAGTTAATTTATCTAAAATTGAAATATTTTACTTTCATAAACTTAAAATTTATATTAATTCAATGATAAAATACAATTAAAATATTTTTTAAATTAAATAAATATTCAATTTAAAAAATAAATCTTTAACCTTAAACTTATATTTTTTATTTTAACTTTAATATTTTATAATTCATAATCTAATCTCTTGTTAATAATTGTATATAATTAAATAAATTAATAATTAAATAAATAAATAAAAAATTAAGTTAAAAATTAGTTAATTATCATTTTTTTAAATTATATTTTTAAATTTTTAATAAATAAATGTTTGGTTTTATTATTATTTAAAAACTTCTTTTCTTAATTCTTAAAAAGTAGTTAAATTTCTTTTTTTCTTCAATAGAATATATTACTTGCTTTATTTAGCTTTATTTGCAATAATTAGTATATAAATTTTTATTTAATATTTTAACAAAATGATTAAAACAAAAAAATATTTATAATTATTCAAATAGAAGATTTATAACATGAGTTAGTTAAAAGTGTAAAGTAAGTTATTCTAAAATGAATTAAATAATATAGAATAATAATTTACATAAGTAGAAAATTATAAATAAAAGTATTGGTCTAATTTGATTAAATCTAATAAATTAAATTTTGAGTAAACAAAGAATTGTAATCTCATAAATTCATAGAATCTATTTTTAATTAAATTTACTCAATTTTAAGCTTTACTGAAAGATTATCATATATTTACAAATATTGATTTTTTTTTTTGTTGAAAGATTTTTAAAATTTAGTGGCAAAAATATGAAATTTAAGCAATAAGCAATTGAAAATAGGATAAGTTAGTTAGTTAGTTAATTGAACAAACAATTAACAAATATATACAATTTTTAAATTTAAAGGTTAATAATTAAATTGAAATATCATCAAACTAATATTTAAGGGATGAAATTTAAGAATTCATTTTCTTTTCCAATAATAAATGAGCAGTGGCCTTCATTAAAAAGTGTTATAGTGACATTTTATGCATTTACTAATTATTCTTTTAAATAGTAGATATCTTCTAAGGGTGTAATAATATCTTGAGTTCCTGCAAGAATGTGGATTTTATTATTAATATTGCTTAAAGCGTATTCTGGAACTTATGTAGAGTTGTACATAGCAAAGTTCTTTTCAGCACCATAATCAAATTTTTAGAATTTTTTAGATTTCATTAATTAATTAAAGTGAATATAAGCTTTTGTGCTTGTTCCTGCAGGATAGTGGTACATTAATTTATAGAATAAATCATGATTAATTGGAGATTCGAAGTTATCAGTTGTGATTCCTACGGAGAATTCACAGATGTAGGGGATAGCTCTGCATAAATAATAATTAAATGCATTCATCTATAGGAATTTGTGTAAACCAGCTTACTAGAAAAAGCTTAGAACGTCTACTTTTTAGATAAAATCAGAGACAGGAGATGTACCATGTAAGATAAGAGCAGCAGGTGTCATTAATACAACATTTTCGAAGTAACTACTAGGTACAGACTTATCAGATAAAGCAGCTAAGATAATAGTACAACCTTATGAATGTCCTATGTAGTTTAATTTAATTTATTCATTTTATTCTATAGTTTATTATTAATTTTATGCTTATTAATTATATATTTTATTTAAAATATAATTGGCAACAGCAGGAACATCGTATTTAGCCATATCTTAAAAGCTGAAGTCCCAATATTCACTTTATTCTATAGAATAAATCTTGTGTTGATATGAATATTTATTTCCTCTGGAATTCATGATAAAAATATCATAGCCACTTCTAGCTAAGAAGTAAGCTAAACTTTTTTCTTCTACATTTCTGTTAAATGTATCTGAGCTACCACCTAGTCCATGTCCCATTAAAATTGGGTTTTTCTTCTATAATTATTATAAAGTCTCCATATTAATGCTTGTTTCATTATTATTAAAGTTCTGAGAGGTTTCTAACTCAGAATTATTTTTAGCTCTAACTCTGTGAATGCTTATGATGAAACCATCTTCGGTTTCAACAAAATGTTCTTCAAAATTATATCCTAATTTAATAGAACGAGTTTGAAAATCTTCAAAATCACTCATATCACCATCCTTGTAGATGACTATAAGAATTATATAGGCAATAAATAAGCCAATAATTTGCAATTTAGCAGTTTTGTTGGACATTTAGAATATTTAATATATGTTAAGATGTATAATTGATTAATTGCTTTGTTATTTTTTATGTTTTACTTTTTATTATTAGATAAATAATTACTAAATTTTAGTCTTAGCTTCTGACAGATTTAATTAAATCTTTTTTTAAAATCTAGATTATTTATTTAATTATTTTGGCTAAATTAGAAATAAATGTTAATTTATTTTAAAATAATGATGCCTTATAAATTGTAAACTAGGCTAAATCTACTTCTTTTTCTACTTTTAATATGAAATTTTTATAAAATGACGAGTTAAAAGTATTGATTTGCATTTTAATTAATTCTCAGATTATTCTAAATTCTTTCTAATTTAGTAATAATATTGTGATTTAATTAGAGCGTCATGTAAATTACTTATCTCATCATCTTTCTCCTGTATAATAAACACTTCGTAATACTTAATCTCAAGGTATAGACAGCTATTTTAAAAATTAATTTCTAAGTAATCAAATCATTTAACTAATATTAATAATTATTCAAAATTTTAATTACAACTAAAGTAAAATTTTATTTTCGATTTAGTATCAAAAATAGTTCTGAATGCAAACAACATATATTAAAAATTTCTTCAAATATAAATATAACAATTAATATAAACTCTTTTATGGTATTCTTCTAAAATTAATACAGCAAAAAATTTAATAATAATCCAAACATTTATTTTCAAAATAAAATATTTTTTTGAATAAATATATTACAAAATTTAATAAATAAATATAAAATAATTATAATATTTGCTTAATTTTTAACAAGTTTTTAATATTTATCAAAGCAAATAAATATAAACTGTAAAATTATAATTTACAATTTGATTATTTTCATGCTGTATTAAGTAATCTAAATCTTAAAAAGCTTTTGATATCTAATAAAATAAAATATAAGCATACAAATGATCAGTTTATATTAATTTTAAATTTTAATAAAAAACCCAAAAAGTTATAAATAATAAAATTAGTGAATCAAATATTTAAATAGACTTTTATTTCATATTTAATTTATATATTATTTTATTACATTCAAAAAACAATTAAGTAATTCAAGCTATATTTAATCTATCTCTTAACTTTTTTTAGTTATTAATATTTATTTACTGATTTTAAATTCTATTCTTATAAATGCATTATATAATTTTTTAAAAATTGGATATTATCTCAAAAATTTTCAACTATTAATTTTAATAAGAAAAATCAAAAAATATTTAATAATATTCATTATTAATATAATCTATTTCATCATTAATTAAGAGCTCTGCTACTCATAATTATAAATATCCAGATTTTTTAATAAATTTTTTTTTAGTATTTAATTTACATATTATAAATTTATTTATATTTGAGGAGTTAGAGTATTTTAGAACTATTTCCATAAAAATTTTATTATTATGTCAAGATTAATTTTTAAAAATAAAACTTTGATATATTTATTAATTATTATAAAAATGTTTCTATGTTTTTATATTTTTTAAAAAATCTTTATTAGTAGTTTAAATATATTTTAATATAAATATTTTAGTTTAATAAAAATTATATTTATTTATGAAAATATGTGTATAACTGACTGATTGAGGGTATCTTTTTTATTATGATAATAATTTCAAATTGATTATAGGATACTCAGATTTATGTAAATTTATAGATGAATAAATTATTTAAAAAACTTAAGATACTATAATATTTTAAAAATATTTTGTTTATTTTTAAAAGATTAAATTTACTTAAAATCAATTATTATTTATTATTTTTTCTTGAAATATAGGATTAAATATAAAATTTATTTAAAAATTTTTGTATTTTATATGTAAAATCTCCTTAAATATTTAAATAAATTTTATTCTTGCAAAAAAATATTTCAAAGTAAAGAAAGTTAAGTCTTTTTTAAATTTTCTAAATTTACTATTTAAAAATAGAAAAAAAGTTAAGTCATTTGATTAAAAGGTATTTTTAACTAAAGATAATAAATTGTTAAGCCCAGCAATCCAACAGGTTATTTTTTAACTTCTAAAGAAATTATAAATGAAAATAAATAAAAGACTTTTATTGTACAAAATTATATTTTATTAAAATATTTTTTTATTCTATTAAATTAATTTTAAATTTTATATAATTATAATTGCGAAAAATTAATAAAATTTTAATTGCCTTTTCAAATTGGATTTATCTAAATATTTAGATAAGATTTCTTTAAGCGCTTATTTAATTTAATTGATAATATCCATAAATAAATAAATCCTTTTAAGTATAATTGATAATTTTACTTTCTAATTATACCCATCCAATAATTATATTCTAAAAGATTTTTTATTAATATTTTTGTTACCTCCTTAAGAAAATTAAATTAGTGGTAAAAGCAATTTGTAAAATTTAGACTTTTGAAAATAATAATTATAGATTACAGAAATCCAAAACAGAAAAGATTCATGCACCTTCTTATTAAAAAGTTTGCTTGTATTATTTCTATCAAAAAAAATCTAAAATATTTAATTAAATCAATTGAATAGAAAATTAAGAAAGAAAGTAATAATAGATAGAGAGATAAAAAGATAGATGTTATCAGCATTATAAATGTATTTTTAGCTACAAATTATTGTTATTGTTATTATTATGAACTAAGTATAGGGTATTCATTTTAATTACATGATGTATATCCTGAATATAAGCAAATTTAATATAATTTTTTTAAATTAGGAAGATTGCTCACAGTGGTCCAAAATGAATAGTACAATAAGTTCACTTAATCTATAAATTTATCCAATCCATAAAATTATTGGGTAAAAAAGCCAATTCCGTTTAGTGATTCAGTTCAACTGAGTGTTTAATGTGTTAAGAATAGAGATTGGAATCCTGAATTCTTGATTTTATAAAAGGATGAAACTTTAATAAAGTATTTAAACACTCATTACTATTCTAATAGCACTAATCACTTCCAAATGATTATAAATGCCAAAATTCTACTTATAGATGTTACTTAGAAAGACTTCACTCTCCAAGTTAAAAGCGGTGATATTATCAAGAAAATTTCAAATTTGATAGGCTCTGATTCTCAATATTGCTATGAGTACCATCAATTTAAAACTGATTGCAAGTAAGTATTTAATAGTCTTTATTAATAGATTAGGTTATTCACTTTCTTCTTAAATCTTGAAAATATCAAAATCCATTTGGTTTTTCATTTAGAAAATTAAGTAACAATTAAAACTCTATTATTTAAAAATAGTGATTACTGTGCAAGCTCTGCATATGACTCTTACGTGAATTTGACTGTTGGTTTTGAAATGCACACTGACCCATTAATTGTAATTTTAAAAATTTGTCAAATATATTTGCGATTTGTTAAGATTTTATTTAAAATTTAAGCTAGCCTTACTATTTCATATTTATCAGATTTTCTTTTCTAAAAATTATAGCTTTATTTAATAAATATTTATAAAGCTTTTGTAATAAAAAATTAAAACTTGATTTTGACAATTGCTCAATCCATTATTTTTAATTTTAAGAAATTAGAATTCTCTTCTGAAAATTTGCAAGAAGGCTAGTTTATTGGTATACACTCGTTGAGTATATAAGTAGACTTATGTGATGAAAATTGTTTAAAGTGCAGTGGAAGCCCAGATAAATGCTCAATATGCAAGGAGAGTTCTCACTATTTAGATATTTCTACTCATAAATGCGTATAAAACTGTAGTTTAGGATAATTTGAAGATACTGATTAGGCAAATCCATCACAAAAAGTTTGTAGACCATGTATTTTCTAGAATTGCCTAAAATGTGAGAGCACTCAATGCACATAATGTTAGTAGGGTTATCATTTTGATTTTTAAGAAAACAAATGTGTTTTTTGCCAATAATCTTGTGATATTTGTGCAGACACTTCCACTTGCTCTCAATGTATCAAAGGATTTTATTTAAATTAAGGTATTTGCTAAAAATGTTAGTCAGGATGTCTCGATTGTAAATCTGAAAACTTTTGTAATGCTTGCTCGTAGAATTATTATTTAAACAATAATTAATGCTAAAAGTGCTTACCTTTTTGCTAAGATTGCTAAGATGGATAAACATGCAAATAATGTTTACCTGGTTATCTATGTAAATTCTATTTAACATATTTTTAAATATCTTTATTTTTTAAAGAACCTATCTTTTCTTATTGGCAAATCATAAAACAAAAATTCTAAATTTAAAAAATAAATAAATTAGCTTTTCAATTAAGTCTACAAATTAAAAGCCTATTTTAATCTAATTTCTTTTTAATCATAAGTTAAGAAAAGAATAGACTCTATATTGAGTGATGAATGTGTAATTGAGTGTGGTTAGAGTTTCTTCCCATCTAATGACAATAAAACATGCATTTATTAAGATGACTCTTAATGTGAGGAATCGATTGATAAAATTAATGGATGCTAAAATAAAAAATGTAGGATCTTAGGTTCAAATATTTTTGCGAACTACAAAAAAGAATGTATTTTAAACTGTCCTCAAGGATATTTTAAAAATAAAATAAGTGAAGATAGATATTCATGTGTCTAATGTCCTTAAAACTGCTCAAGCTGTGTATCTATGAATGAATGCACAGAATGTGCTGATTAATATTTTTTATAGAAAAATTTTTAGAATACACTATGTTAAAAGTGCCCTGAATGTAATTAACTTTTATATTTCAATATTTATTTTTATACTTAATTACTCATTTAATAATTTAGAGTGCAATAGTTGTACTTAAGAAAACTAATGTACAAGCTGTAAGGATGGTTATTTTCTTGATAATAACTAGTGTCTTAAGGTTTGTAGTGGATCTAAATATGGAAAAGATAATAAATGCTTTGATTGTAATTTAGTCCACTGCTCTAAATGCTTTAGTAGTGATGTTTGTGAAATATGTGAAACTGATTTTGTTGAAATAGATGGTTAGTGCTTATAAAAATGTCATAATGGAGAATATAGAGAAGGTAATAATCCTTATTGTTCTAAATGCCTAAAAAATTGTATAGATTGTACAAGTGGTACTTAATGCAATAGTTGTAAAAGTGGATTTTATTTAGCAAATAATTTTTGTAAGCCTTGTGATAGTTCGTGCGAAACTTGCTCAGGCCCATTACCTTATCAATGTCAAACTTGTGATGAGAAAAAAAATTTATTTCTTTTCTAAAATAGCTGCATTTCTTAATGCCCTGATGGATATTACCAATCAGGAAATAAATTATGTTAGTCTTGTTCCAGTAAAGGTTGTGCAAAGTGTTCTTAAATTAACTAGTGTTCTTTATGCAAATCTAGTTCTGATTTTTTGAAAAACGATAAAGAATGCACTCAAATATGCCCAATAGACCATTAAATCTTTATTGATGAGAATAATATTTTAAACTGCTATAAAATAGAATGTGAATATGGTAAGTAATAGAATTAAAAGAAATGTGAAGAGATTTGTGGAGATGGAATTGTTTAAAATTAGGAATGTGATGATGGTAACTTATAAAATGGTGATGGATGCAATGATAAATGTTAAATTGAACCTTAATTTGAATGCTCTTAAACTAATATTAATCTTCCATCTATTTGCAAATTTGCTTTAGAATATCATTTATTAGATCAGGGAATAGAGAACTCATTTGTAATTTAATTTAATACAAGCGTTGATTTATTAAAAGAGGATATTTTCGATCTGTAAATAGAATCTCTCAATAAAGATGATTTTAGTTACTCAATTGGTACTTCTTTGTCAAAATAAAACCAAGTAGTAGTGAATTTAAATTTCAAAGTTTTAGTGCCACCATAAATATAACTTATTGTTAAAAATTAATTTGTTGAAGATAGCTATATCAGACTGATTGAATTTAATGAAAATATTGAGTTTGTATTAAGAGAATAATAAAATGCTATAATAATTAAGAGCTAATACAACCACACTAAAGATGAAACAAGAGCATCTAAAGTTATAGAAATTTTAGCCAAAATATTTTGTACTTTAATTATGATTTCCTTCATACCATTAGTAATTAATTAATTAATCAATCAATAATTACTTGAATTTAATTAAAAATTTTTAAAATAAATTTATAAAAATAGGTTTTTCTTGGTAATTCTAATCTCTTAGTTAGTATAGTTGATGCTTTATAGATAATTTAATTTCACTCTTTTATAGATATTAAGTAAGATTAATTTAAATTCGAAAAGTTTAATAGTAAAATATTAATTTAGGTACCCATTAGTTTTATAGGAGTTTTTGAAAGTTTTCTCAGTGTTCGATTTTAAGATATTTAAAAATATTTTCTCTGTATTAATTCCTAATAGCTTGGATAGATACTCATACGATTCTTTTGAAAGAAATAATAGAAAATCCATTTATCTTTTAAATACAGGTAATTAATTAATTAATTAATTGATTTTATGAAAAATAAATCCTTTATGATTAATTTAACTATTAAATAGGATAATACTACACTTTATTTGCTTTGATTATTTTCCTACATTGTGTTTTTAAATTAATTGGGAAAAAGTATTCTCAAGTAAAGAAGTCTGCTGATAGAATATTTTAATATAAAATTTACTATGAATTTCTTGCTTTAGCTTATTTTCATATTGTGTTTTATACTTTTTTACAATGGACAAATATGCAAACAGAACTCTAGATAGAATATTTCAATTAAATTTTGATGTTTTTGACATTCATTATTGTGTTTCCAACACCTATTATGGGAATAATATTTATTAATAAGTATTACACAAAACTAACTGAAAGTAGCGTTTAAGAAAAGTTTGGATCTGTTTGGTAGGGCTTAAAAGAGGATCTATAGTCTAAAATATACTTTGCTTATGTTGGTGTAAAAAAAATAATTTATTGTCTGATATTTATCTTCATGAATAAAATAACAATTATCTAATGCGCCTTTTTAATTATTCCACCAACAATTTTTATTGCCTTCATAATTATGAAAAAACCATTTTTAAACAAAGCTGAGAATTTTAAGCAAATATTTTAAGAAACAATTTTTATTTTAGCAGCTATACTTTTAATTATTTTGAAAGCCAGTGATGGTTAAAAAGAATAAATTAGAAACATCTATTCTAGTTTAGTAATCGTATTGTTCTTTGGTTTACTTATTTGCCACTCACATTTTGTCATGGTTGAAATCAACAACCAATTCCTTAAAAAAATAATAAAATTAATGTAAAATATTAATTAAAAACTTTAAATTTAATTTTAAAAACAATTATTTTTATCAATTATAGAACACTCAAAGTCAAAGAAGCCTTTAAAAAATCTTAAGATAGATACTTAGTTAAATAATAAAATTAAAATAAAAACCATAAAAAAACAAAAAAAAGAAAATAGTAGAATAAAAAAATATTATCGAAAGATTTTTTGACAAAAAGAACTGAAGATATATAAGATGATTTTAATATGCTACAAAATATTCCTAGATCTTACAATTTCGATTAGATTGACGATAAGGAATTTTTAAATAATTAAAAAAACAAGAATATTTAGGTGCTTAATTCTGTCAACTATGCCTAAAAAAATAGTGAGAATTCATTGAATGGTATCCTTCAAGGTAGAAGCTTAAATGAAATAAACCAATCAAATTATAAGGAATCACAATAATAGTTTGTGTATGAATCATCCCAGTTAATAACATTCATGGATGTCAGCTAATAAGAATCTCAAACAAAAAAAGCTTTTAATAACAACTAATAATAATAGATGGATATAACTATTGAAAAAGCTCTAAATGAAAATTGTACATATTAAACCAACACTAAATTTAAAAGACCAAAAATTAACATCTTAAAATAGCAATTAATAAATGATTAATTATCCTCTTTTGCAGACTTAAATTAGATCAGTTTAGAGGTTGAATCTCCTATTACAAACTAATTTAAACTAGAATCATAAACACACCTTGATTTTAGTTCATATTCTTCAACTTCAATAGGTTCTCCTGATAAATTAATAAAATAGAGTAGCTCTTAAATACTATTATGCTAAGGTTAAATTAATTAGTAATAATCTATTAATGATTCTCCTCATAACCTAAATGATAATTAAAATGATAATGATAATCAAAAAAGTGTTAATGGCAACGATCAAAATTTTATTAACAGCTTAAACAAATTCAGAAATAAAAGAAAACACAATTCCTTGATAAGAAGATCTTTAAGACCAGCTTACGGTGCTAATTTTTTGAAATCACTTTCATTAAAAAATTTAGAATAAAGTGAATCTAATAAAAGCAGTCAGAGTAACCTAGATTAGAATATGAAAGAACAATTTTGAATTTTAGTTTCATAAAAATAGCAACCCTAAGATATTTATCTTTTTCATTTAATTAGATAAGTTGGTAAATAAAAAAAATATCATCCAAATAAAGTTGATATTGCTGTATAATTTGATAAATATTATTAGAGTCAATTTAAAACAAGAATTTTAAATTCCTTGTGTAAGTGTGGTGAGCTGAAGAAATTTTAATTTATTATCATAATCTATATGAAGTAATATGATGAAAATGTATAATTTATAATATTTTTAATTGAATTATTTTAAATTATTTTCAAATATTATGTATAATACTTATTAAAAAAGAATCTAATACCAATTAGAATTTAGTTTGGTCTTTATGTAATTAATATATTTCAAATTTTTAGATATTCAAATAATACCAAATTTAAAAATTATTTAGAGTAAATAATTAATAAATGAACAAATAAATTTTTATAAATTAAAAGCTTGAGATAAATTAATTTACTTACTTACCCGTTGTTAAGTAATTTACCTAAAATAAAATAAAAATCTTTTTTACATGATGGATGATATTAAATAAACATTTTTGTTTTAAGAGTAAGTAAGCAATTATACAGCATGAAAAAAATATATTTTAAGAGATATAAATTTGACTTTTTATGATTTAAATCTAATAAAAATACCCTCTAGATACATGCAAATAATTTATAAAACATAATAACTTAAAAAGAAATAAAAAGTAAAAAATAGTATTTTATTCAAATAGATTATATTAAAAATATTGCAATTATTATATGCATTCTATATAATTATAATAAATATAATTTATTTTATATGTTAATGAAAGCTAGCTATTTAAATTATAATTTTTATTAATATATTTGTAACACACTGAAAAACATTACTTTCCTTACTCAAATTAAGATATTTACGTAACGAATTTACTAAATTTCTTACCAAAAAACAATTTACTAGAGTAATCATTTAAGATCAATAATGATCGTTCTACTATAAAACTTTTTAATTTTTTAAATATTTAATTACTTAAAAGAAAAAAGGAATTATTCGTTTTCATAAAGAAAGAAAGTAATAATAAGTGAAATTATTTAAATCTTTCAAAGTAAATTAATCTTTCTTTAATGAATTTTGATTTTTTTTTTCTCTAGAAACGATAAAATAATCTTTACATCTGATGTGATATTTGGTAAGGTGGGGGGAAAAAGTGTGTAACTTTTTATTCGGTGATTAAAATCAAATGAGAAAATAATCTAAAATAATATAGAAGTATTTCTCAATAATCAGCATTACGTCAATTAAAAATGAAGATTTCTTGTTAGTCTTGTTTATGATGATGACATTTTGGATTTGATTGAAAATCAGTTGAATTTAATTTAATTTACGCATTTATTTGTGGATTTAGTAGGAGTGAAAGAATGCATGAATTTTCAGAAGAAAATACTAAGATATAATTTTTTTATAAGAAAGAATACAAGACTAAAACTATATAAATAAATTTATATAGTAGATATTAATTATTATTTTATATTTTTATATTAATATAGGTTTGTTTAAATATCGAAAGATATTTATTTAAGAAAAGTTTTAAGTAAATTGACAGTTAGAAAGTATGTGAGAGTGTTATTAAATAGTGACAGTGAAATAGTAATAAGTATTTCATTCAAAGAATTAGTCAGCTGCACAGAGACCTATGCAGATAGTAATTATGAGTAAGTAGTAATTTTTGATAAAGCTGGTGAATTTTCCTTTTTCAAAATTGTAACTATTTATTTGAAAATTAAAATAATTAATTAAATTGGTTGGTTGTTTTCGTGGTAAAAAGTATTACTTTTGTTTTATGGAACATATGAGTATAATTATGGTTGAAATAATCACAGAAACTAAGATTGTAATAGCAATACTGTTACTAAACCAGTCATTGATGTTAGAGCCTGTGAAAATAGATAAACCAAATCCTTGTCTATTAATATTGAGAAAATTAAATTGTTTTAAATATATTTTAAATAATAAAAAGAAATAGCTTACTTATAAGAGCTAAAAACTAAAGCAAAACCGAATCCTAGGTATAAATCAAATGCTTGTCCAGCAAAGCATCCAGTTAAAGCCATAACACCATATCCAACTTTGGCAAGTTATGAATTAGTAAAGAAATCTGTTTAAATAATTGTATTAATTAGTCTCAATAAAAAATTAAAATTTATTGCTTTACCTGTAGCAGAGTTTCCTAAGGCTAAAAGAGTCATACCCAAGAAAGTTTTATTCATTGATGTGAGAAGCTAGAAAAACTAATATATAAAATTTAATTAGTTCACTGTGAGTATAAAATGAAAATTTAAATTTAATTTACGTTAATAAAATCTACTAAGACTTAGGCTATAACACTAAGAATTGCAATAGCGACAAATATTGAGCCTAAGGAAAAAAGCCATTGGAAACAAGGAGCTTAGTCTTTCTTGGTAAAGAAGAAAACAATAATTGATAATACAAAAGAAATAGCAAGAAGAAGGTAAGCAACATAAAATCCTTCAACTCCATTAATTTGCATTGTTATACCTAATTATAAATAAAGTAAACACTTAAATAGGATTCTATACTAAATAATAGATTAATTTAAAAATAGGCAATCAAAATAGAAAAAAATAAAAAATTGTCTAAATTCTGTTTTAATGAAAAATAGTGTAAAGTTAGGGAAAAATAGTTGTTATAAATCTAAAAACGGATTTTTTGAATTTAAACAGTTTTTTTTAGAAAGTAGATTTATTTGTGCTTAAAAAAAATTAAATGATCCTTTGTTTGCCTGTTCTTTAATCAGTGAAATGAAAGTATAAAGCTTAAGTATATATGTATAGTAGTTTGTAAATAAAGATAAATAATTTACCTCCAAAGCAGAGGAGGAACACGATTGGAGAAGTGTAGCAACAAACAATCGCTCTTATTTTATTCCATTAAGAATCTTCAGCTGGAGGGATGATGAAGTATCTAATAAGGTCAATAGGAATTTCAGCTAAAGCTAAGATTTTTTCAGGGACAGACATTTCATGAAGCTTTTACTTGAAGTTTTCGTACTTTTCAGTCATGCTATCTTTGTTATTAGAGTCATTAGATGATTTACTACTTGATTCATCGTCAGCTTACTCATAAGTTTGAGCTTAATTTTAAGTATCGCATCTCTTTAGAGTATCAAAAGCTTCAGTGTTCTACTATTATTTTTACTATTAACAAACGTAATATTAATTATTTCATTCGTTTAATAATTTAAATAAAACACATCAAAAATAAATAATATTTACTTATTCTTCTAAAGAAGATTTTTTGCTTCTAATCCCATTTTCTTCATCTTCTTCTTAACTATTCAATTTGTAAAAGCGGTTATAAATTTTAATTTTCATTAAATAATCTTACTCTTCGGGGATAATTATCATGGGGATGCTTGGAACTTTGTTTTCTTGATCCTTCATGTCTTAATCGTTCGACTCTTTTAGATCGCAAAGAGGGAGATCTGATTATCTAAATTCAGCAAGAGTTGTTTGTCTATGCATCATAGCCATGGGGTCATTTCTCATTTATTCAATTTACATTTCGATTTGAATGTCATCTATCTTTTAAGCTGTATAAATTGTTAAAGTGTTGATGGAATTAGAGGAGAAAAAATTACTTTGCATTGTTTCCATTTTTCTGATAGTTTATTGTTGCTTAGTGCTATCCTCTGATTCTTTTTTTTGTGGATTAGTCTTATCTTAATAGACTACAACTAGCAAGAATCTAATTGCATTTAAAACAAAATATTTGTTAACAAACATGGAACGTGATGTATAAATTATATTAATTACATTATGTAGATACTTATAAAACCAATTGACATGCTTAAAGTTACTTCACCTATTATTGTGTAGATGAGAATAACCAAACATCCAATTAAATAGAATAGTTGATCTCTAAAAAAAGTTCTAGATTGAATCTTTGAAATTAATAAAAACAAAATAAATTAATTAATTAATTTGCTATACATCCAACAATAATTAAAATTAATCATTGTTCTTCTATTTTATTTCAAAATAATTTCTCCCTCCCTCCATCCCCTCTCATTTTTTCATAAGAGAATTTGCAATACAGACATAAAATATTTTAGCAATAAATTCATATATATTAATAGCTCACGTATCGATTATATAAATACTTAAAAGTAAGAGTACTTAATTGTAATGCAAGTATAGTATTTTTAGAAAAAATTATCTTCATTTTTTTCAAATCAAATCAATTTTATTTTATGTATGAAAGAATTTTATTTAAAAATGCTTTGTTAGATATTTGCTAAAAGGTGTAAATAAAAATCAATTATTTTGTTTTGTAGCATTGTGTTATTTATTATCCTTCATTTATTTATTGATTAGATTGAAGTTGGCTATTTCAAAATAAATATTCATTTTTCGTGAATAGTGCATTTATTAATAATACATAATATGTTTGAATTAAATTCATTGAAATGCATGAAATATTCTAAATAAGTTATAGAGTCTTAATGAAAAAAATAATCAATTAGCTTTTCAGAATTTATGAAATAATTGAAAGTATAAAGAGGAGAAAAATAAAATATTAAATTAATTAGGGAAAAGAAAATGGATTTAAATTTTTCTTCTATTTTTATTTGAATTTGTCTCAGCTTATTCTTGTTACTTTTAGGATTTTAAAATATTCACAAAGTAAAGTGAATAGTAAAGGAAGAAAGAAAAAAAGAAAGTTAGATTGATAAATAGATTATTTATTTGTGTATAAATATAAAGATAAATATATATCCCTCAAATTAAACCAATAAAATCCCCCTTAATACTACTAAACAATAATAGAAGTAATAACAAATAGTACAAAGATATTTCAACAACAAATAAAATGACAAATGAAGAATTACCTTGATTTAACCGGCGTTCTGAATACAATTAGCAAGAGTGTAAGTTGTCACAAATAGCCCTGCGCCAAATATAGATCCAACTGCTATAGAAATAGAATCATCTCCACTGTTTCCTGCAATAATTGCCGTGATCACATCAGGACCACCATTTCCTAAGGCAAGTAATGTTACGCCTGCCAAGGTTTGAGAGAGTCTAAAGCACTTAGCTAGCTTAGCTAATGAAGGGGAAAGGTAGTATTCAGATGTTTAGCTTAGTAAACGGAAGGAAATAAATGGAACCAATATCTAAAGTAAAGCAAAATAAATAAATAAATAATTAATTATAATAGAATGCGCATAATATAAAATATATACTGTAAGAAGGTCTAAAACAAGAATATTTTAATTGACTTAGCAATAGTAAAAGTAAGAAAATCTTATCATTTACTCAACATTGCAATGCTGATCTGCGTAAGCACAGATATCTTGCTATTGCAATGCCTGTATTTTTTTAAAAGTACACATTTAAGATTAGTCTGCCATTTTAATTTTTTATTTATTTTGTTTTTCTTTTTTTTAAATTCTCTCTATTTGTTTTTTTTTTTTTCAATTTTGTTAATTAATTTTTTTTTTTTTTAATTTTAATTTTTGATGAGCGCACATTGAGTATTTTTGAATCGCACTTTAATATTATGTCTATATAGTAGGCGTTATTTAGTTTTAGCTGATGTTTTCCTAACAATTTCTTACTTCTGTTCTACAACGGGTTGGTAACTAATTTAAACTAAGAGGCTTGTTTTTTTTGAATCCAAAATAAATTTTCAATAAAGAGATTGATAAGAATTCATCTTCATATTTAAATATTGAAAAAATAAATAAATAAGTAAGTAAGAATTCAATTTGAAAATTGTTTATTACGCAATAAAACGCTATAGAAGTATATTAATTATGTATTATTTGCCTATCATCTATTTTATTTTTTACATAAAAATATTAATTGTACTCAATTAGAAAACTTAGATTTATTTATGAATTTTACTCTTCAGTAATCTACAATTATTCGATTTCAATAACACTGCATAATCAATTATAGCATTTTAAAAAAATTAATTTTTTTTTGAATATTAAACCATATATGGAAAAGACAAATAAATATACTTAAAAAAGATAAAACATAATACCTAGAATTTATTTATTATTTAATATAATATAGCAATTTTCAAAAAAGCTGAAAGCTTTCAATAATATTATTGCATAGTACATGGTCTAGAACTAAATGATTTGTGTATTAAGATAAGCATTTATAGTAAGTTAAGCAAACATTTTTCTTATTTCTTACTCTATTCCAACAAATAATACTGTAGCATTAAAAATTATCTCAATTTTAAGATAAGATAAGAACAATTATTTTTAAGATATCTTGGAATTTTGGAAGGATTAACAAAAATCTATATCGTGTTTTTAATTTATTAAATTTACAAAACAATCAATTTCAACTAATAAGCTTTTCGTATGGGCTTCAACAAAGAAAGCATGATTAATTCTATTTAAACCCAGATCTATCAGTAAAAGTCCTGTTTATATTTTATTATTTGAATTTCATTTTTATTTAAAGTATTTTAATATAGGTTTGTATAAAGATAAAAGGATATCTTTTAGATACACGAAAGATTAAATTAAAATAATAGAAATTTATTAAGCTTAATTTATACTTTTACAGGATTTATCTCAGCTTTAAAGTATTAATTAGCTTGTTTAATAATTAATCTAAAAAAAGGTTGGTATTAAAAAAAAATAATTTCTTATTTAAAGTTAAACAAAATATTTTAAATAATTCATTAAAGCTAAAGCTTAAACAAAAAATTTAAGAAAAAATAAATAATAAAAAGAAAAAATACTAAGTTTATTTTATGATTTATACTTTGATATTTACTAGTACTTTTGAAGAACTTATGCTTAATTTTTAAATGATATAAGGCTTGAACTATGTCTTCTATTACCAATTTTATGTATTAATATAAACTAATATACTTATCATTTAATAATTATTCATTGAAGTATTTCTTATTACTTAAATTAGCAAAAAATATGATTTAATGTAACTAACCATACGAAGTATTCTAAGTAGCATAACTGTTAAAAAGTAAAATAAATGAACTTTTTTTCTTTATAAAAGAGGATAGATGTTATTAATCCTTTATCAAAGCAAATTATTGTTTTATTATAATATATTTAAAATTTACATTGAAAGAAAATGAGAAAAATTATATTTTTTAGTAAAAATACATTCTTAACAAATTTATCCCCTTTGTTAAGCAAAATAATTTGACTATTTTATATATTTTTGAATTTGCATTTAATAAATATTATCCACCAATAATACGATATTTTTTTAAAATTAAGCTTAAAATTATTAAAGTTGGTTACTTACCAAATTTTACTTTTAAAATCATATGGACAAAATAATTCTTATTTTAACAAGTAAAAATTTTGCAATATTATTTTATTTCAAAAAGTAAGTTTCAAAAAAATTATTGAAGATTTTTTTAAAAAATAAATAAAATAAAATAATTAATATTTATATTAAAATAATATTTTGTTTATAAAATTTAATAACTTAGTTGAATTAGTATTAAAGTATCTTATCTGGTATTTATTAATTAATATATAAATATTTTCCTCGACAAAGAGTAAAATTTATGAAAGTTCTAAACATATTTCTGAAATTAAATTAAACTAATTATTATAGTTATTTTAAAAACAAATATATAGTTTGTTATTCAACTCAATTTGATTTTGAAATACTTTTGTAAAATCATTTATTTATTTTTTTGTTTAAAAGCTTTTCATAGTTTATGTAATTTTTAAATAAATTATGTCATCAATTATTTAGATAAAATAGTTTTTTTTAAACATTTACAAAAGTTTAATTTGTCTTTTATTATTAAATGAAATACTAAATATTTATTCTCTTAATTAAATATATTCAAAAGTTATTAAATTTTGAATTGTTTTTTATCTTCTCTAATTATTTTTTAAATTTTAAAAATGCTTTTAAAAGCAATAATAAAATATACACAAATCTAATTAATTATTTTTCATATGCATGATAACTTTAAATAAACAGCATCTCAATATTTTTTTTGCTTTCTTTATCTAAAATTAATTTTTATTATGTATATTAAATAAATATTATAATGATATCACATAATTACCGACTTTTATATTAAAATAATTAATAATTTTTAATTAATTTATTTCAAATAAATGAATTTGTTAAAAATTTATTTAATTACATTTTTATGAATAAAATTGTATTTATTATTTACATTTATTTATTCTTTTATGATAATTAATGGTCAATTCAAATAATTAAAGATTATGATAATTAATTTTTTAATGAAATAATTCATCCAAATAATCTATCTATTTAAAATTGTTTTTCTTAGATGAAAGTCTTAATTTATTATTTAAATAATTTAACTTTTTAATAATATTAGTAAATAATTTATTAATAATTTATTTATCTAAATATTTGACTAGATTAATTATTTAATTTTAAAAATTTGTGATTTAAATATTGAAAAATAATGAGCCTTTTATTAATTTAATTTTTTTTTTTGGTTAATAAATAATTTTTTAAAAAAAATTATTAAAATATTATTATAATTATTTGTCGAATTATATAATTTACTAAATTTTACTTTTTGGGAAAGATAAAATCTTATATCTTATTAAAATTTAACTCGTTAGTATGTTTCACAAATGTTTTAAATTATAAAAAGATAAATATTAAGCATCTTACATTTTTGAATTTTATATGATTGCATAAAATTATTTATATTTAATAAAAATATTTTGTACTTATTAATTTTACTCATTCATTTATTTATTAATTAATTCTACAAAACATTTTTAAATATTAGCTTCTAATAAATATTGATTACTCTTTTGAAAAATTTTAAACTTCTACTTTCTTTTTCTAAATATTTGTAAGTGAAACAAACAAAATAATACATATTTTGTATTAAAATTTTAACTTAGTAAATGTACTAATTCAAATTTGTTTTTTTTTTTAAATTTGTATTGATTTTATTATTTTGTTTGATACGTATGAGATATTAATTATACATTATGTTTATATTCATTTTATTAACTAAAAAAATAATTTGAAACTATTATGTAATAATGAAAGAATAGAATCGAATAACAATCTATTTTTATTTTTTTGTAAATATACAATGTAAATAAATACTCGAAAGAATCTTTCATAATTTAAATTCATCGGAATTAGATTTTTTTGTTTTGAAATAATATTCTGTAAAGAAATAAGTTAATTTACTTTTCTAAATTGATAAATAGTAATGATATTAAATAAGAAGTAATTTTTTTTTTACTGAATATAATACAAAAAAAGATCTTTTAATTATTAATAAGTGATAAATGTATTTTGTAAGTATTGCTTATATCTTTGTTTTTTTAACTCATACACGCTTTTGCCAAGGTAAAAATAATTTTAAAATAGTCATATTCCTATTTAAAATATTATTCTATAGAGATATAATTTCTTTATGAAACTGAATATACACAAAGTAGTAGCTTCTACTCAGACAACACTCAATAATCATATTGGTTAGATTAAACAAATGATTCTTAAGGTTAATAAGTTATCAGCAATGTATTAACAGAGGCTTGTCTAAACTAAAACTAATTAAATATGAATGTTTTGCAATTGTAGGCGAACCATCAGTTGACTAAAGTTATAACTTAAATTCCGCCGCATTATTAACTAATATTAACAGTTAGCTTGCTTTCTGTAGATGTTGATTTCTAATAATTTTATGCAACTATATTTGCTGATACGTTTAGTCAGAACTCAACTTATTTAGGGACTGCTCCTACAGATATGTCATAAATATGTGTAAATCCAACAGACTTAAATTGTGAGTAGCCTATTTATTTAAATTAAAGCTAAATCGATGGAATAGATTATTGTGGTTTATCAAAAAAAGATGTATTTTTTAATATGCAGCTTTAGTTTAATCATAGCTTGCCATAATTGGTAATTAATTGAATATTAATAAAATTATTTTTAAAATGAATTTAAAATTACTTAAATAACTTTCAGATCTAATAAAAACGAATAATAAATATGAAATTTATTAAAAATGCAAAATGAAAAATACCTTGTTTTATTTGACATTAAAAATTGAATAATAAATCAATTAATCGATTCAATTCTATATGAAAATATATTGAATTTTTGTATGATCAGAACTTAACCTAATAAATTAACAAAAATTTTGGCTTACAACTTTAAAAGGAATTTTAATTTATTAATTTAATTATGATCAAATAACAGTTTTCATTTAAAAAAATAAATAGTTCATAATGTATTAAAGAGTCTAATTAACAAGAGAAATTTCATCAAAATTAGAAACCAAATAATTTTTATTAAACAAACAAAGATATTAAAATAAATATTTTAATTTAATTTTATATTGAAACTATCATTTAATATTCTTCATTTCTTAAATATTTTATTTATAACTTAGATGGTCAACATTTCATCAAACATATTTGATTAAAATTAATAATTAGCCGTTAAATCAGTATAACTTTAATACTTCCCTTGCTAACAGGGATGTTAAGTATGCGTTAATACTAGTTCAAACTGCACTTAATGTATAGATGGATTATATTTAATGTCTACTAATTTAGCTTGTATTTAATCTTGCCCAACATTTTTCTACCTAAATTCAACTACTAACACATGCCTTCCTTGCGCATAAAACTGCAAATATTGCTAAGATAATACCACTTGCCTAAGCTGTAATTAAGGTTATTTTATTGATAGTAATAATAGTTGTAGTAGATGTGACCCAGATTGTCATACTTGTTAGAATACTTCAAATTTTTGTACTAGCTGTTACAATCAATATTATTTAACATCGGATAACACTTGCAGTTAGTGCGATTCTAGCTGTAGGACTTGTTAAAATACTTCAACATATTGCACTAGTTGTAACAATTAATATTATTTGACATCAAGCAATACTTGTGACTAGTGCTCTCCTCAATGCTTTTCTTGTAAAGAAATGGCTAATAATTGTTTACAATGCAATAATGGTTATAGTGGTATATTAAATTTGTCATTTATATAATTTAAATAGATGTTTAAATAGATTTTTTTATTTTATAGTTTAATACGTAGATAGTCAAAACTTTGTGTGCTAATTATAATGTAACGATGGTTATTTTACTGCATTATATTCAAAGATATGCACTCTTTGTTCTAATAATCTATGTGGCAATTGCATTCCAGATAGTTAAGCAGCTAATAATAATTCAGGATGTATTAACTCAGTTTGTTAACCTGGTTTATATAAATATTAGAATGAATGTAGACCAGATTGTTATGGATAAAGTTAATATGTCCCTGTTATAGATTCTGTATTGGGAGGGATTTGTTAGTATTGCGATTTGTCTGTTTGCAGTTAGTGCATTACAGGTAAGATATGTAAAAAATGCTAAAATTAGTACTATTTGAATTCAAGCAAATGGTGCTCAAAGTGCGATTCAAGTAAACTTAATTTTCTTCACATCATCTTTAAAGTTCATTAAACTCATTCTTAAATCATGGCCAAATAATTTACATAAAAATAATACTTAATAAATTTTAACTTTTTTAGAAGATATCACATTTGGTTATTCAATTTACTTTTTAATAATTTTAGAAAACTTACTTTCCTTATTTTGTTTTTAAATAATTTATTTAAATATTTAATTGTTTTTTATTATTTAGACTGTAATTAATGTACTGGACCTGGTAATTGCCAATAGTGCAATTAAGGATATTTCATGCAGAATGGAGTTTGTGTCGCATCATGCTCTTTAGGGTATTATGTTAATGGATATAATTGCTTGGCTTGCCATCAAGGTTGTGCAAATTGTAATGGTCCTTTATCAAATTAGTGCACAAGTTGTACTAGTAAATATCAATTATTTACTTCAGAATGCTTAATTCGATGCTAATCGGGATATTTTAGGGATATTGATAGAATTTGCAAATAATGTACTACTGGGTGCGATTATTGTACCAATAATTTATATTGCAACACGTGCCTAAAGGGTTTCTTCATCAATTAAAGTACTCAAAAGTGTAGTTCATGTGATCCATAATGCTAATAATGTAACGGACCTAGCTTATAAAATTGTACAGGTTGCTAGAGTGGACTCATTTTATTTAATAGCTAGTGTATCACTAGCTGTCCAAATAATTTTTATCTTGACTCTTAGACAAATTTGTGTTAAAGATGTACAGATCCTAATTGTATGATCTGTAATTAATCTAATTAATGTTCATAGTGTTAAGATTCTAACTAATATTTAGTAGATTTTTAGTCATGTTCTAGTAGTTGCCCATCTAGCCATCAAAATTGGTCAAAAAATAAAACAGATTCTACTGGTTAGCAAATATAAATTAACTATTGTTATTTAATGAATTGCTAAATAGGATATTAATAATAATAAGATCAATGTGTAGAAAAATGTGGAGATGGTTTACTTTTTTATTTACCATGTGATGATGGAAATAATTTGGATGGTGATGGCTGCAATTCTACTTGCTAAATTGAGGATTATTTTAGCTGTGTATACTCATCTAAAGAAATAAAATCTATATGCACTCTTAATTTTAGCTATCAGATATAATTTAATGATTAAAATTAAGTAAAAATAATATAAAATACCTAATTGACCAACTATTAAGAAGCTTATTAAGTGCAAATAGCTGGGTTAAAGAGCTCTCTTTATACATATAACATAAGTCCTAACTCTACAAACTCAAAAGAGCTTATAATATCATTCAATTTTCTTATCTAAGTTCCTACAATTTAAATAGCTACTATCACTATCTATAACAGTAATCTTTAGTTTACTGATCATCCATCAAACATACCTTATTCAATAAGCAATTAGAAATAATCTATTTAATTTGAATCTTCATACGTTCCATCCAAAACAACACAGGAAGTGACATAAGGACTAACTAAAACAACAGAAGTGGTTTCAAAAAGTATTGTTATAACACTGATACCTATGGTACTTTCTTATTTAAAATTTTATTTAAAAAAGATATCAATTTTAAATCATTGAAACTGTTTTCTAAACTTTTTTCCCTTTTTCAAAAGCCACTTCACTATTAACATATTAAAAAACAAAAAATAAATTGGAATATTATTTAATACCTTGCAATGTTTTAATGAAACTAATTACTTTTAATTAACACATTAAATATTAAGCAAAAATTAAATAATTATCTCCTTAAAATAATTTTTTTTCAACAATTTCTTGAAATAAATTCAATAAAGTTATTGTTCAAATAATTTTAATCTTTAGTTAAAAAGAGTAATGTTAATTAAAAGATATTTATTTTTTTTAGAAGTTTATAAATTTTTTTATGATATAAATAAATAGTCAATTTTAGGAAGCATTAATTATGTTACTAAAGTAGTAGATATTTCATAGTTGATATACCTCCACTTATTTATAGATATAAAGTAAATTAAAATCTTAATAAATATTTAATAATAACCTTGAAAAATAGGTATCCTTATTAGACCTAATTGTTCCTTGAAAGCTTTAAAGAATTTGAATTTGAGTTTCTAAATCCCTTTATTTATATGTTTGATGAACATGAAGAGTAAGATTCCTACGATTCATTTAAAGAAAATGATATGAAAGCTACATTTTTGATTAACTCAGGTAAAATTTCTTTAATTTCAAAAACTATTTTGTTAATTTTTTAATGAAATTAAAGGATATCAATTGATGATACTATTTCTATCATTTACTGTACATTAAATTTTAAGACTGATTTTCAGAAAGAATGAGAAATATAAAACTAAAATCTAAAAATTCTTTGTATTTAGATTTTATGCAGAGGTAATTATGTCAATATACACATCTATTTCTTTGTCAATATTTGTCCAATTCACAAATATGAAGTCAAACGATGGTCTGTATATTTTCAACTATTTAGTTACGATAATTTGCATGCTCGTATTTATTCCTCTACCTTTAGCCTACTTCTTTTATATGAAAAGAATATTTCCGAAAAGAAAAGAAGAGTATTACAATTCAATATTTGGATTCTTTTGGTAAGATATGAAAGAAGGAACATACTTTTAAATGTGTTATAACTGCTATCTCCTATTTAGAAAGCTAATATTTACATTTATAATTGTTTATTTTAACTTTAATCCTATATTGTAGTGCATGCTATTATGTATTCCATCTTTAGTCTTGGTTATTTTCGTTTATTTAAAGTAGCCATTTTTGCATAAAATTGATAATTATAAAGAGATAGCATAGGAAATATTCTTAATAAGTGCAGAGATTTCTATTGCTTGCTTAAAACCATATGATGACTATCTTGAATAAGATAGAGAGCTTCATAGTATACCAATATTAACATTTTTCTTACTGATATTTATAGTGAATTTCATGGATACGATTTTAGAAATCGTATAAGCCATAAAATATTTCAAGCTAACTGAAAAGTAAATTTTATTAAGTTTTTTAAATTGAATTAAATAAAAATATTTACAAGTTTAATTTATTATTTTTATGAATTTAATTAAAAATTAATAAATAGGATTAAATAACTTGTCAAAAAACTTAGATAGAAATTCAAAAAAAACTAAATTTCTTCTATTTCTACTTAAGGAAGCATTAAAAAGCAATCATCTGAAATATAAAAGAATGAAAATAATAAAGAAAAACTTTAAAAAAATCAATCTATGTTTGAATATGATGAAAGTGTTAAAAATTAAATGAATGAAAATTTTAAAACTTAGCTAAAGTCGTAAAATACAGGAACACGCATTAAAAGACTTTCAGTTTTTTAGAGTCCTTAAATATTCCCTTCTAATTAAGAACTAACTATGAATACATTCAATCATGATTAAAATTACTTAGAATCAAAAGAGAGAATGTTTGATAAAAGAACTGAACGAAATATAAACAATTATAATCATTATAAGTCTTCAGAATCTATTTATTCTTAAAACAATATCTAAAACAAACAATTTGAGCTAACAAACAATAAAGATATTTAAATAAAAAACCTAAATACAAATGAATGCCATTATGATAATTTAGAAAATTTAATGACTTAAAACTATTGCAAATCAAAATCACAATTTACAATCAATGAAAAATCAAAATCATAACTTACTATCAATGAAAAAGAAGAGTCAATAAAAGAAAATCCAGATTAAAAGCTAACAAAGATACCTACTTATGGTGATGTCTAGAACTTTAAGTTAGAAAAAAGAAATTGTAGCATCATATTAGATTTAGAAAACGAAGATGACTTTAATAAAAGTAAAAATAATGAATAGAAAAATGAAGTAAGTAGTGAAAATAGTAGTGATGATAGTGATACTGATAGTGAAAATGATGATAACCAAAACGTATAAAACGGTCAAAGAGGAGTATAAAAAGATAATGATGTTAAAATAATTCCAATTAACTCAAATCTATTTATAAATTTTAATAACCAAAATTAATTTGATTATCCAATTTTTTCACCAAATCACTCAATAAAAATGGAGATGATTAATGGTGAAAATACAAACAGATCACTATAAATAAATTAAGAAAACTGTGATGAGTAAAATAATTAGTTTTAAAGAAATAACAGAACTAATAAAACATACTTTAACAGCAGAAGAGTTTCAAAATTATATTTATAGCAAAAAGAAGAATATATGAAAAGGAGAAGATCTTAAATATTTGATCCTTCGAGCATTCATTGGAAATGATCAATTTTATTACTTTATTTGCATAAAATTTAGAGCTTAGATTTATTTTAGTTATAAAGTAAAGTACGATCATAAAGTTTATAGTTTAAATGTATATATATAGGTAAAGTTAGCATTAAGAAATTTTGATTAAATTATAAACATTTTAAATTGTAAAGTTAAATTAATTAAATAAAAGACCAAAAGTTCTTTATTTATTCTTTTTCCATATTTTATTTTATAAAAATATTAATTATAATTTTTAAAATATATTTAATTAAAGTTTATATTGAATTTGCAAACTCAAAAAATTAATAATTATTTTTTTATTATTTTAAATTTAATTTACTTATTTTTATTTATAATTTTACAAATACAAATTATTTTATGAAAAAATCCTAACTTACTATTATCAAATCAATTTAATTGAGATATCAAATAATTAAAAAAGCAAGTAAAAAACTTGTGAAAGCAAGTGTATTTGAGGAGCTTATACTAATATCTATAGTACCACATTTGCTAAGACTGTTTAAAAAACTTTGAGCTTAAGGATTTACCGAAGAACATTGTTCTTTTAAGCACTAATTAGACACCTCTCTGATATTTTTTTTAAGGAAGCAAGTTATAGAGCATTATTTGGCAGATTTTATAGCTTATATGCAATCGGTATTTCCTTGTTAACAAAACTATCCCTAGGCTGCTCTATTAAATAAATCTAGTTAACATTTATCAAGTCCATTAAAATCATGAGGCTCGAAAATATCTACACATATAAGTTCTTCCGTTTTAAACCATTGCACTTAAGGATTAGATGGATTGCAAGTTTCTTTAACACATTAAAGTGATTCATATGGTTCATTTTTGCTTTTCTTAAAACATTGCTATTCACATTATTGATAGCTTTTCATTTCATTCCAGCATTCATTATCATTTTATAATTCACAATATTTTCCAGAGTCACGTTATTTAAGGACATATTCTAAACAATTATTTTTAGCATTAATTTAAATTACTGCTATTAAGCAAACAAAAAAAAGAGAAATTATTTTCATTTTTTTATTTTAATTAATTTTCTTTCTTAAAAAATAAATGCTTTTTTCAATTTAACGCTCACACTTTAAAAGGAAAGATTTAATTTTTATTAAAGAAAATTATTTAAATATTAATTTACACTTTTTTGAATAAATTTACCTAATATAAATATAAGTAAATAGCTGATAAGGGTTTAAATTATTTTGAAAACAACAAAAATTTTTTTATCCAATCTAATTATGATAAGATTTTTAATAATGAATTTGAGATTAAGAGATGATAAGAGATTTAATTTTTGCAAAAGACTAAATTATTTCAGCTCAGGTATCTAATTAATTTTTTTATCTATTTTAAAGACCTTATAAAAAAAATAATCGATTTATTTTTAAAGATATTATTTTAATAAAGAAAATTAATGTTATTAGAGTAAAAGAGTATTTATTATTAAACTAATAAATATAAATACATCTTTTCTAAATATATGGATGATCATGGTTTAAGCTATTTAGTAAAAGATAAATTTTTTTAGTCAATATAAGTATAAAATTATTTTTATAAAAGTTAAACTCAGGTTAAGAGATAACCAGTTATTTAATATTTGCTCAATAATAATTTATTTCAGTTCAATTATCTTATAAATTTATTTTAATTTAAACTTCTTTTCTATAAAATAACCAATATTTAAAATTTTAAAGATTTATTTTAAAATACAAAATTAACAAATTATATAAATCAATATTTTCTTGTTTGCAAATCTATAGGCTGTTTATCAAATAAAATTTATTTCCACATAAAATAGTAAGTAGTAGATGTCTCACTTGACTAAAAATAATTCGAATAATTGAGAATTATATTGAGTAAAATTGCATTTGAGTTAGGTTATTAATAAATAAAAAAAATTTGTAATAATAAAGTAAAAAATTTTGGTAACTCGAGTTATTATAAACATAAAATTAATTTAATTTTTAAATAAATTGTTAGAAACATTAAATATAAATTTTACATTATATACTGTAAATGTATTTATATATTCACACACTCCTCCCCCAAAGTTAAAACTAATTTTAGTGGACACCTATCTATATTGGGCAAAATTTTGGATACGGAGAGTGCCCAATTTGATAATTTCTACAGTAAATATATTTTTTTTCTTCAAATTCTGTACTTTGTTATTTTAGATCTTAATTTTTTATTTAATATTATTATAATCAAACTGATATCAATTTTTTAAATTTATGAGATATTATTTCTATGATTTTGGAATCGAAAATTTTAATAATTACCTAAAAAAATTATTTATGATTGAATGTTAGATTACTATTAAAAAATATTTTTTTAAGATTTTTTGCGAGGAATTAAAGTTTTATTAAAAATTCATACATTAATTTACAAAATTTAATTTCATAAATAAAAATATATTAGATTAATGTAAAGCATTTTATAAACTTCGATAGAAAGATAGATATTGGTTGATCTTTTTTAATTAGAATAGCAAAAGCCTTAGATTTATTTAATCTAGATACTTTACAATACTCCCTTATATTATACAAATAATTAAGGAAATAGACAATACTAAACATTTTTTGACATATTATCTTAAAATAAAATTAGGTAAATTGAAAATTTTAATATAAATTAAGGAAATATACGATACTAAACATTTTTTGACATATTATTTATCTTAAAATAAAATAGAAAAATTCAAAATTTTAATATAAATTTAAATAGATTGAATTAATTTTTAAAAAAATCTAAATAATTATTCTCAATATAATTTATTTTGGATTATATAGCTTAAATTAAACAAAAACTTTTTTCTAATCTACATATGTATGTAATTTAACAAGCTAATTTTATGATAATATATTAAGTTAATGCTAAGCAAAATATACTTCTTACTTGATTTAAAATTCCTACTATTCCATGCAAATTATTGTAAGGTAAAATACTAGTAAATTTAAATCTAAAAAATGTTTGATATATTTTAAATTAAAATAGCAAAAACCATATATTTTATCTAGATGCTACTCAAATTACTTTACATTTTGTAAATAATTTATGAATTGCAGATTATTAGAAATATTTTGATCAATTATTTATCTTAAAATAAAATTAGGTAAAAATATTTATTTAAATAAGATAAATAAACAAACTTGAATAAATTAATTGAAATTAATTAATCAAAAAATATTCTAAATAATTATTTTCAGATAAAATGGAAGATTATATTACTTAAGTTAAATAAAGACCTTTAAAAAATGTAATAAAAATATAAAAATAAAATATTGAAATGAGATTAACTCACATACAAGACAATGAGAAACTATTTTCAATAGTAATGAAGAATTAGTAATATTTGAGCAAAACATTACCCTGGGCTAAGAATTATAAATCAATAGATGATGCCACAACATTTTTAAATCTTATGCAGAAAGCACATGAAAATTATGATTAAATAACATACCTTATTTGGGATAAAAATGAAATTATAGGTTCAATTGGTTACATATTAAGGCTCGAGAATAAAGAAGCAGATATTGGCTACTGGTTGGATTAAGATCAATGTGGTAAAGGAATTATGACTGATTGCGCTTAGAGTTTGATTGATTATGGATTTGAAGATTTAAAACTAGAAACTGTGTTTATCAAATGTATTATTTCTAACACAAAAAGTGCAAATATTGCTATTAGACTAGGATTTGAAGAAGTGGAGTAGTAAAAGAATGCAATTTAAATTGAAAATGAATGGTATGATTTTAGAGTATTTCAATTAACTAAAGATAAATATTTAAATGCTAAATAGCTAACATAATTGTGAGTCAATAGATTAATATTTATTAATTTAGATGTAAAATTGTTAAAATTTCTAATATATTTTAGATATTTTAAAATAGTATGTGTTTATCTTTATGGCTTCTTTTATTCATCATTTCGATTTTAATTACATAATAAAATTATCTTAATAATAAATTTTAAAAATAGCAGTTTAGATTATTTTTTAAAATGAATAATCATTCAAGAATTTCATAAAATTTATTTTATATTAATTTGATGTTAGGTTTATATATTTCTCATCAACTTAAAATATGGTTTCTATCTTTTATAAATATCCTCTACATATTATAAATATATTATTTTTTACAATTAAAAGTATAGAAATTATTTTTTTAACATAAAATATAAAAATTAAAATGAATTTCTATTTTAAATCCTATAATTTATTAATTATCTAAAACTAAATAAAGAAAGTTATTTGTTAGGATTAGATAGAATATTAGCAAAGCATTTTGAAAACTATATTTAATTATGCATGTTATATTATTAATTATTGAAGGTATAATAAGAATTTTAAGAAAAATTAATAGCATTTAAATTAAATTTAGCCTTACTTTAGGAGTAAACAATTGGAAGATAGAGAAATTATGAAGTAAAAAGTGCAAAAAATATAAAATTTAAGTTTTTGATTTATAATAGTGAGATAATTCTCTTTTATAATATGATACAAGATATTACTTTTGATTTAAGAATATTTAAATAATATAGTTACTCAGAACTACATTTTAAAAAGTTAAAATTATTAAACAAATAATTTCTTAGATTAAATAATAAAAATAAATTGTATTTTTATAAAAATATTGAAAATAATAAATAAAAATAATATTTTAATAGTTAAAAAAATTCATAATAAAATCTATAATTTTCATAATAAGGAGTAACAGCAATTTTAAGTAAGATCAACCAACAAATAAATAAATAAGTAAATATATTAATTTGGATAGATTTTTTTAAAGATTGATAATAATAAAAATTTTTGGATGGCTTAAATAATATTTCATATAATATTCATGAATAGATGAAAAAGTATTTATTGTATAAAATTTTCTTTATATTTAATGAAATAAATACTCTCTCATTATGAACTCAAGTATTTACATACTCAAAAGATAGTTTAAGTAAATGTAGATGCAAAAAAAAGTATTATAACAATAAATTGATAGTTATATCTATTTAGATAGATATTGGTATTATTTTTAATTTTCTATCTATAATAAAGAAACAAACAAGCAAACAAAGTAAAAGAAAGAATAAATTAATTAATAATATTAGAAAGGTTGGTTGTTAGAACATTATTTATATAATTAAGTATTTATATAGCACCACTAAAGCAAAATATTAAGTATTCTTAGAATATATACGTTAAAAGCAGCTAATTCAGATAATCTGGAAAACTAAAGCATAATTTATTCCTATTTACAATTATATGAGTACAAAAAATAGTTAGTTGAGGGAGTCTTTTTACAAAAATGCCAAATAAGGTATTGATTCATTGATTTACTCTTTTATTAAAAATGAATTGAATTTCCTCTATTAATGATGATTTGTGTGACAAAAATAAATTAAGTTCTTATTTAATAATACAATAAAGCTGCTAATATAAAACAACCAACTTAAGATAATCAAGCTAAAGTGCCATTTAATTACTCTCAATAAAAAAAGGCTTCTTATAAAGATTTAAGCCCTTCTTCTGGTGTTAATCTTAGCACATAATTTTTTAATAATCCTTATAATGTAAAGTTTGAATATTATAAATATATTGGTAATTATAATCATTGTGTAAAAGTAGTCAACTAAAAATAGAGCAAACAACAGAAGCAATAATATATCACCACTTAATAGAGTATTGTATTTTAATGTTAACTACACTTTCTTAAATTGTAAATATATTATAATCAACAATTAGTTTATTTCTCCAAAAGTGAATGGACCTTAAGACTGCAAAATTGGATAAAAAAGAGCATAATCTAGCTGTAGACCATCAATAAATAATCAAAATAACTATGGTAATATAATTTATAGATATATTGATTGTTTTAATGCATTTAATATTTAGATGGGAGCTAATTCAGTATTTTAGATTAATTTAAGATGTCTCCATAAATGCCGTTAAATTTAGGAAGATCTTAAGAATTATAACAGATTCATATGCAACAGCCTTAAAATAATTAAAGCTAAAAGAGGAAAATAAGGATGCTAAGACAGAGCATTGGTTCTAGATAAGCCACAAGGCATGATGAACCAGTAGTAGAAGATTTTGAATATATAAATAATTCTAGCAATATAAATACAAATTTTAATTTTATGGATTAAACACCTGTAAGTAGAAAATCATAACAAAGAAAAGATAGCACAAATCAAAATTAACAGAGGATACCCAACTATTCCTAAATGTATAGTAAACATAATGCACCACCTTAAATTAGTCCTAATAATATAGGAGATGCATACTTCAAAAATTCAGTTTTTTAATCAAATACACCAATAAGTGTGATTACTCCGAGCTCATATGGGAATCACATAAATCAAAATAACCCCTAAAATCCAGTGATAATTAAAAATAGCATAAACAATATTTCTGTTTAAATTGGGAATTGTAACGATATGAATCATTCTTTTAAATTATCAAACAAACACTCTAAGGACATTGTTAATGATAACTAATTATACGATTTTAATCTTGAAAATATGGACTCATCTTGCTTACCAACAGAATAGGTATGCAGAATAGATACAAATATTGTAATTTATTAGAATTCTTTATGATTATTTGTTTTAACAATTTGGAATTAATATTAAATTATTTATTTATTTATTTTTACATCGATCTAATTAAAACAATTTTTAATTAGCTAGCAAATTTCTTTTATTTTAAGCTTGTTTTCAATTGATTTTATCAAATGTTCCGTATTAACCATTTAAAGAAAATATATTATTTGAAATAAAATATAGAGTGATGACAGAATAAATACATAAACAACAAATAAAGAATTAATGATTAATAGAAATAATAACAATAATAGTAAGAGTTTTGAATAAAATTCCAATTCTTAGGATGAGAGATAAACAAGGATATATGCATTACAAAATTATTTAAAGAATACATAAACTACAAAATATTCTCGTAATTAAAGAAGAAGTGTTGCTCATTCATCACATGCAGCTAATTAAGTAAAATAGATTGCTGAAAATAACTTAATGCACTCCGAAAGTAAGCAATCTAAGAACTCAACTACAGTTTCTAACTTAAATACTAACAATATCACTAAAATTTCTGATGAAAATCAAATCCCTGAATATCAACAAACGATAAAAAAATAATTAAATTGTATATAAGTTTGTGACCCATCTTCTGCAAATATGATGGGTGCTACTGCTGCTCCCAGAAATAAGAGTCCTATGCCTTAAAATTTATTTTAAAAATTTGACTAAAACATTTAAATGCTTGGTAAAACAGATCCTTGCAACTTAAAAGTCAATAAAAACGATAAAAATATGAATGGCTTAATTGATCCTACACTAAACAGTAAATAAGGAAACAGCGGATTTAATAAATAAAACTAAATTAAAGGAGATTAATCAACCGTTGTTCCCTATATGAGCTAATAAATACCACAAATTCCTCAAGAAATAAATAATTAGGATGTAGAAGAATTACATTTCCAATTTGTTGAATTTTAACAAAAATGTAAAGAATGGCTTAAAAAAATAGAAATTTGAATATTATTAAATAGATCCTAATTAAAACAATAAATAAATAGAAGGTTTTTCAAAATTACTATTTTTGATTTGAGAGACTTATTTATATTAAACTTAAATTTATAGTAATAACTAAATTTTAAATATCTCTCGATTATAATTCAATTTAATTGAATCAATTTTTTAGAAAGGAAATTTAAATTAAATTAAAACATATTTTTTCCTTAAATTTTTAGCAATATTAGCTATCTATCTTCTTCCAAAATAATATTTGAAGAGATTAACTTTATATAAATGATCTTTTTATTTTTCTAATTTATTAAATTTAGTATTAATATTTTATAAAAAGCAACTATGCATTAATAAATGTAAATCTTTATATATATAAATACCTTGATCAATTGTATTATCTTAAATCCTCCTTAATTAACACCATAATTTTTAGTTATTTTAAATTTTATATTGAAAAAATTTTGTTATAATATGTTTGATCTTTAAGCACTTTTTTTTGGGCAAAAATGATACTTAGGGAATGCCTTAATTAATGAGCATTTACAGTATAATAAAAATTAATTAAATCAATATTCTTTTAAGTCTGATATCTAAGCTAAATCATTTTAAATTATTAATTATTTTTCAATAATAGTTTGATTTATATAAATCCTGGTATTGAAATATCTGAAAATCCAGTTCATGATATTTCAATACCAGAAGCAGCTCTTTAAATAAGTTTGAACTATTTTTAAACTAAAATAACTCTTAAATTGCTTTATCTAAAACAATGAAAATAATAGAGTAAAATTTAGTTTACTAAATTTATGAGATTAATGAGCTTTGCTAATGCAAAGTAAACTAAAAAAGGCTTTGCACCAAATTAAAATGAACTTTATTTAAAATTAAGAGTTTAATTTTGGAGATTAATATATGAGAAGTTTGACCTCAATAGATAATAGATATTTGTAAATTGGTCATATATGCAAAAAAAAAACATAATTTTTAGTAAAAATTATAATGAAATTTTTAATTTTTCAATTAAATTCTTTGATGAACTTACAATGTAAATTTATGCATTTAACAATTTTAAAGATATTAACTGAACTAAAAGTGTTTTTATTTATTTTAAATAGTTGTATATTAAAATTAAGATAAAAATTGTTGATTTATTTTTAAACATTTTTTCAATTTATGGAGCTTAAGAAATTAATATCTTTGAATAAATAATAAATTATTGTTTTAAAAAATTATATTTTTGATATATTTACAAATTATACTTTAATTTGCTTTAGATTTTGATTTTTTGAGAAAATTTTTGAAATAAACATTTTCAAAATTTCTGGAAATATTGATTTAATGTACAACAACATATAAATATTGTTTTAATTTCTTTTCATTTATTGTGTTTGATACGGAATTCATTATGATATTTAAGCCATTCAGTGTAAACATCATCTACTTATCCTTCATAGTGGTGGGTAAAAGATTTGATTAATCCTTCAAATGTACTTTCGAAATTTACTAACTCAACATTTTCTTCATTACCAACTAATTTTACATGACTTTACAAACTAAGTTTACGAGGTTTCTTGTTATCTAAAGCTATTTTTCTGTATTCTAACATTTCATCGTCAACAGCTAAATATTTATTAAAGAACTCAATTCCTCTAACGGAATCACCAGTACTTTTGTAAACTTGTAATCCCTAAATAATAATATTAGATTAATAATTTATTATTTTTATATAAATATTACAATCAAGAACTTTCTCATTGCTTCTTTTCCAACAGTCCAAATTTTGCTTTTATCAAGATGAATATAGACATAAGGCTTTCCTTCTTTTTCTGTTTTCTCAATAGTGACTAAGCCTTATCCTGCTTCAATTAATACCTTTTTGAAATAGATATAAATATTTTTAATTTTTATAAAAAATAATAAACAAACTAATTAACTAATTACTTTTGTAATTGCATAAGCTGCAGCTGTATGTGCTTGACCCCATTTTTTTAGTTCTGGATTGTAATATTCTAAACCTTTAATAGAACTTACTACAATTTCATACCAAGCTATATATACTAAATCACTTTACTCTTCTTTAGAATATTCAGGAATTAAGATATCTAAACTTTCTTAGAAGCAACTTAAATAAATAGCAACTGAATCAGCTCTACATTCTTCATAGCTAGAAGAAATATCTCCAAACTTTGAATGCCAAGTTTCGTTCTTATCGTAATAAGTATCAATTTTAGTATTAAGAATAGGATGAAGTAAGTGCTCTTAATCAAAATTAAGTGTGTCATCTTCTTTCTTTTGGAACAACTTACCTGTTCCATGCCCTTCAGATATTTTTTATATTATTTTTAGTTAAATAAGTTGATTGCTCCAATAAAGTTACCTAATAATTCATGAAGTGCAACAATAACAAACAAAGAATCTTTGAAATATTTGCAATATAATTCAGCAGTAGCTTCGTTAGCAAACAAAACATTTTCTTTTTTAGGAGTTGAGTAGACATTTCCTAAATTAACATTCTTAAATCCTTCTGTTTGTCTAATGTCATCATAATTAGGAATATTAATACCAATAGGTATACCTGAGCTTGCAAAAGTCAATACTTCTAAAGAAGTAAAATCTGGCTTTGTAAACTTTTCAACTTCGAATTCCTTAGGCCAAGGTAAATGAGAAATGATTCCTTCTGCTTTTGATACTAATTCCTCTAATTTTTTAGATTCTTCTTTATTAACAACTGAAACAAAGCCTTCAAACTCTGCTCTAACTTTTAAAGGATCTAAGTAACTTTCTATAAATCCTAAATTATAAAATTTTAAATATGATAAAATTTCTATCTATTATTATTTATAATTCAAATATTATTTGATATTTAAATAAATAAATACCTATATTTGTTTCAATTATTGGACCCTTATCTTTAATCCAATGTCTTTAGGAATTTTTGTGTTCATCAATAGAACCATTTTCGAAATGCTTCAAGTAAGACTTGATCATTTCTACTTGATGATCGTTTTCTGCATGCTTTATACATTTTTCAAGATATCCATTTAAAGAAGCTAAGAAAGGCTTAAAGTCACCATAAGTAATTTTAATCTTTAGTCCTTCAAACTCATAGTCTTTTTCTGGTTATAGATCCTTAGTTATTGAGGCGACTAATATTTCATATTCAGTTTCACTATGCTTAAGTAATCTTGTATTTAAAGGAGACAAATTGATATCCTTTTATTCCATAAACTTGCTAATCTATTCTGCATTTTATTATGATATATTAGAGCTATAATATGATGTATGTCCTTTTTGTTTATTTTAATTATGTTTTTGATATATTTAATATTTTGGATCATTTAGTAAATATATTACCTTAGTTATTAATAAACTCAATAATCTAGTAGGGATTGTGATAAGCGTACAACTCATAGTTTGTATTTTCCCATACAAAGTCGAATTAAGGCTAGTAGATAGTGTAGGCTTTAGTGAGTTTTATAAATTCTAAGAATTTTTCTTTAGATATTTCTGGGATGAACTTACAATCACCAAAGCTCTTGAAATTTCCGCAGTTTTCAAAGAAAGTACCTATGTAAACAAATATTTGCTAAACTTAAACTTCATCAAAACCATTATGTAAGAGCTTTTGTTTGACCTCTTCAGGAGTTTCATTCAAAAATATTTTTTGGAAAAGGTAAAATAAGGCAGGTGATTCATATGATCTTTAAAAGTAGCAAATTTTAGATCCTACCCAAGAAGCCTAAGAAAAGTAGTATGCATACAATTTTTCTTTCAAGTTAAGCTCATTGAATGCCTTAGTGCAGTCAACAGGGGATATAGAGGTAGTTGTAGGAATAATAGGGGCAGCTTCAGTTTCCATCTGATTTTAGTTTGTTTTTTAATACAATTTAATTGAAATAGATATTTCTTTATTTGTTTTATTTATTAGAATTAATTAATAAAAAATATCTTTATCTGACAAAAATCAATTAAATAGAAGAAAGAAAGATCAGAAAGTGAAAAAGGAAATAAACAATAACAAAGGTTTGCTCTATAAATAAAATTTCCTAAAAAACATAATACCACAATATATAAGAATTTATATTATAAGGCATTAAAATACCAAATATAAATAATTGAATTCAGCTTATGGATTAACAGTTATTTTTGTTAATCAATAAGAAAGAAAAAAAGAGCCAATATTTATAGTACAAAAATGGAATTAATAGTAATTTTTTTAAATTTAATGAAAATAATAATAGAATGAATTTTCAAAGTTTTGATATTTTTTCATCTGAATTTAAGTTCAATATAGGTACATAAAAAGTTAAAAAAACAACTAATTTTCGAGGATTCTTATCTTTTGTGGTTATAGTTTTAGTTATTTCATATACATCCTTTCTAGCTTACTCGTATATGAATAATTTAATTGATCCTACCTATAGATCTTAAAGTAATATTATTGGAGACAGCATAGATGTAAATCTTTAAAATAATTTAATTGCCTTTAATTATCAGGCAAACGCTACTTTATCTCTAGATAATTTATCACATCAATAAAATAAGACATACTTAGTATTCTTACCTTATTTATACACTTCCGATTAACAAGTAATACCATTGAATACAAAAAAATGTGCTGATTTATAACTTAATGGATTTGATTGTATAGATTTCTCTTAGGTTTCTAATTATACATTAACTTTGAACATAAATGAAAATATTTACTCAAATATAATGTTTTTAATTTATAGTGCCAAGATACTGATATTTATAAAACATCTATTCCAGATAATTGTGCAAGTCCTAGTGAAATAGATTAAATAATTAATGATAGAGGGTCTGCACTTCATTTTAAATTATCAACCTCATAATACAATATTACTATGTAAAAAACTGAAATTTAATTTAGAAACTAGTATCTAAATTTACAAGGAGATCAGTTTTAATTCACAACTATTAGAATTGTTAAGCAAGAAATTACTGTCAAATAAGGAGCATTATTCTAATCAAGCTTTCCAGATATTTAAAGATTTGATAGATAATCTTTTATTGAAAAAACAGGCCTAACCTTAATAGCGTAAGCAACTTTTCAGCTTGATGAAATAGTAGAATAAATTTAAATTTAATACCCAACTATTACATAAGTTTTTGCTTAAAGTAATAGTGTTATAACCATTCTAATGCTTTTAGGAATTATTGGAAAATATTTTTCAGCAAAGCTTTTGAAAGAAGATTTATTTTTTTTACTTTTATAGAATGTTTATTTGAATGACTTTCAAAAAATTTGTGAAGCCAATAATTTAACTTTAAAAAGAGATGACCAATTAATAAATTAGATAATTATGGATAAGAAAAAAGTAAAATTTTATGGTGAAAATGAAAAAAGTTTAAAACCCGTCCCATTATTTCAAAGTAAATTGAAATAGTGTTTAGATACTTAATAAATCTATCATGGTTAAAGTATTAGCAATAATTAGAAAATTAAAGATAATCAATAAGATTTTTGCTAGAGTCTATAGAATTGTTATTAAAAAAGATTTTCAAATACTAATTAACTAAAGATAAATAAATTACCCACCTTTAAATTCTTTATCTTTTTAAGAAGAAACAAGAAGAATTCTAGTATTAAAAGTAATAATAACCTATTACTTAATGCAAACAGTAGTTTTTAAAAGCAAGAAATTCAAAATTATAAAAGTAAAATAGACAATTTTTGTGAATAAGTTTACTAGTATAAAAACTCTGATTTATTTAAAAAATCTCGAAGAAAGTTATTCAATTTTAGGTAAAAAAATAAACATTTTGTTGGAATTTTTATTAAATATTAAATATATGAACTAATTAGTTTCTATTTTAAGTTTTGGGACAGAAATAAAATATTTGAAGATAATGGAATAGATGCCAATACTAAATAAGTTATTTAAGAATAAGCTAACAGAAACTCTAATATTTTCTAGCTCTTTTCAGATGTAATTTATTTAAAGAAAGCAATTATGGTTTTGCTGAGTAGTGAGTAATTAGCAGCTTTAAATTTAGTAGGTTTTTCGGCTAAATTTTATCAAGGAATTGACTAAAACAACAAATAAGCTAATTATATTAGTAATTTTAAATAGTATTAATTAATTTAATTTAAATATTTTTATTTTATTAAAGAAAGCGAAAATTACTTTGAGAATTAGTATCTACTATCACAATCTAAAGATCTTCAATACAAATATGTAAATAAATTCTTAAATAGGTGTTTTAAAAGCTAAAACATAAGTGAAGTCGATATGAGAATTCTTTCTTCATTAAATAGAGATGATAAATGAGTTATATATATATATTTTAACAATTTTCATTCCAAAATAATTTAGATTATTAAATTAATAATATTATACATTTATATTTTATTCAGTTTAAATTTTCTCAATTTTCAAATATTTTAAAAATAATTTGTAAAATCCATTTAAATAAATGATAAATTTCATTATAAAAAATTAATTATCTTATATTTTAAAGATATTTTTTATTTCATTTTTTTTTTTTGCTTTTGTAATATTCTCATTAAAAAGCTTAATTAAACTAGTATTTTTAATTTAATTTTAGTTCAAATAGAAATTATTTTTAATATTCACAAGTATTATTTTAAGTAGAATTAATATTTTTTTTTTAATTTTAATTAATTTCTATTAAAAATTTCATCCTAAATTTAAAATAAGCTTAAATCTACTTAATTTAATGGATTAAAAATCGATCCCTTAATAGTTTAATATTTTGATAAATAGCATATATTATATCATATTTAAGTTTTAATTAGCCAAAAACTCACTCATTAATTGGATTAAAAAAGATATTGGATTTATAAATAATTGTAATTTTTCTAAATTTTTTATAAAGGCTTCTTCAAATATAAATTGGATCTTCATAAACAGCAATTACATTTAATTGATAAATTCATAGCAAGATGAGCCTAAAATAAGATAATATTGCAAAAGTTATTGTGGTAGGAATGAGTGGCACCGGCAAAACATCAGTTATTAAGCGCTATACATGGAATTAATTTGATATTTATGAGTAAACAACTATTGGGATGCAGAATAACTTCAAAGAAGTTTAGCATACAATGAGAAGAAAAGTTTAACTAAGAATATGGGATATCGCAGGTTAAATTAATACGCATTTTTATTAAATCTATTTATCCAATTTTATATTATTTCTTTTAAATAAGTTTAACATTTTATTTTTTTTAAGGTTAAGATAAATATAAAAGTATGACAAAAAATTTTGTCAGAAATTCATCTGGATGCATCATAGTTTGTGATACTTAAAGAGAAGATAGCTTAAAAGAATCTATAATATGGAAAAATTTAGTCTAGTAAGAGTCAGAGCTTGGTGATAAGTTACCAGTTGTATTAGCCCAAAACAAATATGACCTTCTACCAGATAGTGTTAAAAGCAGTAAATAAGATGATTTATTTGGGACTGAAGACTTTTTAAATAATTTTGCAGAAAAAAACAACTTTAACTCATGCATTTAAGTTTCAGCTAAAGACGGCTATTAAGTAGAAGAGCTCTTTAGCATTCTAATTGATAATATACTTTAGTAACAAAACGATGTAGATATTGGTCCTACTGAAAAAAATGAAGATAGTATTTCATTAAGTTACTATGAAAGCTAAATCACTAAAGCCCCTTCTATTTATCATCATAAAAAGAAAAAGTGTTGTTGAAAGAAATTTAATTAAATTCAACTAAATTAAGAAACAAAATAAATCAAATGTAAATAAAATATAAAAAATTTTAAATAGTTAACAAAATAATTTAAGTAGTATATTGATTAATAAAATATTTTCCAAAAAGTGAATAAATAAATAAATTAATAAAAGAGTTTTCAAAAGAAAATTTATTACTTTTAGTTAAAATGAATGGTTATAGCTTATAAATTATATCCATAAGCTAATTACAAATAAATGATTGAATAATAAATTAAATTTTATCTTTATATAATATTTTTGTAATAAATTTAACTCATTTTTATATCAGATTTTACTCTAAATTTAATCAAAAATAATTTTAATTTTAACTTTTGGAAAAAATATTTTTTATTTCAATTTTGAATGACAAATCAATCTAAACCATTAAAAAGTAAACTGAAACAATAAATTTGAATTCTAATATAATATTTTTAAAGAATTAAAACATGAAAATATTTAAATTGAATTTATTCTCTTTGTATTTTTTAGAATTATTTTGAATTCATTAGAATTAACAAATTTAAAAATTCAATTATAATAACTTTATTTCAAAATTTCAAAGTAATTACTGGCTTAGTATAGGTTCTAAAATTTGATAGAAATAGATAAAAATAAGGGAAATTTAAAGTTACATAGGTCTAACAAATAATAAAATTAGTTTGCACAATAAGAATTTTAATGAATTTAGTGGTGAGACTAATACATAATCAGAAATTAATATAATATCACTAACTTTGTTTAATTAAAAGATAAGAGATAAAAAGCTTTTTTAATTATTTAGTAAAAACTTTCATTTTATCACAAAGGGTTAATTAGGCTTTCAAAAGTTAGCAAACAGCCAATTTAGATAGAGATTTTAATCTTAGCTAAAGCAGTTAGCAATCATTTATATTAAGATAAATCAAATTTAGTATGGGAAATATATGTTCAGGATGCCAAAGAGATAAAGAAGATTCAAAATCAGCTGAACCTTATAGATATGAAAAAAATTTACCTATATCTCTTTATATTGAAAAATAAAGAACTCACTATACAGATTCTGTGAGTAAGAGATATAGTCGGGCATATTTGGATTAATTAGAAGATAGCAATAACGACAGGACATTTAAAATATAGTAAACAGATGGAGTTTAGGAGTTTTGGAAAAAAAATAAAAAGAAAATTAAAGGATTTAACACTACTATTCGTCCTTCAACAACTTACCAGATTGATGGAAGACTAGCATTAAAATATTTAAACAGTAACTCAGATAGATTTGAATCACAGTATTATGAAACAGATGTAAGAACCTATTTACTCCTAATTTTAATAGTTATTTATTCTATCTCATTTTAATATTTTATTTAGGTTTAAAAATTACATTAAGCAGCAACTATTATACAAAGATGGTTCAAAAATTATAAAAAAAATTAAATGAATTTTACTAATCTGATTAATTCATGTAGCAATCTGAATCAAATAAATAGGACACAGGATTCTTATTCTTTTAATACAATAGATGTTACTGTAAGATAGTCTTGAGCTTAATTAATTATCAATAAATAATAATGATCAATCTAAACTACTTTTAACATTTTAAACTTAATTTATAAAGCTACTCTATAAATGGGTACATCTACCTGATAGTAATTATATTTTAACAAAGTATTAGTATATTTATAAATAAAAAAATTATAAAGTCATACAAAATACTTGAATTACTTTTGAAACAGTTTTCCATTGCTAAAAGTGAAAATCATATTTCAAACAAACAAACAAACAAAAAATAAATAGTAAAGACTCTATTAAGCAATTTAGTAATTAAAAAATTTCAAATTAATTAATCATAGGATTATATAATGTATTCTTTTATAATCAAATTTCATTATATTAGTATTTCGAGTTATTTTCTTTTAACTGCTTAAAGAATTTAAATAGATAGAATTATATTTATCATAAATCCTATTTCTAATTAACTCTTTATATATTTTACAAAAATTTATATATTTTCAACTTTTCTCTTTATTAATTAAATTATATTCTAGGAATATTTTTCATATTTGATTAAAATTATTCCATATTAACTTATTTATTCAAGAATAAGAATCATTTTGAAATGTTAATAATTAAAAACTTAATAAATGTGTTTAAATAAAAATGTTAGTATAAATTGAAAAAAGCATCACCTAATAAGTTATTCTAGATACTTTTTTGCTTAAAATTCTTAACGAAAATTTTGGTAGTTAGTTAGTTACTAAAAAAATAATTTAAAAGCAAACTAAAAAATTAAATAAATGATTTATTTATATTTTTAAGTTTAATATTTAGTTAAAAGTTGCTAAATTTAATTTAAGTTAAAATATTCCATTAAAACTTAGTTTTTTTTTGATGACTTTAAATACCTTTATATTTTTTAATAATATTATGCTGGCGACTGTTTGGTTAATATTTAAAATTTATTTCTGTAATATTTACAGATGTTAAAATTAACAAGTTCAATTTCAAGAATCTACTAAAAATTAACTTTTTTATGATATATATCTATTTATATATTATATTAATCAATCAAAATATTATGAAAATAAGTTAGATTCTAAGTTGTTTTTCTGAGTCCAAATTGTTTGGTAAATGATTAAGAGTATTAAAAAATGGCTTAAATTAAAACAAATACTTTTTAGTATAATTAATTGTCAGTGACAAAATAAATTTTGAAATATTGTATTCAAAAAATGAATCAAAAATTTAGGATATTGAGAATATTCAAATAAATTCTTTTATTACTAATAATATAAAAATATTCTACAATTTCTGATAATTATAACTTTAAGAAAATATTCATTTTTATTAAAAGCAAATTATATTTATTTTATATTTTGGAAAGGCAAATTAAATAAACTTTGTAAATAAATAAATAATTAATAAAATAAAAGATCCGAAAATAGTTTAGAATAAAAATATTCTTAATTATTTATTAAATTTTTAAATTTATTAATAATAAGAAAATAAATTTTATAATTTCTATGATTATAAACATTTTTAAATGAAATAAAAATCAAATATTGTAAATTTTACTTTATTTATAATGAATATTAATAAATATCTTTTTATATTTAAAAAATAATTGAAAAATATTATTAAAATTACTCAAGCATAAATTGAAAATTAATAATCAATAAAAAAAAAGACCCATAAAATATAATTAATAAATATAATATAAATTACTGCGCTAGAGATAAATAAAATAAATTTAAAACTTTTTTTTAAATTATCAAAGTGGTTTTTTAAATTAAATTTGTAAAGAAAATTTATGCAGCTATCTAGAAAAGATATTATACAAAAAATAAAAGATACAATTAAATCTTTTAGTTAACCTGAAATAATATTATTACTTGATTCTTTAGAAAAAAATAAACCTAATTTAGAAATAATTGTAGATAGTATCTAAAAACGGTAACTATTTTCTCAAAAGAATGATTCAAATTTATTTTATGAAATTAATTAAATTGAAATTAATTGTCTTCAATTTAAAGTTTTTGATAAAAATGAATAAAAAAGAAAATGTATTGAAATATTTTCTGAAGATTAGTAAGGTGATTCGTTTGAATTAATTATTAAACTATCTAAATAAAGCAAATGGATTGCTAGAAAAGAATTCATTTTAAATGTTTTAGATTGTTACTTTATTGACGACTACAAGATTTTTTATATAATTGAATATGAGGATTTTGATTATTCAATAAAAGGCTCTAAAATATTTAATTTTGATTAGTTTGGTCAAATTGACTTAGAATTGAGGTAATATTTAAACAATATTTATCAATATTTACAATTAGCTCTTTCTCCAAATTCTAATCTTTAATAAATGAATACTCAGTTTGATATTATTAAACAAGGTTACTTTGCTTTTTAGAAGTTTAATGAATAATACATAATAAAACTTAATGTAATAGATCCTCATTTATTTTAACTTTAATCGTAGAATAAATTTAAACTAAACAATTAAGAACTTACTGAATTAAAAATTGACCCAGCAGAAATATTTAAATTTCCAAACAATTTAGTATAAAAACGAAATTAATTTATTGATAGCATTCAATAAAGCTATCCTAGATTAATAGAAAAAATTCAAGAGTTAATTCTCTATATAGCTTAAGATGAATCTTGTACTTATTCTCTTTTGATGCTTAATGAAGTAGAAGAGAATATCTCTATTTAAATAATTTCTTAAAATAATGAAAGAGCTTTCATTTTTATTTAAAAATATGAATCATATGATGAAGGTAAATCATAAATGTTAAAATATTTATAATAAAAAAAAGAGCTCGAAGAAAATTCTATTTTAACAAATTAAGATTTTGAATTGAAAGTTTTTTCTTAAGGTATTTACTTTATTTGTAAATTTTATTCTAAAGCAGGTATTTGCATTTAAAATACTTAAGAGCTTTTCAAAATAAGTAAAAATATATTTAATATTAGTTATAATGAGAAAATATTAATGATGAAAAATTATCATAATTTAGTAAAAAAAATAATATATGCTTCTAAACTACTTTTTAAATTTCGCATTGAGCCTTAAGACATTTGTGTATAAGGAGATAAACTTACTGTTTGTGGAAAATTTTAGCTTTCTCTTCTTCATGATGTAGAAATTAATACAAATAAATTATATGAATAATACACTAATTTGTGCTTTGATCTAATTGAATAGTGCTAAGAAAGTTCTTTGAATAAAAGATAGTCATTAATTACCTAATTAGTAGAATAATACTTTTTATCAGTTTATGAAAATGAAGAAATAAATAAACTCCTATTTACTAAGCTATAAATTTATTTAGATACTGTTTATAAATCTATAGAATTAAATTAGAATTTATAACAACATGTTTTCGATAGTTCTAATGATAATATTGAAAATTTAAATTGTACTATTTTTTTAAATTTAAAATTTTTGGAATTTATGAATAGATAATTTTAAATAAATTATTTTAAAGAAGCATCAATGGTTAAACAACTTATTTTTTATTAAGAGCCAAAGAATAGAGAATAAAATGAGTTAGATAGACGAAATAAAAGTATTTGCTATTGTAATTTTAATTATAAGAATTAGATGACTTCTTCAAATATATTTTTTTAGCCTACTATATAAACTAATTAAGAAGCTGAGCTTTATTGTATTTCTAATGAAAGCAACTAGTTAGCAACCAAATTAGCTGATAAATTTACTAATTTAAAAAGATTGCATATAGTCTTTTACTTTTGTAAAAGTGTAAAATATTACATTGATAAATAAGTAGATTATTTTAGTTTAACAAAACATTAAAACTTAATTTATTTAGATATTACTGTAGTAGATGAATAAAGTATTATTGAAATTTATAAACAGTTAAAATTAAACAAAAATTAAATTAATACTCTTGTTATACAAGATAAAAATAATAATGATTATTCTAAAAAAATGAAAGTTTTAAAAAAATTAAAGCATATTGTTTAATTAAAGTTACCTAGCCAAAAAAACATATTTCTAATTTGAAGTTCATTTTATTATTTAATAAAAACAAATAGTTTTAAAATTAAGAAATTTTTTATTAAAAAAAATAATTCTTAGTAGAGATATTTTTTGTATTTTTTTAATTTTGATATAAATAGTTACACTGTGATTTTTTAATAATTTGAGTTTGTAATTGCTTTCAATTTTTACTTTTAGATTTACAACTTTTTAATGAAGTTTAAATTAAAAAAAATACTAATTATTATTGATTAAACCAATTTTCATTCATAGTTGAATGAAATAAAACATCTTCTTTCTTACTTTGTTAGCAGAAGATTCTGAAATAATAAAAGAAAAATATAAATAAATTTCATTAATTAAAAAAATTAAATTCTTTTTATTTTATCAAATGTGAGTTCATTTTTTACAAAAAATTTGGTTGGTTAGTAGCTAGTTATTCAATCAGATAGTTTCAATTTTTAATTTAAAATTTAAAATAATAAAATATTTTAATTAAATGAATAAAGATATTTTATCTCATGATTTTGAATCAATCAAAGTATTTTTTTTAAAATTCAAATCATTTTTTGTTTTAGGTTTCATTTACAGAGTTTCTATTTTTTGGAATATTAAAATAACATTTTTAGATTTTTAATAAGTTTTTTTTTCTTTACAACAAACAAAAAAATTAGTATTAAATTAAATCTAAAATTTTATTTATATGAATATTTAATTAAATTATAAATATCTGATTTAATTTAACATATTTAAAATCAGTCCTTGTCTTTAACATCTTCATCAGAATTATAATTATCATCTCTTCTTATTTGATAATTTTTTTCTCTTTCCCAAGTCTCAATTTCTTATTATATATTATCAGGGATCAAAGAAAAGTTATCTTCTGTTTTTTTGAATAAGTTAAGAAATTCTAGTTTCTTCTTTTAAAGGTTCTAGACTTAAGTTAAGAGAATTGCATTCATTTATTTGTCTTTTAAATATTTTTTCATTTATGGATCACTTGTCTATCATTAAATTTAAATTAAAAAAAATAAATAGAAACTAATTATTAATTTACCTTATTGAAAAACTAAATTAGCAGTCTTGCAGTGAGTCCATTTTTAAATTAATCTTTGGTTTTTTATTCAGATAATTACCCAACAATCAAATGTGGAAATCTTTTTCATTAAATAAAGTAAAATAATTAAAGTAACTAATTAAGTATTTTACTTATAATGTAAATCACAAAAACTTGCTAATAATTTTTCAATATGTTCAGTTTAGTCTTTCAAAGTGTCTTTTGAATCTTTAATCTCTTTGGGATCTTCTTAATCAATATATGCGTATACATTAAAGTTAGTTTCAATTGTTATTTTAGCATTAAGGGTCTTTAGATCAATCTTTCTGTAGCAGAATTACCAAAGTACAGGAGTAATATAGAAGGCAATTCTATCTTTTAACTAAAAATTAATTTAATTTAAATTTAAAAATTTAATTTGTGAATTATTTATTTATATATTTATTTACAATTTCTTTTTTGAATACCATACCAAGAGAGTGTAAATCGTTTAGGAATTCTAATTCTCTTGGTTAAAAAGTAGCTGTTTCATTATTATAAGTATTTTGGTAAATCTTTGTTATATCCAAATTAGAGAGAGTTAGTAAGAAGCTAACAGCAGTTTCAACTGAGATTTTATGATTTCTAGAATACTGATAACAGTAAAGTGTTAGAATTTTATCTATTTATGTATTTGTATCTTCTAAAATAAACTCCATGTATTTTTGATACTAATAAATTATTTTAAAAATTAAATTTTAAATAAAAACAATCAACCAAATAATTTAAAAATTTTTGTAATCAAGCTGCTTTATTTTAAAATAATAATTGAAATGTATTTTTTTTTTTGGTAACAAAAATTAAATCTACTTTAACAAAGCTAATAATAATATCTCATAAACTTTACATTTCATACTCTTAACAAAAATAATTGATTATTTTTTGCTTAATAAAATAGTTAAATAAAGCTTAATTATTATTTTCTTGATGATCATATTATAAGAAATGCAATAAAAAATAATTTTATAGTTGAAAGATTCATTTTATAAATTTTTTTTTTGGTAAAAATATCTACTTTTAATAATAAAATCAAGAATCTTTTTTTTATGTATCAAAATCTATGGTTTAGCTTGATATAAATTTAAGCAAAAATAAAAATTACCCCGCTTCCTAAATTTCCTGGCTCTACGCTAAGAATTTATCTGAATACATCCATAACAAGTCTTGAATATTTACTTTATGATTGTGAGCTTGTATTATTTATTTCTTATGCCATTAACATAAGTTAGTTGCAAATAGATTTCCATTAATTTTTTGCTTTGCCTTCTAGTTATGAATAATCTTTCATATTATTCTTTTTTTGCTTGCAGAAGTCTATTTCTGTTTTCAATCCACAAGTAACAATATCAAGATACGCATTCATGAACCCATAATTTATTGTCCTATATAATTTGCAAATAAATTAAACTTATTAGTAATCAACAAAGTAAAACTTTATTGAATAGTTATGTACTTTTCTTTAAAATTGACTAAATCAAACTCTGCTAAATGGCTTTATCCTTTTGTGAATTCTTAATAGGGGTAATTTTCATCTAACAATCTCTTTTATTATAATAAACCTGTAATGACTAAAATAATAATTAATTTTTACTTTTAGAATGGTCTCCTATTTATTTGGATCTAAGTTTGTATGGAAGCTCAATCTTACCATTTTCTAAATCAATTCCTATGAATACTAATCTATACATCTATACACTGTTAGAACAGTTGCCTGATTTTTGAATAATTCGTTATAGAAATCTCTCTACTTTTTACGAAACTCTTCCCTTGATTATTATCTTAATTTGCTATTTTCCTCTCGCAAGAAATTGATGATAAAATTGCTTTCAGTCTTCATAGATTCTTTGAATTAACTTAGAATTGTTTTAAATTTTCTGACTACTATAACTTTTTTTGCTAAAGATTTTAATTATCAATTTAATAATTAATTACCAACTGAAATATGAAATATTTAATAAAGAGCGCAATTGATATAATAATAATATAAAGTATTGTCTATTTATTTTTAATTTATCAATATTATTAGTGTTTTAATAAAATTATTTTAAATTACTCAAATTATGCTTTTATTTTATGTAATTGAATAAATAAAATAATTTTATAAATAAGAAATTTTATTTTATGAAGTTATTTTCAAGCTAAAATAAGAGCTTTGATTATTCATTTCTAAATTTAGTTAAAAAAATAAATTATTTTGTATTTGATAATTAATAGCCAAACTATCTTCTAATTTTTCTATTTAAATACTTTTCTTTAAGTATAAAATTACAATTCACTCATTCAGACTGTATTATTTTAGAGTTTTTTTTTTAATTTTAATAATAATTTTACATTTTTCAAATAAATTATTTTTCAGTTTTAATTCTTAATATGAAAAAAGAAGACACTTTCTTTTTTAATTTTGGAATAAATTTACATTTTTATTCAAAATATTTAATAGGATTCATACAAATGAGTTAGTTTTTAACTTGTTAATGGTTGCTAATTATTAATCAAATTAATATCTCCCGCAAATTTTTGATAAATTTCAATTAAACTTGAAAATTTTAAATTAAAACACGATATTGATTTATTTGACTTCACTAAATGTCTCAGGATTAGTTTCAATTTAATGAGCAAAGACCAAGAAAAAGAAAGCTTCGCTCAATCGCTGATGAGAAATCTTTGAGCAACTACTTAGGAAGCTTTAAATCTGAATTAATTTTAGGAAATGTAGAAATGATCGTGAACAAAGAGCAGCTTTTTGCTGTAAAAGAAAGCAAATGGAATTTTATTAATGATATAAAATTAGCTAGTAATTACATAAATTTAGAAAATAGTGGTAAACTTAAAAAAGAAGATGTAAAAGTTAATTTAATGGAGGAGCTTATGAAAAATCCCTGCAATTAAGATGTATTAGTAAGCTATGGTAACCCTTAAGAAAAAAAATATTGCCTCCTGAGGCATAAATTCAGTGAAATGTGGAGATTTCCTATTTATTGTAGTTTCTTAGAACTAAGGATAGAGGTATGTGATGATGAAGATTTGGTGGAAAATCGATTATTTTAAAGTATTAACTCTTAAATGCAATAGACTAGAAATAGCATGGAAAATGAGAATTTAAAAGATTTGGTTAAAAATTTCTAAAAAAACCCTAAATAAAATGTTGATGAAATTATTGCAGTAAATAAATTTAGAAATTTAATGAAATAAAACATAGCAAATGCAAGCAAGGTAATGTGTAATGTACACATATATCTTAAATAGCACTTCTATACGTTTCCTTTACATATTCATAAAGGAGTGTTAGAAAAAGGATGCACTAATTTTTCTGAATGCTCAATAAATGAATAAATAGAACTTTTATCTAAAGATTCTTTATATCTTTTGTTTAGTATGCTAAATTTAAATAAATTGTAAATTCTATTTTATCAACTACATAAATATCAATCAATTATTTATTTATTATTTTTTAGAAATTAATTAGACATTCCTTTAAGCAAAAAAATTCCAATTATGAGCCAATATTATAAGATGAAGTCTAAAAAAAATATATTAGATAGTTAAAGGATGAACATATCTTTAACTAATTCTACATAAAAAAAATAAACTGCAGAAAATGAAAAACAGAGTGAAATTTATATGTTGCTTGATGACAAGTTTCTTGAATCAATAGAGTGCTCTGGCTTAAACGTAGATGATGACTTTTTACAAAGTAAAGATACTGTTAGATAAAGTGAGAGTAGAGATAATAGCAGAGAAGATACAGATGATAGCGAAAATTTGGACTTATAAGAATATGATGATGAAAGTGAAGATGAGCACATTTATGAAAATGAAGAAGAGGACGCTGATACTAAAGAAGAAGATAGAAATAATATCGAAGAAGGCAAAAACTTTAAAAAAACACCAACTCCTTCTCAAATGCTGAAATAGTTTGAGTTAAAAGTAATTGATTATGAATTTTACTTATTTTTTAATAATACATGATATTTTAGGAATATCAATAATAAGGACTTACATGGATGCTGCATAGAGAATAAAAGTTATCAAAAAAGAAATTATATGAACAAAAATGGTAAATTTTAAGCACAAACAATCAATTCAAAGACATAACTATGGCCTACGAGCAATATTTAGTGGAAAACCCATATAATGAGGAGAATGTATAGTTTTATTACAATCCTTTGAATGGTCATTCTTGTCTTGACATAGAATTTGAAGAAGATGAAGAACCTGTTTAAGGAGGTATTTTAGCTGATTAGATGGGTTTAGGAAAGACTATTTAAGCTATTGCATTACTGCTTTAATCCAAGTTTAAAGATTATTTAAATGAATCTGATACAAAAAATTAAAATGTGAAATAAAAAAAGCCTAAAAATGTAAGAAAATTTTATTTGAAAAACGAAGACTCAGACGATAGCTACAGAGGCACTGAGGATGAACTAGATGATGAGGATAAATACAGCGATGATGAAGACTCAGATTAAGAAATTACTTTAATTATTGCTCCAAAAAGTTTAGTCAATTAATGGAGATTAGAAATTTAAGCAACACTTAAAGATATTGAGAGCCTATAGATCTACTAATATGAGAAAGGACAAAAGTATTCAAAAAAGAAAAAACTGTTCAAAGGAATCGATATTGTTATCACAACCTATGGTACTCTTTCAGCAGAATATATGAGCATTAGTAATTTTATTAAATTTACATAATATTTTATTTTTAAATAAATATTTTTAATTTAAAGAAAAAGGAAAAATATAAAAAGGAAATCTACTAAATTAAAAATGGGAGAGAGTTATATTAGATGAGGCTCACTTGATTCGTAATAGGAACACTTAAATTTCATAGTATTCAATATATTTTGCTAATATAATACTAATGTTTTTTCATATTTAAAATAGAGCTTGCTGCGAGTTGAATAGCAAATTTAGATGGTGTCTCACTGGTACTCCTTTGTAAAATAAAATAGAAGATTTGTTCGGATACTTTAGATTTCTTAAAGTTCCATAGATTGGAGAATGGAGATGGTGGAGCGACTATATCTCAAAAAGCAGAAATAAAGAAAAAACATATTAATTCATAAAAGCTGTATTAAAAGGAATGATGCTTAGAAGAACAAAGACTACGAAAGACTAAGAAGGCAAACCTATAATCGTCTTACCATAAAAAATTATTAATGTTGATAACATAAGTTTTAATAAATTTGAAGGAGAGCTTTATACAATATATTTCTCTAATTAATAAAAATTATTTGCTGGACTGCTAGACTAGTATGAGCAAGAAAGAAGTTAAAGAGGTAGATTACACGAATAAATGTTTGTTATGGTAAACAATTTAAGAATGATGTGTAATAATTTCTAGATGGTAATAATAAATTTTATTAAAGTTTTAACTATTTTATTTTATTTATGTTCTTTATTAAACAGGTCAAGCTTTTTCAAGACAGTAATTTAGAGAAGCTCAGAAAAATCATTATTGAGCTTAAGAAAGAAAATAAGAAAGAAGCCGCCAATCCAAATAAATAGAAATGGGAGTAAAAATAGTTTATTTTTCTAGATTTAGATTTTTTTAAAATAAATATAAAATAAAGTGAGAAGTTTTTGAGAATGGATTATCCAGGTTTAACAGATGAGCAGATTTAAGAAAAGCTGGCCTAAATGAACTAAAGCTAGTCTTAGAATTTTAATGAAGGTGATGATGAAGAAGAATAATAATAAATAGATTATAAAAAACTAGCAAAAACTGATAGAGTTGTAGATATAATAGAATAAGTTTAAAAGAAAGGTGAAAAAATACTTTTGTTTACTCAATGGCACGACTCAATATAAAGACTAAAGAAAAGATTTGAGGATTTAGATATAGGTTATTGTGAGCTTCATGGTAAAATGACAATAAAATAGCGTGCTAAATAAGTTCATGATTTTTATAGATTACCAAGTAAAACTGTAATGGTTCTTTCATTGATGGCTGGTTGTGTAATTAATACTTAGTTATCTTTAAAGAGTAGATTTTTAATTTTTATTAATCTTCATAAATATTACAGGTTGGACTTAACTTAACATGTGCAAACAATGTTATAATTATGGATCCATGGTGGAATGGTGCAATAGAAGGTAATAAATATATAATTTATTAAACAAAAAAATATTTATTATATTATAATTCTTCGTATGTTCGCACACTCCTCCCAGAGCTGTGACCGGTTTTTCCAATTTTTTTTTATTAGAGTTAATATGTTTGTGTGTTGGTATGCGATGATTTACAGTATAAATTTTTTATTTAAAATTATCATATTTTTAAAAAATTAATTAGATTAAGCTGTAGACAGAGTTTACAGAATTGGTTAAAAAAAAGATGTAAACGTGTATAGGTGTTTGATAAAACATGATGATTCTATTGATTTAAGGATAAGTGAACTTTGTAAAAAAAAGGAAGCTTTGTGCAATAAGATTTTAAGTCTTTCTCAGGATGAAAGAAGTATTTCGCAAAATCTAACTATTGAAGACTTTAAATTTCTTTTTGGACTTAGTAATCCAAATGTGCCAAGCTAAATTGATCCTAATTTTAATTAGGATTTAAACAATAGCAACGGTATATTTGCAAGCAAAACATAAAATCTAAATTAAATGGTATAAAGCAAGAATGATATTTAACAAAACTTTTAAAGAAGTAGTAATAGATTTATTAGCAACTTAACTCAAAGTGTAACAATTAGTGGAGAAAAAAATTTAAATACCAGTGGCAATAAATTAATGAATAGCATTCGATAATCTTCAAGTAATAGCAATACGAAAGAATTTATTATAAAAGATTCATAATAAAATACTTCCTCTATTTATCCCCTTTTTTAGCCAGCCCAATAATTATAAAGATCAGAAACTTTATTTGCCTAACCTAATGTATTTGGAAAATAGTAATCTGGAGATTTTAAAAATAACATAAACAATTATACAGATTAAGCTTTTAAAATAAATAATGTAGATGCTTCTATAACTAAACCATTGTTTAGTAGGGAAGCTGTAGCATATGGTAATTAAAATGAAAAGCCTTAAAATGTATTCTAAAACTAATATTATGGTGATGATGAGGATTATTTCTATGAGAGTTCAAGAAAGTAAAGAAGTAGGCTGAGTAGAAACAGAATTTCTTAGAATACAAATTTCAATTAAAATCCATAAAAATAATTTAGAGCTGAAGATAAATTATGATTAAAATTAACAAATTAAAAAATAAAATTTTATGCGCGATTATAATTTTAGTAGTTTATTAATCAAATTCATATTTATATATTAAGTAAAATAATTCATTTTAATGATTACACTTAAAATTAAATACATAAAATATATTTTCATTTGCAAAAAGTTTAATACTGTTTGATAAATATGATGTATTTATGCAGCTTTTGATAATAATTTATCTAATTTATTGATACATATCAAATCAATTTCAAAGATAAAAAATAGACGTTTATAAATGAATATAGAAGATAATAAGCAAATCAGATTTTCTTAGATTTTTGAGTGGTAGAGGAATTAAGAAAGTGTTAATTAAGCTTTAAATTTATTCACAAGAAACATTTCTAACTTGTCTATCGAAAAAAAACAAATACCAATTTAGATTAATTTAGTGATTAAGTAAATTTACTTCTGGGAGTAAATATTAATATATACGCAATACAATTTAATAATTTAATTCTGTTCATTATAATTGAATGATAACTCTTATTATGAGGATTTGTTAATTGTATAAATAAAATAAATATATTGAATGTTTGTAATGATATGTCTTATGCAACTATTAATTTATTTTTTTTTAGAGTATCTTCTATATCTGTTTGCAATTTTTTAATTATGCTTTGTTCTATATAAAATTTAGAGCGATTTGATTTTCTGAAATAATCTGATAAAGAGAATTTCGACTATGCGGTAAAATAATCTAAAATTTTTTCTATTAAATATTTATAAATTTACATTTTACATAATTATTCATTCTTTTAATAACCATTTTTTAAAGAATACTCAGTGGATGATAATTAAAGATTAAATATTAGTTTATTCTCGTAGTTATTTAAAAATTCAACTTATAAATGAAATTCTCTTTTTATCCTCTAAAAAATGCTTTTTTCAAATAAAAATAGGATAGGGAAATTGTCTGATCACAAAAACTCTTTATAAAAATAATCAACTTAATAATTTTGGAGTTAAGCGAAGAAATTTTTTTGTCAAAGCAATTGAGAATTCCAAAGATACAATATTTTATTAGTGTTTTGATGATAAATCAATAAAGTGAGGGAGTTTGTAAAAGGGTTTCTTTTTTGATGCTATTATAGATAAAAAAGTTGCTTTCACAATAAATAATTAATAAAATAAGATAGGATAATGAGTATCAATAGTTTTTAGTATTAATAATATATATATATATAAAACATAAGCTGGTTGTTAACAAAAATTCAATAAAACAATAAAAAAGCAAAAAAAAGACATTATAATTAAAAGCTTATTTCAAACAAAAAATAAACTAACAAGAAAGAGTTTATTCAAAGATCAGATAGATAAGATACCTACTAACCAATAGCTAATTTTCTATCCATATTTTTTGATTACTATTAAAACAACAGCATAGCCTAGTAAAAAAGAGAGCGCATTTATTTCTTTGAACCAGTTTAGACAAAATTAATGAGTTTTAGAAGCGATTAAACAATAGTTTGTGGGTAAGAACCAAATATAGTCCAAAGTCCTATGCTTACGAAAGCTTGCCCATTCACTCCTCTTACATAGAGCTTAAAATGTGAGCCTTATTACATGAATTCCCCAACTGCATCAATATCAGCCACTTAAAACTGTGTTGGTAAACAAACATCTTGATCCTCCTCTTTACCACAACTTTAATTTTAGAAAGAAGCAATAATTTTTTCATTAAAATTTCCTTATTCTTTAATACACGATTTCTTTTGCTTATTTCTAATGAGAACATATTAAAGCATAATAATATGCAAAATACAAATTATCTTTCGTTTTAAATTGAAAAAAATTCTCACATAAATCCTTGACTCTAACAAGATAATTTTTAGATTTTTTGTTGCTATCTTTGCTTTATTCCAAGTTTATTGATGAAATTTACTTACAAAATCATAAATAAAAATAGATGAAATCTCCTTAGAGAATGCTAAGTAGGATATAAGTTAATCAAATTAAGTTGATAGCCTTCAGACAACTAAAAATACTTTAACTTCGGAATATTAATTGCAAGAGTGCTAAATTAGCTAGAAAAACTTAGCATTTATACAAGAGCCCTAGATAAATTAGAAATATTCTTGCAAAGCAAGATAAGTACCATTTACCACAGCTTTTACTGGCATTCCATGCTAACTTAATGATGACAATGAAGATAATATATAAAAATCAAACGGATTCAAAAGAGGAAAGTCTTAAAGCAATAGCGAAGCAATCAGAAGAAGACAGGAAACTGTGAACCTAAAGGATCGCTAATTTGGCATGTCAAATAAAAATAACTAAGAAGAAACAGAAAGCGACTCAGATGACTCTCTTTCAGATTCTGATTCATCTATTTCTAATAGTGACTTTTTGAACCAAAAATATTAATTAGACAACATTTAGGATAACTTGAATTAAAATCTTACATTCTAATCAACAAATGATATTTAATTCAACTTATACCCTTATTATTAATTCAATGGCTCATTATAAAATTAATACAATTATTTTGATACTAATTAATAAAATATAAAATTAAATGAAAATATACAATAAAATAATTTTAATTTAACTGCTGAGTAGTTGCAAGAAAGAAATTTCTAATAGCACCTATTAAAAAAAGGCATTCATAAAAATGATCATTTATCAGCTCAAAAGAAAAAATTCAAGTATGGATACAAAAATATGAGTAGAGAAGAATATTAAGAATATCGCATAAAAAAAGCTGAGAAGAGAGAGAAAAGGAGAATCGAAAAAGAATAAAATGCTGGATCTATCCAAACTGAATCTATTTACAAACTAGTTCTTGTAGAGTCTATTGAAAAACCTAAAAAAGCATATATTCCTAAAAAAATAAGAGAATAAATGGAGATGGAATAATAGTTAAATAGCGAAAATAGATGTAAAAGCGCTAGCTAAGTAAGCTAAGCAGAATAAACATAAACCAGAAAGACACTATAAAAGACAAACGATTAGTAATACGAAATATTTTAATTCTCAAGAACTTCTGAAAAGCCACTTGTCAGAACTGTATACAAAAAAGAGTTAGTTGTCTAATTCTAAGTAGAAACAGAAAATCCTTTTGCTTTGATGGAAATCGGAGTTTTCAATTATTAAGACAATATTGAATTCTATTTTATAAATAAATTCAAAATCATCAACAAATTTATAAACAGAAACTATAATCAAAATAAATACTTTGAGACTGAATTAACTTCAGAGGATTTCATTTTCAAAAATGGAACAAAATTTGAGTTTTCAGTCAAATACAACTGCATCATACTTAAAAATTTAGATACTTAAGAAAGCACCAACCTTTATTGTGATAAATATATAGCCTCTAATAAAAAATTAAATATTTTTATCCGTTTATTCAAAGGCGGAGATGTTGTTCATTTACTTTGATTCAATAACTAACTACTTTAACCAAAAAAAACAAATAAATGATTTTTAAATAATAACTACTTTGAAAAAAAAATACTAAACATAATAACATAACCTCATATACTCTTTTACAATAACTCATTTCAAAAAAATACTATTTATATTAATAACTATTAAATATTGAATATAAATAAATGGAATATTTTAAATATTTTATAATTAATTTTATTATTGTTTGTTTATTTTATGTATACATACACTCACACACAACTGATATAAATTTTTAAAAAATTAGTCTTTTAATTTTATTTAGAATTCTTGAAAAAAAATTGAATAAATGTTTATTGACTTTAAAAGTATTTTTAACATAATTTATTTAATTTAAGTATCAATAAAAATAATTTTTTCTTGTAGTTTTACTTATTCATTCATTTTATTCTTTTAAAATGATTGGTTGATTGTGTATGATGAGCTATTAATAAAACTTTAAAATAAAAATTATTAGTTTAAATCCAATAATTGAAACTGAATACAAAAAAATTTTTTAGATATTTAAAGAAATAAAATTATTTAGATACTGTTTTTTTATTTTTAGAAGATTTTTAATGATTTTAACTTACTTTTAACTAAATAATTTTGCTGACAAAATTAATCATTTTCTATGTGAAAATAAACCTATTAAAAAGATATAATAATATTTCAATTACACATTTTATAATATGAAAATGAAATATTAGAAATTTCTCAATTTTAAAAAAAGAAATAACTATATTTATTTAAAAATCAAGTTTATTTTGTTTCATTATAAATGGTAGAAAAAATCAATTATTTTTTTTACTTGAAATTAAAAGAACTTATATTACTATATAGTTAATTTAATTAATGTCTTTGTTAGGAATATTGATTACTGACTTTTTTATATTAATTTAATTGATAACTTACTGTAATAACATTTTTAAAATCTCTAAAAAATTAAAAAAAAAAAAAAAAATATATTTAATCACAAACAACAAGTAAATAATTTAGTCAGAACCTAAAAAATGAACTATCTTGACATATTTGGAAGCTAAATTTCAATAAGGTTTAAAGATTCCACAATTCATAAGACTAAATTTGGAGCATTTTTATCAGTTACTTTGTCTGTTATAGTATTACTAAGACTAGGAATTTTAGTTTTTTCTGCAGTTAGCGGAAGAAATCCAACTGTTCTTTTTTAAGAAAGAAAGGTGTCAGATCCAAAAAAGTTTGTCATAACTCCTAATACACTTTCTCTAGCTATGGGAGTTTTAGATATTAACGATAATTATTATAATGACAACAGATTATTCACAATTTAGGGAGTTCATAAGACAAAAAAAAATGTCTATAATAGTTAAACAGGTTAATTCGATTCAATTTTTAACTCAACGGTGTTTAGTCTAGTTAATTGTACAGACGACAATGTTCCTGACCCTCATTTAAGAGATTTTTTTCTTAAGTCATAGTTTTACATCCATTAATGCATTCCTAAAGACTTAGAAGTAGAGATTGAAGGGTAGTTCAATTCTGATTCATACCAAGAACTAAATTTTTATTTCATCAAATGTACTGGATAAGGTTGCAAAGATGAAAAAGAAATAGATGCTCTGGTGAACAACAACTTCATTGAATTATTATTTACAGATGTCTACTTTTCACCTGAAAACAAAGATAATCCTTTTGTAAAGTATTCAAGAGATTTGTATTGGGTTTCTAGCTAGAATCTCCCAAGGGAAGCTAACGTATTTATGAGAAATAATTATGTAGAAAGCGATTTTGGATGGGTTACATCTGATAAAAATACTTAAGTTTATCCTTCTTTTAGCTACGGCGACAATTAAGTCAGTTATTAATTTTTTAATTGAATTAACTTTAATTTTTTTTCTATTCTTATTTCTTTTGTTTCCTTTAAATTTTATTTCCAAATTTTCTACTTATTATACATTTTTATATATTGATCTTTACTGTTTAATTGCTTTTAATAAACAATAATAATTTTTTATAATTAATTTATAGATAGTTGATCCTTCCAATAATTTTTTCTTTCATCTAGTAATAAGATTTGAAAAAGAAAAAGAGAATTTATACAAAAGATCCTATGATAATTTATTTACTATTATGTCTTAAATAGGAGGTTTTTATTAAATTATTTTCACTATTTTTTCACTTATTTCGTTTAAATACACAAATATTCACTTTAGCAGATCTTTAATGAATAATTCATTTGATTTTAAAGATGTTACAAATAAACCAAATGATGATTTACAATTTAAAAATCTTTCTTAAATTAATAACTAGACAAATCCAATTATTTCCTAAGGTATTTAAAAATAAAGAATTCAAAATTACCCTACTTTTAGTCGGATTAATGAAACTGTGCAAAATCAAATAAAGTAATAGCAAAATACTTAAAGTTCTCCAATTTAATTTAGGGATCTTTCATATTCTATTGAAAACAAAAAGCAACATATTTATTGTGATAATTTAAATTTATCTTAACAAATAAATAAAAAAAAGAAAGATGAATAAAATTAAACATTGAAAAATGATGAAATTTTATAAGAATATAAATAATTTCAAGAATTTACATCAAAATATTCAATTTTGAAATTTAATGCCTTTTAATACTTGTTATTCCTTAAAAAATATCTGAAATTTATAACTATTATAACCTTTAATTTAGTGATATAGTTATGGTTATATGAGGAAAAATTTTAAATCAGCTTATATATTGTTTCATATTTTGCTTATAATCAACTATTTAAAAAAAAGTTAAATCTTTAAAAGTAGGTATTAATTTATTGATAGTTGTAGTAAAATTAGTAATTTGAGAAACATTCATTTTATATTTAATACCTAATCCTGTTGGTTGTGATAGATTTGAATTAAAAGATTACTGACATCACTTACTTAAAAAGAAGCAAATTAAAATTTTTAAAAGTACAATAATTAAACAAAATTTGTTTATTTTATATATTAAATTTTGAATTTTAAGCTACTTTCATTGAAATCTGTTGTTTAATTAATAAAGTAAAAAGTGGTTAAAACAAAGTAAATTTAGAGTCTATTTTATTTTTTTATAATATTTTAAAATCAACAATTTATCTAATTAAAGAAAATAAAGTTTATGAAAACGGTAAAATAGGTATACATGCTAATAACCATTTTTTAAAATTAGTGTAATCAAAATAATTAGAAGTATCTGTTATTTAAATTATTGATATTTTATAATCTTAAAATGATAAGAATTGAATATTTTTACTTTATAATGTGTTGACATACATTAAAAATACTATGAATTTGTCATACATAAGAAGCTATTAGAATAATCTTTTTTGATTTTAAATTATTAATCTATATTTATTGTAAAATTATTATTTAATGCTGTTTACGATGTTGGCTTTACTATTAGAAAGGTACCAATATCAGCTATTTGAGAAAAAGATAATATAATTAATTTGTATTTAATGTTGTTTGTTTAGTTAAATTTTTTGTTAGATAGCCTGTAGTTGTGTGGCTAATAAATCTTCTCTAAAAATTTATTCTTCAAAATTTTCATAGCTTAAAAATTTATATGTATCATTTATTAATTTTTCATTATTTATTAATTATTTTTTAATTTTTGAATAATAAAAGAAATATTTTTTAATTTTTTAATGAAAAATATGAATGTAAGCATAAAAGCTTAGTTTAATTTTGTTTTAAAATTATCATATAATTATTTTTTTTATTTCTATTTACTAAATTTGAGTTTGGAGTAATGAAACTGAGAATTTAGATAATTTGGAAAAATTTAATTATTGAAGAATAAAGGGAAAAAAAAAACTCACATTCATATTTTTAATATTAATATTAATTATAGTAGAGTAAAAAATTAATTTTTGAGATAATAAAATTTAATTAAAATTATTCTTCTAATATTTATCACATAGACAATAGACAGACGATATGAAAAATGTTTTTCCATTTAAGTTTAATTTCTAGAAAAATTTATCTGAGAAAGAAGTTCCAATCTAGCTCACTTTTAATAATTAAATTAACATAATTGTCTAATAATTCAATCTATTTTTTGTAATGAAATATTTTTGTTATAATTTTTTTCAAAATAAGATTTTAATTTAAAAATTTTTTTTATAAATAAAATTTTAATTTAAAAATTTTTTAAAAATAATCATAAGAATAATTTTTAAATAAACTAAAGAGAGTACCTAGTATTAGATTCCTTAAAATTTTTATATAAAGATTAGATTGATTATATTGACATTTGTTAAAGTAAAGAAATTTATGTCTCCTATTTTACTTTCATTACTAAGATATAAATTATTTTGATTATTAGAATTTTTGACAAACAAATTATTTCTAAACGTCTTACTAATTAATACCCTTTAATAACTTTTAGTATTAATCAATATTCGCTTATATTAATTGTAAGCATAAATACTTTTACTCAATATTTTAATGAAATAAATGAAAACAAAATTTTCATTGAAATTTTCTGAATATTAAATGAGTGATTTAAAGTATTTTTTATATTATTTTCAAATATTTTTTAAAATTTTGTTTATTTTATGTCTATTTTTTGTTTAAATAAATGAGTAATCTATTTTTTCACTATTTTGATTGATTAGCTAATTTTTTTCCTTAATTAATGATTGTGGCAATTTATTTCAAGAATTTTTACTTCAAAGCAAATAAGAAAATTCTAAATTTTTATTTATTATATGTAAGATAAAAAAAGTAAAAGTCACAAATCAATATAGTTTGTTTTATAATTATTAAATTAGATTATAATTTATCTATACTTCAAAGACAACAATTTTATTTTTCAAGCATACTTGTAAATGCAACCATAATTTAAAATTTAATAACTTGTATTATTATAAATTTATTTTATTTTACAAGCGATTAATATTTAAAACTAATTATTTTGCTTCAAATATTTTGTCAGTAAGAATTTATAAGATATACTTCATAATATTGTAAATTAGTTCTTTTAACTATAATTAAAAATAGAAACAATATTACATCTTTATGCGCAAATTAATTTGTTAAATACTTTTAAAAATAAAAAATGCTTGGAATTTGGAGAAAATCAGTAGCAAATTTATCTTATTAATAAACAAAATTTGAATATTTTGGTATTGTATTAACAAAAATATATTTTAAAAATTTTAATAACGAATAATACAGTTAACATATTTATAATAATAAAAATAATAAAAAAACGTAAATTTATTACTACTTCAATTATATTCAATAAAATAAACAAACAATTTGTGTTGAATCTACTTAAATATTTAAAATTCTCAAATCAATTTAAATTCAATCATTAAAATCTTAGTGTTACATTTTTTTAGATTAGATTGAGCAAAATTAATTGAATTCGTTTAAATTAAATTAAATAATACTTCTAATTAAGTAGCTATTAATATTTTTTCATACTTTTATGGACATATATATTTGGATTTTCAATAAAAATTTACTAAATAAATTCTGTGTTTTCAATTTAGTAAAACATAAAAATTTTCGATTTTTTCAATTTCTTTTCCCTCATATTTTGATCAAAACTCTGAAGGGGAAAAAAAAATAAAGCATTCTTCTAGTTTAATTAGAAATTAAAATTAATGTTGATTGAAGTATCATAAATATATTTTGAAAGAAAGATTTATTTTTTTTGAGAAAGATATTTCAACTTAAAAGTAAATTTTAGAATAATATTTCGAAACAAAAATATTTATTAGTTTTATTTACATAATTTTTTATATAAATTGTATATATTAATTTAAAGAGAAACTTTCATTTAATAAAAAATAAAGCTTACTTAAATTACTTCGAAAATGTCTTATTTTTCTTACTTTTTGGTTTATTCATGTTTGTATAAATAAACTAAAACAATTACTATGATTACATTTACAGTTTTACTACATTCTACTAATTTTATTTTTTATCATTTATTAAAATCAATTTGAATGTTTAAGTTGAAAATCTAATTTATAAAATTAGAAGAAGTAATCTAAGCCATGCTTTTAAAAATGATCAGCCATTAAAAATCACTCCATTAAATTAAGCTTATTAATAATTTAATTCATGAATATTGATTTATTTTTATTACAATTATTTGTTGGATTTGATTTGTTTATAATAAATTAGAAAATCTAAATTACATAAAAATAAAAAAAAGCAAAAATTAATTAATTAATCAAAATTGATAAGTCAATCAAATAAATGAATAAGCTCGATATATTTGGAAGTTAAGTTTCTGTAAGATTTCAGGGATCTTCAATCCATAAAACTAAATTTGGAGCATTTTTAACTATGGTTTTATTCTTAATAATAATGCTAAGATTAGGAATTTTAATATACAACGTACTTGATGGAAGAAATCCAACAGTTCTTTTTTAAGAAAGATAGGTATAAGACCCAAAAAAATTTGTCATAACCCCTGATACCCTTTCTCTTGCTATTGGAGTTCTTGATACTAACTATAACTATTATATTGACAATAGCTTATTCACAATATAAGGAGTACATAAGACAAAATAAAATGTATACAACTAAACTACAGGTCAGTATGATTAAATTTTCTAATCAAGAGTGTTTAATCTAGTTAATTGCACTGATGATAATGTGCCTGATCCTAAATTAAGAGAATATTTTCTCAAATCCTAGCTTTATATGCATCAATGTATTCCAAAAGATATGGTATTGGAGATTGAAGGATAGTTCAACTCTGACTTTTACTAAGAGCTTAATTTTTACTTTTACAAATGTACTGGAAATGGATGCAAAGACGAAAAATAAATAAATGCTCTAGTAAATAACAATAATATCGAGCTATTATTTACAGATGTTTACTTTGCACCTGAAAACAAAGATAACCCCTTTGTAAAATTTTCAAGAGATTTATACTGGATTACCAGTTAAAATCTTCCTAGAGAAGCTAATGTTTTTCTTAGAAACAACTATGTTGAGAGTGATTTTGGATGGATAACATCAGATATCACAACTTAAGTTTATCCCTCTTTCAGCTACAATGACGATTAAGTAAGTTACTCAATTTTTGTTTAAATAATTTTAAATACCTATTTTTATTCTTTTAGTTTCTTTAAATATTTGATGATTTAGAAAAAAATTTTCTTCAATTTTAAGAAAAAGTTAAAATTTGATCTTCTTCAATTTTTTAAGTAGTTCTACAAAATAAATATATTGATTTTTTCATTTATGATGTTGAGTTTTTTTTTTTTTAATTATTCTTTTACAATATTTAATTTTATATCTAAAATAGATAGTTGATCCTTCAAATCAATTTTTCTTTCATTTAGTTATAAGATTTGAAAAAGAAAAAGAAAATTTATATAAAAGAACTTATGATAATTTATTTACAATTATGTCTTAAATTGGTGGTTTTTCTTAAATTTTGCTCACAGTCTTTTCATTTATTGGTTTTAGATACTCAGAAATTCATTTAAGTAGATCTTTAATTAATTAATCATTAGACTTTTAAGATGTCACAAATAAGCCAAATTAAGGCACACTGATATCAAACCCTACTTAGGTTAATATTCATCCTCTTAATAACAACAATATTAAAGATAATAATATTATAGATGGAGCAGATTCTTAGGGTATTTAAAAATAAATACACTAAAAATAAGCTACTTTTAGCCATATTATTAATGAAAAGTCCATTATTAATGCAAATTAACTTGAAAATGCTAACTTTTCTCCTATTTTCTCTAAAGATATTAAATACTGTCTTGAAAATAAAACTAATTAAAATTAACTAAATTTATCATAAATGCTAAATAAAAAAAATGTAGAAGATTAAAAATAAAAATTAAGTGAAGAGGATATTTTGTAAGAATACTAAAAATAACTAGAGATTACCTAAAATTACTCAAAGTTAAAATTTAATGTTTTTTCTTATATGCTATCATTTGCTACAAAAGCTTTTAAGAGTTTTAGGAATAAAAAAAAAATAATTGACTATGCATTCAAAGAGATTGATAATAACTTAGACATTGAATACATAATCAAAAAATTTGTAGAAATAGATAAATTAAAAAGAATTTTACTTAATGATGATTAATTAACTTTATTCAATTTAATTCCTAAACCCCAAATACTTTACAAAGTTGATCAAAAATAAGGTGTTGTTATCGAGAAAAATTCATTGTTAAATAATAAGGAAAATTTAAGTAATTTTGAATAATTTAAAAAGGCGAAATAAAGCTTTAAAAATATTTACGGGAAGCAAAAATAAACCAAAATCGATTTAAGTATTTTAAATTTGATAGATGATAAGCAGTATCAAATGTTAAGCAATTAATTGCCTACAAAATAATCCTAACAAAATTATTAATAGTAAATGATAAAAATGCAAAATTTATAAAATAATTTCCCTTATAATCTTGAGTAATCATCAAGTGCTAATTATGGGAAAAACTAAGTAAATTAAGATGAAGGACCTTAAGATAGTTCTGAAGATTATTTTGATTAAAATAAAATAAAAAAATATTCTACATTAAAAAAAGTAAGAAATCCTAGTCTTTACTCCTCTACTTCAAATTAAGAAAGGTAACTAACTTTTCATAATGAAAACTTATTTAAAAATATTTTTTTAAAATAGGAATAACATTTATTAAATATAAGACTATGTTGAAGAACACTTGTGAGTTTTTAGCTGTATAAAGAAATTTAATCTTTATTATAAGTTTAGAGTGAGTTAGAAATCAAACAATAATTAATTACTTTTTGTTATCAAGAAATATTTTAAGTTAATGATTTATTCTCAATATTTTAAAATTGAATAATTTATTTTTCTCCTTTATTTGTTTTATATAAATTTTGTTATTGTTTAATTGGAAAGTAAGAGTGGTATTTTACGTTTTTAAATCAACTTTAATGAATTTAATTTATTATTATTATTATTCTATGCGGATGACCTTGTACTAATTTTTAATATGTAAAACCTAGATGAGCTTTTGTTTAATATGAGAATAATCTTTAAAAAATATAACCTAATAATAAATAATAATAAATCGGCTATTATGCCAATAAAAAATGATCCTAAATCCCTTTTTTAAACTTCAGCTTGGTATGAGTTAGGTAAAAAATTTTGGAGAAAATTAATAGTTACTCTAATTAATGAGGATTGATTGTATAAATATAATTTCTACAAAAGTAAAATAACTGATTAAAAATTTTAATGTCTTAGAAAATAAATTTTATTTGTATATTATTTTTATTTAATTTTCCTTTTTTACATTTTTAGACATAGTGATTTTAGATGATTTATTTTTATTTGATCATTTATATTCCTTCTTAGAGATAACAAAATATTTATGAAATTTTATTTTTCTTTGAAGTGACTGATGTCATTAATCATTAATTCTTTTTAATTATAAGAATATTTTTGAATTTCTTTTTTAGTAAGTGTAATCCTTATTATTTTTTAATTTTATAAAATTAAAAATATCTTAAGTTCTCTAAAAAATTACTTTGCTTTATTATTTCTTTATAAAATATTTTAAAAAGTGTTATACCAAAATACATTATTCCTTCTTAAATTAGAAAAGGTAAATAAAACTTAAGAGCAAAAACAATAAAAAGCGATACAATTTTATTTTTTTTAAATTTCAATTAATATATTTTTAGATATTATCTATTTTATTGAATATATTATTCGAAAATAAAATTTTCTTCATGATTTAAATAAATCCTTTTTAATTTGGACATTGAGAATGTACATTTTATAAAATAAATATTGCTTAAATATAGATTATTTAAAAATAATTGATGTTAATCATTTAGCAAGCTATCATCAAAAGATAAGGTGGTTAAATGTAGGCTTTAGCAAAATGAAGCCAATATTTATTATTATAAAAAGTTTAAGTAAATTAAGTCTATATTTTTCTATAGTTTCTTAAATATTTTTCTAAATGATTTTGCATTCTATATTTTAAATAACAGCTATCAATAAATGGCTTCTATAAAAATTTAAGCCTATTACTAAAGTAAAAAAATGAAATTTGAAAATAACTTTTAAAGTGTAGTCTTTTTTAAATGATGTTATTTAATATTTATTTTTATAGAAAATATTAAGATAATTATTAACAAACACTCTTCATAAAACAATATGAATATTGTTTTTAGAAAATTTTGAATTTAATTATTTTGTTTGTGATGATATGAATATGTTTTCCTTTTTATTTAAGCAGCTGAACATATATGTTATATATATATAATTTTTTTGAAGTTTTCTATATTGAAAATGAAAAATATTTCTAAATTAAATCAGAGAAAAATTTTTTAAAATATTTGCATATTTGTTATAACAGCCCAACATAAAGAGGCGGCAACAAGAAAATTTTGTCAAATAGGAAAATTTGTTCTGTATTTAAGTTATTTTATAGTCATATTTTTTATTTCTTACTCAAACTTCTCATTCTGTAATTTATTTTGTTTAATTTATATACATTATCCATCAAAAATTTGAAAAATAAAATTTAGTTTTTAAAAAAGAAATTAAATATTAGCCACATAAATATATGAATTTATGGGATATCAAACTAGGTTTCAAACAAATTAAGACTTGTCTTACAAAGAAAACAAAGCTTAAATATAATAATTTAAAAAATATATTAATCTTACTTTATATTATAATGAGGTATATAATAGATAAGTAGAATTATAACCCAACCCCATAAGGTTCATACTTTGATCTTAAATTTTTCACATTTACCTTGAGATAAGAAATTTAATAAAATCAAATTTGTATTATAATCAAATAATCATGAGTCAAAATAAAAACATTATAAACATTTTTCATCTTATGTTTCAATAATCATGAACTCATCAAACAAGATATTTCTTTTACATATTTACATATAAATAAATATATTTATTAAGGATAATTCTTTAATTAATATTGTATGTCCATGATTTAATGACAAATTAAGTTTTTAAATTATTTAAATCAATTTATTTTGACTGGTTGCTTGTTCTTAATACTTATAATAGATAAAATATATAATATTAATAATCATTTACATTTCATTCTAAATAAACAAATAAATAAATTATGGCTCCAAATGGTAAAGGAAGAAAAAAATGTAAATAAAAAGATTTTAGAGTTTTCATATTGGAATTGTTTGGTGCTTATGACTTTTTCTAAAAATAACTTTATTTAATTTACTTACTGGCTGTATTATTTTTTAAATTAACTTTTAGCTTAATCATAAATTGTATAGAAAAAAAATTTTTTTTTTTTAAAAAAACAGTATTAGTCTATATTGTTAGTATATTTATTATTCAATAATAAATACTAAGCTCATAAAATATTATTAAATAAGTAATTACTAATCAGATATTATGATATTATAATAGCTCTAAAAAGTATCATAATAATTACAAATATCAAAATCAAAAGAATACTTTTAGAATTTTAAAATTTACCATGATTTAAATTTGCTTAATGAAATTAAAATAAATATACTTTAATAAAAAGAACAAAAATTAAAAGGCATAAATTAAAGAGAATATTTGTCCTTGGAACACTATCGAAAATTATTTAAGCATCATTTTTAGTGGATTTGCGAGTTCAATATATAAGTAAATTTATAGAATGAAATGTATTATTATGATTATAAACTAAAAAAAAAAATAAGATTAAAAACTTTTTAAATCCATAGCTTGTAATAATCATTACGCTAGTACATTATTAATAGTCAATAATTAAAATAAAAAATTAAATTTAATTAACCACAAAATTGAGTTTTTATAACTTTGAATTACTTTTAAACTGTTTACATGATTATATAAATTGGCTATAAAAATAAAGTCAAGTATAGCTAAACGCCTAATTAAAATCTAGTGGTATGGCAACCTCTAGATATTAATTAGGCTAGGTTTTTAAATAAAAAATAATTTTATTAAAGAATTTATAAAATTTTTAATTTATTACAATCTAATTTCCAAAATTAACTTTTATACAACAATTTACCTTCCTTGATTTCAAAAGAAATTAATTATTGCTTTTTTAGATTATGAGTGGCAAGAATTATAAATCAAATGTGAAAATTAAAATTTAAAGTAGAACATCGCTTATCTTTTTACTATTATGTTACACACATAGAAAAAATAATTTATGATAATAGTTAAATGCAAAGAAAAGATAAACATTATTATTATAAATATAATAAATATATTAAATACAAAAAACTAAAAAGTAAATGAATAAATTTGACATATTTGGTAGTCAGGTTTCAGTAAGATTCTAGGGCTCATAGATCCACTAAACTAAATTTGGTGCTCTCCTTACCATTTTATTATTTAGTTTTGTTTTCATTAGATTAGGGATCTTAATAATCTCAGTGATTTATGGAAAAAATCCAACAGTCCTTTTCTAAGAAAGATAGGTAACGGACCCTAAAAAGTTTGCTATAACTCCTAATACTCTCTCTCTTGCTCTAGGAGTTTTAGATGTTAACTATAACTATTACATTGACAATACCTTATTCATAATATAAGGACTCCATAGGACTAAATAAAATGTATTCAATATCACAACAGGTTAGTATGACTAAATTTTTAACACAAAATTGTTTAATCTAGTTAATTGTACAGATGATCATGTTCCTGACCCTAAATTAAGAGATTTTTTTCTCAAGTCGCAATTTTACATGCATTAATGCATTCCGAAAGACTTGGTAGTTGAGATTGAAGGTTAGTTCAATTCTAATTCTTACCAAGAATTAAATTTCTATTTCACTAAATGTATTGGATAAGGTTGTAAAGATGAAAAAGAAATAGATGCTCTGGTGAACAACAACTACGTCGAATTACTATTCACAGATGTATATTTTGCGCCTGAAAACAAAGACTATCCTTTTGAAAGATTTTCAAGAGATTTGTATTGGATTACAAGCTAAAATCTGCCAAGAGAATCTAGTGTATTTATGAGAAATAATTATGTAGAAAGTGATTTTGGATGGGTCACATCTGATATCTCAACATAAATTTATCCTTCATTCAGCTATAGTGATAGTCAAGTAATTTTATTTTGATGAATACATTTACTAAAGTTATTTTTCTCATTCTTATATCTATTATTTGTTTAAATATTAGAATTTTAATTTTTACTTTTTTATTAGATAGTTGACATTTCAAATGGTTTTTTCTTTCATTTAGTTGTAAGATTTGAAAAAGAGAAAGAAAATTTATATAAAAGGTCTTATGAAAATTTATTTACAATTATGTCATAAATTGGTGGTTTTACTCAAATTTTGCTTACAATTTTTTCATTTATATGCTTGAGATACTCTGAAATTCACTTAGCTAGATCTTTGATTAACTAGTCTTTTGATTTTTAAGATATAACAAATAAACCTAACAATGATATCTTAATTTCGAATCCTACATAATAACAATAAAATAATACAGAAGTAATTGATGATTAAGCAGCTTAAAATAGATAAATATACAAATTTTATAACCCCTCTCCAATAAAAGAAAACTCATTTTAACTAACATCTGCTTATCGTGATCAATGTTCACCAATTTTAACATCTCATTAGAAAGATTCTAATAATAAGGCTGATTTAATCTAGCGAAATGAGCATGAACACATTACTTAACAGATAACTATAAAAGATATCCAAAGTGGTGGAAAAGCATTCACAGATGATGAAATTCTGAAAGATTACAAGAAATAATAAGAATTGATTTAAAATAGATAGAGCATACACTTCAATATTTTTTCTTATATGCTATCTTTCGTAGCTAAAATTTTTTAAAGTTTTAGAAATAAAAAATAGGTGATTGATTACGGTTTCAAAGAGATTGATAATAATTTAGACATAGAGTACATCATCAAAAAATTTGTAGAAATCGACAAATTAAAAAGAATCATACTTAATGATGACTAGCTTACTTTGTTCAACTATATTCCCAAACCATAAATTCTTTATAAAGTAGATAAATAGGGAGTTGTTATTGAAAAAAATTCTTTTTTTTGCAAAGATGATAACTTTAAATGATTTCGAAAAGTTCAAATTGGCCAAGCAAAGCTTAAAAAATATTTTTGAAAAGCAAAAACAAACAAAGATAGACTGTAGTATTTTGAATTTACTTGATTTCAATCAATACGAAATACTAAGCAATTAGTTGGACAAAAAGTAATCCCAATAAAAATACAATTAGATGCTCAAATAAATGTAATTATCAAGAAGATTTTAAAGCATGTATCCAGTATCTCCAAATTTGTTGGCTTGTAAATCAGACTCCATTTTCGAAGAATAACAATAATTAGAAAAACCTAAGTATGAAAATTTCTAACTATAAAATAAATTGAATAAATATTAAACTCATATAATGGTTAGAAATCCTAGTATTTACTCTTGCACTACAAGCTAAGAATAGTAAATTTTTTTAAATATATGAATTTAAAGTAAATATTAATTTTAAAAAGAAAATAAGAATATACTTTTAAAGATGCAATAGAGGAGAATCTCAGATGAATAAATTTTCTTGTTATTTAAATTAAATATTATTATTTTACTATATTTGTTAGTTATATTTTTTATGGATTTTTTTATTTTTAACTGAAGATTATAACTTTTTATTAACTGCTAATTTATTTATTATAATAAATTCTATTCATAAATTTTAGAGATATTATATGATGGACTGCAAGAATGGATACCCTACTTTTATTAAAAAATAACAAAATTTGATTATTTTTTATGATAAATTTGAGATTTTTTCATAAAAATCAAAAGCATTTTTTTATATTTTTTGTACAAATTTATAAATATTTTGATGACGCACTATCTTTTATTCAACATTTCAAAATATATCAGAAATTCAAGTTTGATTTTAATGCTATTTTTAGACTTACTATTTATTTTTAAAAGAATTTAAATATTTTAAGAAATTAGTTTTAAAATATGTGTTGAGATATTTAAAAAGTACTTATTTCGATATATTTATTAAATAAATTGAATAAAATCAAGATAAATTTTATAGTAGAAAATATTGAAGCATATTAAAAAATAATCATCAATAATAAACAAAGAAGATATAAATAAAATTTACTATTTAATTTAAATAAAGAAAAATCATAACATTATTTATTCTTTAATGAATTGGGATTAAAATTTGAAAAACTAATTAATGTTAATAATTGTAAATTAAAGCAAGCAGTAAAAAGTCGTTTTCTTCAATTTATTTCTTACTTGTTTTTTTCTTACTTTGTTTTTTGTTTCTTTTTTGCTAAAATGTAAAATTTTTTATTTCAACAAGAAAAGAAAATTAATTTGGATTTAAAATTATGTTTAAATCGAGAAATAAAGAAGCATTTATAATTAAAATAATCGCATCATAAATTAAAAGAATAAAAAAATTTAAAAGTAAATGAATTAATTTGATATATTTGGCAGTTAAGTTTCTGTTAGATTTAAAGGATCTTAAATTTATAAAACTAAGTTTGGGGCTTTTGTTTCAGCTCTCATATTTGCTGTGATTTTGCTTAGACTAGGAATATTAGTGCACTCTGTAGTTCAAGGAAGGAATCCTACAGTACTCTTTCAAGAAAGACCTGTGTAAGATCCAAGAAAGTTTAGTATTACTCCCGATACTCTTTCTCTTGCTATAGGACTCTAAGATACACATTTTAACTACTATGCTGACAATAGCTTATTCACAATATAAGGAGTACATAAGATTAAAAAAACTGTTTACAATAGTACAACAGGTCAATATGATCAAATTTACACATCAAACAAATTTAACTTAGTTAATTGTACAGATGATAATGTTCCTGACCCTCAATTAAGAGATTTTTTCCTCAAATCTTAACTCTACTAGCATTAATGTATTCCTAAAGATTTGATTGTAGGGATCGAAGGATAGTTCAACTCTGATTTTTACTAAGAGCTAAATTTCTATTTCTATAAATGTAAAGGACAGGGTTGCAAAAGCGACAAAGAAATCAATACCCTTTTGAATAATAACTATGTTGAACTACTGTTTACAGATGTTAACTTTGCTCCAGAAAATAAAGAAAATCCATTTTAAAAATTCTCTAGAGATCTTTATTGGATTAATAGTTAGAATCTCCCAAGAAATGTTAATGTTTATATGAGAAACAATTATGTAGAAAGTGATTTTGGATGGGTGACTCCTGATGTCGAAACATAAATATATCCTTCTTTTAGTTATGTTGATAACCAGGTAATTTCTACTTTAGTTAAATAATATTAATTTGAACGTTTCTTAACTTTTATCAAAATTTATTTGTCCAGTAATTAATTATTTAATTTTATTATTATTATTATTAGATTGCTGATTCCTCTATTGGTTTTTTCTTTCACTTAGTTATAAGGTTTGAAAAAGAAAAAGAAAACTTATACAAAAGAACTTATGATAATTTATTTACAATTATGTCATAGATTGGTGGTTTTTCTTAGATCTTGCTCACAGTATTTTCATTTATTTGCTTGAAGTACTCATAAATTCACTTAGGCAGATCTTTGATTAACTAATCTTTTGATTTTTAAGATATCTCAAAAGAACCTAATTAGGGTACATTGATTTCTAATCCAACATAATAATAGAATAATACTGAGATGGCAGAAAATTAGGTTTATTAAAATTAAAATAACAATAAACTATTTAACTAATCTCCCCCTATGAAAGAAAGCTCATTTTAACTGCAAACCAGTTAGAAAACTCCAGATTAATTATATTAATCTAAAGAAGATAAAATTTCTCTGGTTTAATAAGCACAGATTAATCCATTAGATGATACATAATAATAACAATAAATAAATCAAAGAAATAATTAAAACATAGGTAAATAATTAGCAGACGATGTTATTATGAAAGATTATTAAAAATAGCAAGAAGTGCAATAAAATAGATAAAGTTTGCATTTTAATGTTTTTTTTTATATGCTATCATTTATAACTACGATTTTTAAAAGATTTAGAAATAAAAAATAGGTAATTGATTATGGATTCAAAGAAATAAGTAATAACTTAGACATTGAATATATTGTCAAAAAGTTCATAGAAGTAGATAAACTAAAGAGAATTATACTAAGTAACGATTAGCTGACTTTATTTAACTACATCCCTAGACCATAAATACTTTATAAAGAAGACAAAACGCAAGGAGTTATAATAGAAAAAAATTCTTTTTTTAATAATGATGATAACCTCAGTGATATCGACAAATTTAAAAAGGCTAAGTAATGCTTTAAAAATATTGCTGAAAAGTAAAAGCCTACTAAAATTGATATAAGCATCCTAAATCTGCTTGACGATAAATAATATGAAATATTATCTAGTAAATTAGATAAGAAATAATTCTTATAGAGATAGCAATCAATTTTAAAAGAATTATAAGCCATGCAACCTGTTTCACCATCTTATAATTTATCATAAGGTATGACTACAAAATTTGCATTAAAACACCCAAATTCAGAAGAAGGAGTATGTGATAGTATAGAAGATTGTTTTGATTCAGGCAAAATAAAAAAATACTCTACATTTAAAAAGGTAAGAAATCCAAGCATGTATTCTACAATTTCAGACTAAGAAAAGTAATTATTTATTTATTTATTTATTTATTTATTTATTTATTTATTTATTTCATAAAATTAAAATGATGATGAATCTTTTTATCAAAAATAGAATTGTCAATTACTCCTAAAAAGATTCAATTGATGAAAAATACTGATGAAACTTTTAGAGATCTCTATTTTTTACAAAATACTACATAAGTAGATAGTAAAATTTTAGAATAAATTTAATTAGTTATTAATAATATTTATTAATCAATTAAAATAGATATATTTTTGTTTTTATTTTTATTATTTTTATTTGTTTTAGCACTTTTTATTTCTGATATACTTACTTACTTACTAATGATTTTTTATATTTAGATATTTACAAAAAATATTTATGTAAAAATTAAGCCTAATTATAAATTAGTCTAATCAAGCTTATTAGTAATTAATTTGTTAATTAGATGTGAGATTCTAATTAATTTATAAAAAAATAATATTTCAATTTTTATAGAGTTTTTAGTGTTTGTTATTGTGAATCAAGTTAAAAGATAAATAATTAATTTTAAGTTTTCAGTAAAAAATATTTAAAATTTTAAAAAGAAAACGCGAAATTAATATATAAAAAAATTTGAAACAGTGTGAATTTCAAAGTTCTAATATTATTAAAAGTAATTAAAATTGAATTAACCACAGAAGCAGATGGAACTAATGATATTTCATAAGAGGTTTTTTAACTTATTCTCGAAATTTAATAAACTATGTTTACTTGTCCTTTTTAATTTGAATTATCAAATATTTTAATAATAATCAAATAAATTATTTTGAATAAAAGCTCAATTTATTTTTCTGTGATTATTATTTTAATGTAATATGGTATTAATAGCATAGTAATAATTAATCATATATTATAATATTATATGAGCTTAATTAAAACAAATAAAATAAATTTTAATAAACTTTTGTTAAAATTTGATAATAACAAACAATAAAATTCAAGTATTTAAAAAATTAAATTCTAAAGAATAAATCATATTTATAAATAGGAAAAAATGAAGATAGGAGTGTAAGAGATTTCATAAAATAAATGTTAATTCTTTTTTAAATTCCAAAAATAAATTTATTATTTATTTATTAATTAATTAATTACACTTAGTATTTTTTACATTTAACTAAAATATCAATTTTATAGAAAATATTTTTAATAATATAAAAAAAATATTAGCCTCTACAATCTTTAAGATATGATAGATTTATATTCTCTTAGATTTATTAAGTTAATCAAGTGTGATATTAATTACTCATATATTATGATAAAAAAAAAGTTATCAAAGATTTCATATCAATTATAAATTAAAGTTAATATAATAATTTTTATATTTTATAGTAATATATACAATAAAATTTAAAATGGCATTTTACAAAAATTGCATATTTAAATGAATATTTACTATTAAAAAATTAGTATTTTTATTCATTGATAAATAAATAAAAAGATATTGGCACTAAGAAACTTGCTGAGTATTTTTTTATAATTAAACAAATAAGAGTTTGCAGAGTCAATATAAATTAGATTTAAATGAAGAAACAAATTATTATTAATAGTCCTAATTAATTAAAAATCTAAAAAGGAAGTTAAATATAATAGGTATTTTGAAATCAATACTTTTTAATAAACTTTAACCATAAAACTTTGATAATCTTAAGTAATTTTGATACAAATAAATTAAATTTCATTAAAAGCATGAGAAATAATTTATAACGCTAGATTACTACGATAATTTCTAATTCATTTAAAATAATGTTTTGAATTCATTTAAAAAAATTCAATAATAATGAAATCAAATATTAAATTTAGTAACCAAAGCATTATGCTATATTTCAAATTTCATATAAAAATTAGAGCAGGGTAGATATAAATTTATGATATCATTAAAAACATATATATATTTAATAAAAAAAAAAAAAATTTTTTTTAAGCTAATTTTTGTATTCAAAAAACTCCCCAAACAAATATTAATCAAAAAATACATATTTTTAAATAGATTTTAAACTTTATTACACAATTTCTAGTGCTATTTTAAATGTAGAAAATTTTTTGTTTTGTTATAATTAGATTATATCTTTTTTTAAGAAATTTAAGTAAGGCACAAAAGTATAATTTAAAGTAAAAGGTTGCTTGGATTTTAATATATTTCTTAAGTGACAGATTTATCATCATAATTCAAAAGATAATAATAAATTTATAAAATATTAATCTAAAAAAAATATAAAAATTTTGAACATCAATGAATCAATTTGATATATTTGGAAGCTAAATTTCTGTTAGATTACATGGATCATAGATACATAAAACTTAATTTGGAGCATTCCTTACGATTATCTTATTTAGTTTTATATTAGTTAGATTAGGAATCTTAGTATTTTCAGTAATTAATGGAAAAAATCCAACAGTGCTTTATCAAGAAAGATAAGTATAGGACCCAAAAATGTTTTCCATTGCTCCAGATACTCTCTCTCTTGCTTTAGGAGTTTCAGATATGAAATACAACTAGTATATTGATAATAGGTTATTCACAATATAAGGTGTACATAAGACTAAATAGAACGTATACAATAGCACAACATGTAAATATGATCAAGTTTTTAGTGAAAAAGTGTTTAATCTAGTTAATTGTACAGATGATCATGTTCCTGACCCTTAATTAAGAGAGTTTTTTCTGAAGTCTCAACTCTATATGCATTAATGCATTCCGAAAGATTTGTTAGTTGAGATTGAAGGATAGTTCAACTCAGATTCTTATCAAGAACTAAATTTCTATTTTTATAAATGCACTGGATAATATTGTAGAGATGAAAAAGAAATTAATGCTTTGGTGAATAACAACTACATTGAACTTTTATTCACAGATGTCTATTTTGTACCTGAAAACAAAGATAATCCTTTTGTAAAATATTCAAGAGATTTATACTGGGTTACTAGCTAAAATCTCCCTAAAGAGGTAAACATATTTATGAGAAACAATTATGTAGAAAGTGATTTTGGATGGGTTACATCCGATATCAAAACATAAATTTATCCATCGTACAGCTATAGTGATAATCAAGTAAGTTTTAATTTGATGAATTAATTTAATAAAGTTATTTGAGTTATTTGTTCTTTTTCTTACTTATCTTTATTATATATTCATCTAATAAAATTTTAATTTTTAATTTCTTTAAAGATAGTTGATACTTCTAATGGATTTTTCTTTCATTTAGTTATAAGATTTGAAAAAGAAAAAGAAAACCTATACAAAAGATCTTATGACAATTTATTTACAATTATGTCTTAAATTGGTGGTTTTTCTCAAATTTTACTTACAATTTTTTCTTTTGTTTGTTTGAGATACTCCTAAATTCACTTAGCCAGATCTTTAATTAATAAATCTTTTGAATTTTAAGATGTAAGTAATAAAACTGATTAGGGTATTTTGATTTCTAATTCGACTTAGTGTTAAAATAATATAGAAATAATTCAAAATTAATCTTAAAATAAATAAATGTAAACATTATTCTGTCCCCCTTCATTAAAAGGAAGCTCATTTTAATTAAAATCTCCTTCGTGTGATACATGTTCGCCAATTTTAGCATAAGATTTGAAAGTTTCTAAAATAGATTTTACTAAACAAAACTAACATTAAGAAAAAACATAATAATTATGTCAAAAATATACCAATAATATAAGTAAATAATTAACTGATGAAGAAATTATGAATGATTACAATAAATAATAAGAAATAGTTTAAAATAGGTCAAGCTTGAACTTCAATATTTTTACTTACATGCTATCTTTCGTATCTAGAGTTTTTTAAAGCTTTAAAAATAAAAAACAGGTGATTGATTATGGAATCAGAGAGATTGATAATATCTTAGACGTAGAATATATAATCAAAAAATTAGTAGAAATCGACAAATTAAAAAGAATCATATTTAATGACGACTAGCTTACTTTGTTTAACTACATTCCAAAGCCATAAATTCTTTACAAGTTTGATGCAACATAGAGAGTTATTATTGAAAAAAATTCATTTTTTAATGAAGATGATAAATTAAATGATTTCTAAAAATTCAAAAAGGTAAAGTAAAGCTTTCAAAACATTTTTGATAAGGAAAAACAAACAAAGATAGAAAATAGAATTATGAATTTACTTGATGCAAAATAATAAAAAATATTATGCAATTAGTTAGATAAAATGTAGTTCAAATCATAATAACAATAAAACCAGCACAGAATCTCAGAAAAATATATTTAAAACTAGTGTTCTCAATCTCGGAATGAGTTAGCTTATGAAAAAAATTCCAATTTAGAAGAATAAACTTAAGAAAATAAACTTAAATCTAAATATTTATAACTATAAATGAAACTAAATAGATATTCAAATATAAAATCAGTGAGGAATCCTAATATTTATTCTTAAATTACAAACTAAGATTAGTAAATTTATTTTTTACATGTAAATTAATTAACTAAATTTTTATTTCATATAGAAAATAAGGGTAAATCTTTTAAAATGTTGTATAGGACAATCTCTGAAAATAAAAGATTTCCTAGTAAAGTAAAAAAAAATATAGTAAGTAACTGTTAAAAATGTTATTTATTTTATAATTTCATTTATTATTTATGGATTTTTGTATTTTATGGAAGAATTTAATTTTTTATTAATTATCAATTAGTTATTTACCATTTAAAATTTTTAAAAAATTAATCAGTTAAATAAGGTAAATAGAGTATTTTATTTTATTTTTTTATTTTTTAGAAAGAAACAATTATTTATCCTAAAAAATAAGATATTAACTTTGAAAAATCTATGAAACAAAAACAAAATACCTATGAGGTAAATCATCATTAATTAACATCTTAAATGATTTTTCTGATTCCTAAAAAAGTGTATGATTTTATTCAAAACACATTTTTTTTATTTCAAAAAAAAGCTTACTTAAATAATTTAAAGAGAGCTAACAAAATATGCTTATAATATTTGTTTTGAAATGCCTCAGAGTTTAAATTTAATTATTGATCTAGTTTTAAAAATTTATATTCATTTTTATTTTAAAAAATCAATTAAAATTATTTTAGTTTATAAAAAGTATTAAATATAAAAAATAATTTAATTTCAATAATATATCTACTATGTATCTATCCCCTTCTTAGGAGAAATTTATTTTTTTAATATTAAATTTTTATGAAATTTGAATGAATTTATAAATAAATCTTTCATTTTCATATAAGGGTATAAATATTACCCAAATTACAGTTACCAAAACTAAATTATTCTATTCTTCAGATGAACTTCCCTCTTTACGCTTTCTTAATCCCTTAATTAATTTAATTTGGTTAAATTATTTAGATGTATTTTTAGAAGTTTTTGTCTAAGGAAGAAAAACAAAATGTTTATTTTTGTTATAAATAATAAGCATGGGTACAGTTCAAGGTGTATTAAGAGCTAGACTTGACCAATTACAAATCATAGTAAACAAATTGTATCCTAAGATAAAACAATAATACATTATAAGTGAAAATTAATTAATTTGATTAATTAGTAGGTCAATTTAATTAATGTTTGATTTAATCGATCAAATAAATTTAAAATTAAATTTGAGTCATTTATTTTAATTATCTAATTTTCTGTTACTTTATTCAGTTTATTGTAGTTAGTAAGCTCAAAATTTAAATAAAAACAATCCTATTGAAATATTGGAAGAAAATACTAGTATAAGACCCAAAATAGTTTGCTATAACCCCTGATACTCTTTCTCTTATTAGAAGACGCACAGGCACAAGTCTAAACTATTATACTTACATAAGCTTATTAACAATATAGGAAGTATAACCTAGTTAATTTTACACATAATAATATTCCTGACTCTCAGATAAGTAAGTACCTCCTCAAGTCTCAGCTCAATATGCCTTAAAGCACACCTAAGAATTTGTAAATAGTGATTGAATGATGGTTTAACTAAAATTTTTAAGGGAATTAAATATCAATAAATGCAAAGGATATAGGTGTAAAAATGGCAAATAATTTAATGATCTGTTGAATAATAACTTTATTGACCTTTAATCAACAAATATTAACTTTATTACAAAAAATAAAGGAAATCTGTTTAAAGTTTTTCTAGAGATGTTTATTGGATTAATTATTATTATCCCTTTAAATATGTTGACGTTTTATGAGGAATAATTCTCCGCTGGAACGATTTCAGATGGGTAACTCCTGATTTCTAAACTTAATTATATTCTTCTTTTAGTTATGTGGATAACCAGCTAAATTCTACTAGTCAATTATATATTTCTTAATTTAGATTAAAATTTATTTGTCCAGTATTTTATTATTTCAATATTTGTTATATATTATTAAAAGTAATTCAAATTTACTTACAACATATGAGAGAAGAATTGAAGGAATTTAATATGATGAAATGATTAGAAAATGCTTTTATTCACTTAATTTATTCCCAAAATTTTAAGAATTAAGTTTGTTTGTAATTAGTATTTTGAAATCATAAAAGTATTAGCTGGAGATATTAATAAAAAAATCAATGATAAATCATTTTTTTAAATGCATAAACTTATTTTTTTAGGGACTTTTAAATTAATTAATGTAAAATAGGGATAATAACAATACAATGATAATTATCTTTTAATTTATATTATTATTCTATTTTATTAGTGAAGTAAAATTAACATAAATTTGAATAAATAAAATTTTAGCATTTTAAAATCTCCTTTTCCCAAGAATATGTATATTTAAATCTAGAAAAAAAGTATTAAAAGCAAAATTTAAGAATTTTAGTATTACAAAGCTTAAATTGCGTATTAAAATTTTCAAAAAATAGCTTTATTTAATTTTATTGCTTTTTTAAATTTTTGATTTAGCTTTTAATTGTTTAGTAAATTTTTAATAGAAAAAGGAAATTCGTTTACAATCTACAAGCTTTCATTGATTCATTATTTTCTTAGATTTAATAAGTTAATAAAATATTTTTAAATAAGCACTTACGAATTTATATGTAAAACCTAATTATTATTCAGAAATAAAGAGAAGTAAAAATATTTTAAAAACCTTGATTATTAATTTTGTAAGCATTTTTTAAAAATGAGTTAGAAAAATCAGTTTAACATAAACTAAAACTATAAAATAACTCTTTTTTTATTACCCAATTTATTAACTAACTTCTTATGAGGAAAAAAAATTTAAAAATAGTTTTGAAACCAATAAATTATATACATCTTATACCTTAGTACTTTGATAAAGATCAATTTATATACACTAGAATTTATTACAAGCATGAATTTTTATTAAGCTGGATTGTTTTTACAAGTGTTTACATTCTAATAATAAATTTATATAAAATAATGCAAATACTAAAATTAATATTAATATATTCATCTGAATTACAAATCTTTCAACATTTAATTAAAAATCAGAGCAAGGGTATTTGTGAAAATATTTTTAATTTAATTACAAACTAATATTTAACTAATTCAAAATTAAAAAATTTAATTTTATTAACTTGTTAAAAAAAAGCCTTACTTTTAAAAGAAATTAATTGTTAACTTTTTAGGTTATGTTTTTTTCCAGAATTTTAAATAAAATAAGAAAAATCAAATTAAAAGTAGAAGATAACTTATATTTTTATTGTTCTACCAAATGTTATTAAAAAGATCATTTATTTATTTAAATTATTATTAAAAATATATAAAATATAAATATAAGAAAATACAAATTGCTTGAAAATAAATGAATTAATTGGACATATTTGGTAGTCAAGTTTCAGTTAGATTTTAAGGCTCATAGATCCATAAAACTAAATTTGGTGCTTTCCTTACTGCTATCTTATGTAGTCTTATTTTGATTAGGTTGGGAATCTTAATATCATCAGTGATTAATGGAAGAAATCCAACAGTGCTTTACTAAGAAAGATAGGTATAGGACCCTAAAATGTTTGTTATAACCCCAAATACTCTCTCTCTTGCTTTGGGAGTTTTAGACATTAACTATAACTACTATATTGACAATACCTTATTCACAATACAAGGAGTGCATAAGACTAAAAAAAATGTCTACAACAGCACAACAGGTAAATATGATTAAGTTTTTAACTCAAAAGTGTTTAGTTTAGTTAATTGCACAGATGACCATGTTCCTGATCCTCAACTAAGAGAGTTTTTTCTCAAGTCTGAATTCTATATGCATTAATGCATTCCAAAAGACTTGGTAGTTGAGATTGAAGGATAGTTCAATTCTGATTCTTACCAAGAACTAAACTTTTATTTCTATAAATGCTCTGGATAAGGCTGCAAAGATGAAAAAGAAATAGATGCTCTGGTTGACAACAACTACATCGAATTATTATTCACAGATGTCTACTTTGCACCTGAAAACAAAGATGATCCTTTTATAAGATATTCAAGAGATTTGTATTGGATTACTAGCTAAAATCTCCCAAGAGAAGTTAACGTATTTATGAGAAATAATTACGTAGAGAGCGATCTTGGATGGGTCACATCTGATATTTCAACATAAACGTATCCTTCATTCAGCTATAGTGATAATCAAGTAAAGTTTTTTTCTCCTTCTTATTTATATATATATATATTTATTTATTCAGTAGAATTTTAATTTTTACTTTTTTGATTTACAGATAGTTGATACTTCTAATGGTTTTTTCTTTCATTTAGTTGTAAGATTTGAAAAAGAGAAAGAAAATTTATATAAAAGGACTTATGACAATTTATTTACAATTATGTCATAAATTGGTGGTTTTTCTCAAATTTTGCTCACAATTTTTTCATTCCTTTGCTTGAGATACTCATAAATTCACTTAGCTAGATCTTTAATTAACTAGTCTTTTGACTTTTAAGACATAACGAATAAACCTAATTAGGGTATTTTAATTTCGAATCCTACATAATAATAAAATAATACAGAAACAATTGAAAATTAAGCACCTTAAAATAGATAAATAAACAAATTTTATAATCCCTCTTCAATAAAAGATAACTCATATTAACTAGCATCTGCTTAGCGCGATCCAGGTTCACCAGTTTTAATTTCCGATCACAAAGATTCTAAGGATTATTACACCTAGCGAAATGACCATGAAGACGTGTCTTAATAAATAAGTAAAAGACATACTCTAAGTGCAGGAAAATAATTGACTGATGAATAAATTTTGAATGATTACAATAAGCAATAAGAAATTAATTAAAATAGGTCAAACCTAAACTTTAATATTTTTTCTTATATGCTATCTTTCATAAGTAAGCTTATTAAAAGTTTTAGAAATAAAAAATAGGTGATAGATTATGGATTCAAAGAGATTGATAATAACTTAGACATAGAGTATATCATAAAAAAATTTGTAGAAATCGACAAATTAAAAAGAATCATACTTAACGATGACTAGCTTGCTTTATTCAACTACATTCCCAAACCATAAATTCTTTACAAAGTCGATAAATAGGGAGTTGTTATTGAAAAAAATTCATTTTTTAATAAAGATGATAACTTAAACGATTTCGAAAAATTCAAATAGGCCAAGTAAAGTTTTAAAAATATTTTTGAAAAGCAAAAGCCTACAAAGATAGACTACAGTATTTTGAATCTACTTGATGCAAAATAATATGAAATACTATGCAATCAGTTGGACAAAAATTAATTCTAATAGAAATACATGTAGAAACTCTCAGAAATTCAATTCTCAAAAAACATCTAAAGCTAGAGTCATGGATCTCCAAATTTGTTAGTTTGCAAAAATAATATAGATTTAGAAGAATAAATTTAAATAGATAAGTTTAAGTCTGATGATTTCTAGTTGTAAAATAAATTGAATAGATATTCTACTCATATAATGGTGAGAAATCCTAGTATTTATTCTAGCATTACAAACTAAGAATAGTATTTTTTTTTTACATACATACATACAAATGACTAAATTTTATATAATATAGAATATAAGGTTACATGTTTTAAGATGCTGTAGAAGAGAATCTCTGATGATTTAATTTTCCTTGTAAATTAAAAAAATAAGAAGAGTATTAATTATTAATATATATTTTTTTATGTAATTTCTTTTTTATGAATTTTATGTTATTAATTGAAGATTTATAATTTTTTATTTACTATTAATATACTTTTAAAAAAAAATATTATCCACTAATTTTAATCAGATTAATTTTAATTAATCAGAAAACTAAAGTAAAAATTAAAAACTTATAACAAACAATCAAAAAATATATTGTATTTAATTTATTTTATAGTAGAATCTTTATTTAATAAATAGTAAATATATTTAATATAAAAATTATTTTGCTATAATTAGGGGTGGGAATTACCCTAATAATTAATGAGGATTTATAGTATAATTATCGTTGTTACTGTATAAGCAAAATAATCTATTATAAATTTTAATGCCTTGAAAATAAATTTTATTTGTATATCTTCTCTTTTATTCTTAATTTTCCTTTTTACATTTTTAAAGCTAGCTATTTATGATGATTTATTTTTATTTGGTCATGTATTATATTTATAATTCTTAAATATAATAAAATAATATAAAATTTTATTTTTCTTTGCAATTAATGATACTAGGAATTAATAATACTATTTAATAATAAAAATATTTTTTGAGATTCTTTTAATAAGTTAATTATTTTTATTATATTTTAAAATTAAAAATGTAACCTGAAAATACCTTTAGTCCTCTAAAATACCAAGCTATTCGATTTTTATTTTATATAATATTAATGAATAGAGTTATAAAAGCAAATCATGTATTCTAAAATTAGAAAAAGTAAATAAGCTTCAGAGAAAAAACAAATAGAGATCCAATTTTTGTTTTTGAAAGTTTCATTAATATAATTTTTTATTTATTCTATTTCAATGCATAAACAATATTCTCAAACACAATTTTCTTCATGTTTTAAATCCTTTTAATTTTTTTCTTTAGCATTTGCATTTTTAAAATAGTTATTGAGTAAATTGGAATATTTAAATGATTTAAAATAGTAAATAATTAATGTTAATTATCTATAAAAATATAATCAAAAGATAAGGTAGCTAGATATAATAATCATGCGACACTAAAAAGTAGAAGATACTTATAACACATAGTTTAAGTATTTTAATAAGCTTCAACTATCTTTTCTATTTTTTAAATATTTTACAAAATGATGTTATGTTCAATCTATTTTAAATAGCAACTATGAATGAATAATATCTATTAAATTTTAAGCATTCTAGTAGTTAGAAAAAATCAAATTTGATAATAGCATTTAACGTTTAGTATTTTTTAAATATCTTATAATAATATTTTTTTTTATAGATAAAATTATGATGACTATAAATAAATACTACTCTTAAAAAATATCAATTTTGTTTTTAGAAAGTGTTACATAGAATTATTTAGTAATGCTAAAATATGTTTCCTTTATATATAAAGTTGCTGAATATATATATTTGTTGTAAAATGAGCTTATTTTGAAATTTTCTTTATTGAAAATGAAAAATATTCTTTATTATGATTTTAAATTTTATAAATGCTTGTAAATTTATAATAGCAACCAAAAATAGAGAGATAGCGACTAGAATTGCGCCAAACATGACAATTTGTTCAGTATTTAGATTATTTTATAATCATATATTTTTATTTCTTACTAAAACTACTCATCCTTGAGATAATTTTTTTTAATTTGTTTGTATTATCCATTGTAAAATTGAAAATAAAATTTAGTTTTTAAAAAAGAATTTAAAAATAGCCACATAAATATAAAATTTTAGAATAACAATTTATGATTGAAACAAATTATGACTTCTCTTACAGAAAAGCAAAGAAAAAAAATTTAAAATCATTTAAAACAAATTTATATAAATGTAAATATATTTTATATTGATCTTTATAATTTTATTCAATTATAAAAGATTTTCACATATCACATTAGAAAAAAAATAGTTGAATTATAAAAGTGCTTACATTAATAACTAATCATTTCATTTTTAAAAATCTGTAATTTAATAGCAATTCTGCTCGATCAGAAACTTTTGAATATACTTATATTTAATTATCAAAAAATAAATAAATTAGTTTACTTAATTAATTTTGATGTCTTTATTAAAATAAGTTAATGTAAATCAAATTAAATGGCAAGCAAAATATTCAAATATTTTTTATCTTAATGTAGCCAATCTAAATAAATTTAATTGTTTTGAAAGATTTAAGCTTAAATTGAATTAAATTAAAAATATTATAATACATAAAAACAACTATTATAAAAATATAAATTGTTAAAAATTGTAACATTAGCTTTAAAAACAATAATAGAAGGCTTGAACACCAATATTAAAAAAATATTAATTTATGCTATTTTTATTGATTTTCTGGAAATAAATCATTACTCTCTTAATCTACAAAAATTTAATTCATATTAGTGTAATTTTATTCGCAAATCAAAAAGGTTCTAAATTTACATATGAATATAATTTAAAAGCAATTTGAATTTATTTATAAAATTAGGATTGAAAAAATTAAAAACCTTTAATCAATATATTTTTCTCTGTATATGTTATTCATTCCTTAAAAATTATGAATTATATTTTGCTGTAAATTTTATTTCTGAAAAATCAATTAGATTGTTTGTCTAATACATATATTAATAAAATCATCAATTATAAACCATATTTTAAGTAGCAATTAAATTTTTTTTAGTAATTATAATTTTAATTTATCTAAAATAAGGTAAGTAATCATGATAGTCATTTTTCTATTAGTTTATGGTAATAATATGGTTTCATTAATTTAAAGAAATAAAGTAAATGTGTATATATTATATTTTTATCAATATTTCATATTAAAAAAAAATAATATTTTAAATATTTTATAAGTTTAATTCTCAAGAATAAATAATAATTAGATATCTGAGAGAGTGTAAATAGAAAAATTTAAGAGTTTTCATATTGGAAACTGATTCCTTAATTGACTTTTTCTAAAAATAACTTTATTTAATTTTATTACTAGCTGTATTTTTATTAAATTAACTTATAAACAAACCTTAAGTTGATTAGGAAAAAAAATTTTTTTTTTTTTTGATAAAAAAACGATATTAGTCTAGTCTTTCATTACAATCTTTAAATTTCGATACATTTATTATTAATTGTATTTATTAATTTTATAAAATATTATTAAATAAGTAATTATGGATTAGATATTATGATATTATAATTTCCTTTATACTCTCATATTTATTGTAAATATCAAGATCAAAGGAATTTTTTAGAAAATTAAAATTTATCATAGCTTAAATACGCTTAATAAAATTCAAATATATACATAAAAAAAATATAAATATTATGCATAAACAAAGAAAAGGATATTTGTTCTAAGAACCTTACTTATTTAAGCACTATTTCAAATGTTTTTGCGAGTTAAAAAAATAGTTAAATGCAAACTATGAAATACACTATTATGTTTACCATAATAAATTTAATATCTAAAAAGAAAATAAAATTTATAAATTATTTTTAAATCCATACTATGTAATTAAATTTTACGTCTGTACTTTTTTAATCGTCAACCTAATTAAAATAAATAATTAAATCTAATTAATCACGCAGGTAATTACTTTTATACTGGTTTACTTTTTAAAATGCTTATATGATTATAAAAATGGCTATAAAAATGAAATCAAATATTAAAACTAGCATATTAATCTAAATATCAAATTTTAAATATTTTATTTAAAATCAGAACAGGGTATGAAATTATTCAATTTATAAGTTATCTTTTACAAACAACTTTTAATTTTTTGTTATAAAATTTCGAAAATTAATTTTTTATAAATCTACCTTGCTTTTAAAAATAATTAAATTTTGCTTTTTTAGATTATGAATTTGCCATAACTTTAAAAAAATGTGAATAATTAAATTAAAAGTAGAAGATCACTTATGTTATTATTATTATTATTATTATTCTGTTACATGTAAATAAAATTTAAAAAAACAATAAACCTAATTCTTATAAATATAATAAATATATAAAATCTAAATATAAAAAACACAAACCTACAAAAAGCTTGAAAATAAATGAATTAATTGGATATATTTGGTAGTCAAGTTTCAGTTAGATTCTAAGGCTCATAAATCCATAAAACTAAATTTGGTGCTTTCCTTACTGCTATCTTATGCAGTCTTATTTTGATTAGATTAGGAATCTTAATATCATCAGTGATTAATGGAAGAAACCCAACAGTGCTTTACTAAGAAAGATAGGTATAGGACCCTAAAATGTTTGTTATAACACCAAATACTCTCTCTCTTGCTTTGGGAGTTTTAGACATTAACTATAACTACTATATTGACAATACCTTATTCACAATACAAGGAGTGCATAAGACTAAAAAAAATGTATACAACAGCACAACAGGTAAATATGATTAAGTTTTTAACTCAAAAGTGTTTAGTTTAGTTAATTGCACAGATGACCATGTTCCTGACCCTCAACTAAGAGAGTTTTTTCTCAAGTCTCAATTAAATATGCATTAATGCATTCCAAAAGACTTGGTAGTTGAGATTGAAGGGTAGTTTAATTCTGATTCTTACCAAGAACTAAACTTTTATTTCTATAAATGCTCTGGATAAGGCTGCAAAGATGAAAAAGAAATAGATGCTCTGGTTGACAACAACAACATCGAATTATTATTCACAGATGTCTACTTTGCACCTGAAAACAAAGATGATCCTTTTATAAGATTCTCAAGAGATTTGTATTGGATTACTAGCTAAAATCTCCCAAGAGAAGTTAACGTATATATGAGAAATAATTACGTAGAGAGCGATCTTGGATGGGTTACATCTGATATTTCAACATAAACGTATCCTTCATTCAGCTATAGTGATAATCAAGTAAAGTTTTTTTCTCCTTCTTATTTATATATTTATTTATTCAGTAGAATTTTAATTTTTACTTTTTTGATTAATAGATAGTTGATACTTCTAATGGTTTTTTCTTTCATTTAGTTGTAAGATTTGAAAAAGAGAAAGAAAATTTATATAAAAGGACTTATGACAATTTATTTACAATTATGTCATAAATTGGTGGTTTTTCTCAAATTTTGCTCACAATTTTTTCATTCCTTTGCTTGAGATACTCATAAATTCACTTAGCTAGATCTTTAATTAACTAGTCTTTTGACTTTTAAGACATAACGAATAAACCTAATTAAGGTATTTTAATTTCGAATCCTACACAATAATAAAATAATATAGAAACAGTTGAAAATTAAGCACCTTAAAATAGGAAAATATATCAGTTTTATAATCCCTCTCCAATAAAAGAAAACTCATACTAAATAGCATCTGCTTAGCGAGATCCAGGTTCACCAATTTTAATTTCCGATCGCAAAGATTCTAAGGATTATTACACCTAGCGAAATGATCATGAAGATATTTCTTAACAAATAAGTAAAAGACATACTCTAAGTGCAGGAAAATAATTGACTGATGAATAAATTTTGAATGATTACAATAAGCAATAAGAAGTGGCTTAAAATAGATCGAGCCTAAACTTCAATATTTTTTCTTACATGCTATCTTTCGTAACTAGACTTTTTTCAAGTTTTAGAAATAAAAAATAGGTGATTGATTATGGATTCAAAGAGATTGATAATAACTTAGACATAGAGTATATCATCAAAAAATTCATAGAAGTCGACAAATTAAAAAGAATCATGCTTAATGATGACTAGCTTGCTTTGTTCAACTACATTCCCAAACCATAAATTCTTTATAAAGTGGATACAACTTAGGGAGCTGTTATTGAAAAGAATTCATTTTTTAATAAAGATGATAACTTAAACGATTTCGAAAAATTCAAAAAGGCTAAGTAAAGTTTTAAAAACATTTTTGAAAAGCAAAAGCAGACAAAGATAGACTACAGTATTTTGAATTTAGTATTCTATTTGTATGTAGCCTTGAAAAAGACACTACCCTAGGGTGCTATACAAATATATATATATATAATATATAATTCATAATAGCAAAAATAAATTTTAAACATTTTAAAGTTTCATTCTCAAGAATAAATAATATTAAAATTAATTTATAGAAAAATTTAAGATTTTGTTTTTATATTTTAAATATTAAGTTACATGTAACTTTATCTATAAATAACTTTATTTAATTTTACTACTTTAAATATTATTTAAAAAACTTTTTTAATGCAAGTATGATATTAGCCTATACAATTTTAAAATTTCTAAACATTTTAAGTTGATTAAATATTATAAATATATAAATAATTACCAAAATAATCTCATTAATTATAAATATCATATTTCAAAACAATATTTTAAAGAAATTAAAATACCATATTTTTTTTAATTTAAATTAAATATCTATTATAAATCAGAATTAATATGTATAAATAAAGAAATTATTATTTATTTGAATAATTTTATTTGAAAATGCATTAATTGCTAGATCAATATTAATTAAATTTAAATTATCAAATAAATTATTGGTAATTAATTATGCAAATAAATTTAAAATCTAAAAAAAGAAGATTTAAAAATAGTTTTGAAATTTATACTTCGTAATGTTCTTTCAAATTAGTGTTTTTAATTGTCTGTCAGTCTATTTAAAAATAAATAAAATTAATCAATCACAAAATATTTAAATTTTTTAAAAACTAAATTTCTTTTTAAATTTGTTATCATTATTATAAAAAATGAAATCAAATACAAAAACTAGTATTATAATTATTAAACTAAATATCATCTTTATTTATATAATCTTATTTAAAATCATGGCAGGGAGTAAACAAATGAAAATTTTTATGATAGAATTATTAATTAATTTTGAAAAACTCTCAAATACTTGAAATTCGATTTTTAAACCTTAACCAAGAAATTACGGTAATAAAAATATGATTAAATATGTTTCATTAATTAATATCAACTTAATAATGTTTGCTTTCAATGTTAATTAATTAAAATTTTTGTTATAATTGATCCTGTTATTTATTATTAAGGATTTTTTCACAATTTAAATTAAGCTATTTTTCTTAATAATTAGTTGTTAATATTTTAACTAATTAAAAGAAACTTAAATGAATTCGAAAATAATCATTAATTAATTAATTATTGATAATTTATTTATTTTAATACTTTTAAATCAATAATTGCTTACTATACATTGAAAAAAAAATAAATAAGAAAACTAAAATCACTAATATATTGATTGTAAATATCTTTATAGACACTACTAAAAAAAAGAATCATATTTTTAAATATGAAGGAAGGTACAATGTTATTGAATTGGTCCTAAAATAAATTGTTAAAAATTTAATTTAAGCATATTCACTATCGTAGTTGTAAAATATTTTAAAAAATAGAATATTTACAAAATTATTTGGTTATTATTCTAAAGAATGACTATTTATTTTTTATAGATTGTTTATTTTTTAAAATTAGTAAATCAATAAACAAATTAATATAAGTATAATAATTTATTATATTTAAATAATCGTTTTCCTTTTAAATATGAGTTCAAATCAGATAAATTTCAGTACTTATTGTAAAAATAAAATGATTTTAATAAGTTTTAAATTGAATTCTATTAATTTTAATTAAAAATAAATGGAATTAAAATTTAAAAATTAATGAATTATTTATCAGTTTTTAAATTTTTAAATAAAAAGTAAATATTTGAATTAGAGTTGCCGTTTAAAATCATTATTTATATATTTTTAATATTATAGCTACTGAATTCAAATAAGTAAATAAATTAACAAGATCTTTTGTATGCGAAGTATTGGTAACAAATTAAATTAAATTTTTTCAGTATTGAAAAGAAAGCAATTTGTTAGTTATATAGTTATTTACTTATTACTTAGATTTATTTTAAAACTCAAAAAAGTGCATTTAGATATAAAATCAAAACTATAAACAAAATGATAGCTACAACAAATAGGGTCTTCGATTATTTCACTACCATAGGCATTGATGATAAATTAATAGAGACTCATAGATCTGAGGAAGGTATTATATTGATAAGTTATTAGAAAAGCATCATCATCAATCAATCAATAATAATTAGATAAATCAAAAAAACTAAAATCTTCAAATTACAATAATTTTATTTATTTTATGCCACATTTATTAAAATAGATCTTCCATTGATTGGGCTAGAGGTTATATAATTAAGTTCTGGTAGCTTTAAGGATACATAGACTGAAAAATATGTAGATATTTTGGGAGATAAAAGTTTATGGCTTAGGTGCTACTATGGTAAAGATAAACCAGCAATTACAGAGATAGGAGTGTATTATTTTAAGATTATAGATGGGGGAATAGTAAATAATTATTTTAGATGAATTTTTTGATACGTTAGCATGTTTTTTTAAAGAAATGAGTGTAATTAATATTAAAAATATCATAGGCTATTAAAGCAAAGCATAATTATATTCCTGTTTCAATTGTAAAAAGTATAGAAGATAGGCATCCTCAGACTACATAATAAACGGTGTAATAACATTCATTTTAATAATTGGCAGATTTAAAGCAAGCTAGTTTAGCTATAAAGCAAATTTTATTTTTTAAAAAGAGAAGGATTTGATTACTGGAAAGGAAATTTCGATCTAACTTAATTGATTTAAGCTGACTATAAACCAGGATATGCTTTTGCTATGTCATATAAGGTTTAAAGCAAAAACAATTTCAATACATAAATTTTAAGAGTAAAAGTTATCACAGCTAAAATTTCAAACAGTAATAAACTTAAAAGTGGAAGTTTGCATGTAGTTGTGCCTATTTAGCATGAAGTTATTAATTTTTCATTTGGCCTTTAGGAATAAAATAGAGTGTTTTGCCTTCAAAGAGGTATAAATAAATACATTTTTAAATTTAACATAAAAAATACATAAATATATCAATCAATCAATCTATATTTTTGGGTTATGACTTTTAATGTTTTTTATGGTAAATAAAAAAGATTACGAGATATAAAACAAAAGATATAAGCCAGCAGTACTTGATAGGTACCCTTTAGCTGATCATATGCATACTGTACAGATTTTAATTTTAACAGATAAATTTCTTAAAATTTATAAAATAAACTTATTTTTTGTTTTTATACTTTTTATTTAGCCTTTTCCAGATGCTGTTTCATAGTTCTGTTTTCCAGAAGGTGTGAAATTCAAAAGGGATAATTCAACTTAACCAGAGTGTTTTAATTTTGTGCTAACTCTATAAGATGGATGCAGAATTTACTGCACTTGTTTAATTTTTAATGAAGTTCCTGATCAAAAAGTGATAGAATAAGTAAAATGCAAATTAATCTAAAGTTTTTTTATAATAAATTTTAACAATGAAAAATGAAATGTAATTTTATGATTTTGAAAATTAGCTAGGACATATAAAAATTGATGACTAAACTCCTCTTTTTGTGTAAAAGGCAATTTGCTTGATTTCTCACTATAACTATTTTGATGAGTATAAACAAATATTAAAGCATCTATATAGACTATCCTTATCAAAGAATGAAATACCTATTGAAAGATTTATATGCAATATAGTTGACGATATTAGGTATTTCTTAAATAATTAATTATACATTTTAGTATTTGTTTAACTAAACAAAATTGGAAAAGCTAATTAGCTTTTGATAATTTATTTACTCTATGTGAATATTTCATAAAGTGAATTCAATCTTTTTTATATTAAAATAGATTGCCTTTAGAAATAACTGATTGGGGAAAGCTAGGAATTCAATATGAAATAGGGCCAGGTTTTGTTTAAATATAATGATTAAAGAAAAATATTAATTTTAATATAAAATATTAATAGAAACTGTTATTTTTGGGACTTCTCATAAATACCCACCATTTAGTGCAAAAAGTCTGCTAACTTTATTTAGACTTTTGGATATAGATAAAATTATTTTCCTTTTTGAGTGTATCTTATTAGAAAAAAAACTATTCATCATAAGCAAGTATAAGTCCGTTATTACTTAAGTGGCAGAAGCTTTAATTAGTCTTATATTTCCATTTTAATGGAATCATGTATACATTCCTATTCTTCCTGATATGTTTAAAACTTATATGGAAGCTCCTCTTCCTTTAATCATAGGGCTAGAGCAAAAATTAAAAAATTTTGATATATCTTCTGGTATCTAATCAGAAGTAAGTAACTTTATTTAAATAAATTTTTGATAAAAAAATATACTTTAATATCAGAGTATTTAAGCCTATTTAGATAGTAACGACTTGATAAATATTGAGTGGATGCCTGCCCTTCCAGAAAAATTTTTGAAACAACTCAAAAAAAGATTGCAACCTTATTCTAATTTGCATTTGCCTATTTAAGATGTAAAAAATTTCTTAGATATGCAAGATTTGGCATTTGAAAATCCTTTTGCTGAAGATGAAATACCACCTGTTAACTTCGATGCTTTTGACATAAGAGATTCTTTCTTAGAGTTTGTCTCTTCATTCATGATGAAATATAAAAAGTTTTTAGTAAAATTAAAAAAAGCTTTTGAATGATTATGATAAAGTTCTTTATAAAAAAGATTCCTCCAGATAAAAAGAAATCAAACAAAGAAATGAGTGAAATATTTGACACAAGAGAATTCTTAAATTTCCATAAATCTTCAAAACAAGGAACTTTTCTTTAAAAATTCACAGAAACTACAATGTTTTCTTACTTTATCGAGACAAGAACCTAAATTTCTCCCTTCGAACCTTATTACTAATTTTTTGATATGTAAATTTATTGAAACATTTATTAGCTGTAAATTTACCAAACATAAATAATTATTAATAATCAGATGCTTAGAAAAAAAGAGAAGTAAAAAGGATCCCATATTATTTGTAAAGGAATAGCTCACCAAAACTATATTTGTACAACAACCAAGCGAATAAGACTTAGATAAGTCCTGTAATTATATTTATGTTATAATTTTATTATTTTAAAATTTTTAATATTTACTTATGAATAAATGATATAAATATAGAGTATTATTCTTATGAACGATTCCCCAAGTTGAAACCTGAGTTATTTACTAAATGCCAAAAGTTAGAAGAAGTCATAAAAGCTGAATTTAATTTGATGGAAATAGAACAGTAACAAGAAGATACAAGTTAATTCGATGAATATAGATGGGCTAAATATTTATATGAGTAGATATATTATATCTGGTTCTAAATATTTATAGTGAAGTTAAAATAAGACTTTTTTTCACCTTACTACACCAAGCTAACTGATTATGCAATATTCTTATTAGGTTAGTTGAGAAAAAAAAACCATGCTTTAACAGAAATTATGTACAGATTTGTTATTGAGGCTTGTGGATATTATGGTAAAGATGATAGAGTTATTGAATTAGTTTAATAAATGAAAGAATAAAAAATCGAAACATCTCCTATTACTCATGGAATCTTCTTTTAAGCAGTCACTTAATCTAAAGAATATTTTGCCGCTCAGGGTAGTTAATTAAAAATTCTAAAAATCATACTCGACATTTGATTTATTTATTTATTTTTTAAAAAGAGGAAATAAGAAAAAAAGTATTTGAAAACCAAATGACAATAATCGAAGAAGATTCTAAAGATAATGAAAATTAAGAACAAAAAATTGCAAAAGGACTGAATAACATAAAATTAAATGTAGGAACTTAAATTTAATAGCAAAATTTTAAAAGCAAATTTGATAATATTCTATTTACAATTATCGAGACATGTCCTAATTGTAACAGAAATCTCTTCCCAGAAGAAATTATAAGTAATTGGAAAAAAGGGAATACTGATTATAGAACGAAATGTCCAATACCCTCTTGTTCTCATGAGTTTGTATCAAAGTAATAAATGATTTATTTATTTAAATAAATAAATAATATGCATTGATAATTTAAAATTAAAATATTAATTTAATAAATTTTTCTTATTAAAGATAATAAAATAATCTTTTTATTTTTTGAAAAAAAGAAGTTAAAATAAGATATTATAATAATTATAAAATTAATATTTATTTTAAATAAATAAGGTTTTAAGTTGTTACTTTAGAGGAAAAGTAAGGGATAGATATTACTAATGTTAGTGTTTATAATAACTTAAGAAAGTAAGTGGAGTTTTTATCTCCTTTGATTGTAAGAAAAGAAATTGAAAATATAATGAAGTAGAAGGGCTAGAGCTCAATTATGAGTAATAAGTTTGAAGAAGAACACCCTATAATTTACTGGAATATCATACTTTATTTTAAGTTAATAAGGGCACCAACATTTTTCTTGGAATTTAACTAACCTGAACAATATTATAATTACCATGCTATGCTTTGTGAAAAAAAAATACAGGATTCAATAAAAAATTAAGAAAAAGGTATTCTTTCTAAAATGAGTGAATATTTCTTTTAAAATAAAAAAGAGGAAGATGATAAAACAAGCCATTCTTCTTTTACTCATTTAAGTCCTCCTCAAGACAACGCTTCTATGGGATCAGTTGGTGCAAGAAAAGATTAAAAGTAATTTGATTCTCATAAATATGTTTTTCATCAATTTTCAAATTTTTTAAATTAAACAGAGATTCAGCAATTATTAATTTTGGAACAAAGTCAATTAAAAAAATATTTACTCAGTTGCTGATAAAGCTGAGAAAAGATGGAGAAAATAAGTTACATGATCTAGAATTGAAAAAGTAAAGTTAAAATTTAATAGCTGAGGAGTAAGGAAAGAATTCTGAGAAGATGGACATTCCATCAGAAAGATAATGAACAATATAATTTATTTAAATCTCATATTTCAAGTAATTTAATTAATTCAAAAAGAAAAATAAATAAACTAGTTTAATTTTGATTTTACAATCAAAATAATTCTATAAAATAAAATTAATTGTAAACGAATAAATGATAAATTTTGTATATATTTATGAACTAATTTATTAAGATAGCAAGTTAGTTAGTTGTTAATTAGTAATTAAAATTTTATTAGCTATTAAAAAATAATATTTTTTATTTTGGATGAGCACTTGTCATTTTATTTTGATATCTTCAATCATCTTTTTATATTTTTTTTAAATCAACTTAAATTAAATTCAATAAATTACTTCAACAATTTGATCTTTTTTTAATTTTTTTGCCAAGCTAAGGGCAGTTTGTCCTACCTATAATATACATTATAATATATTAAAATATGTATGAAAATTTTTATAAATACAATATTTTATATGCTTAAGTTTGAACCTCTTTTTATCAAATCTTCTACAATACTAGAGTTACAATACTACACAGAATAAATCAAAGGAGTATCTCCCCTCTATTTATTTTTTTATTATTTTTATTAACATATTTTTCAAATAAAATTTATTTTACTTTGTTAAGAGAGTTAATTAAATGAGGATATAAATTTAATAAATACTAAATTTCAATATTTTCATTGTTTTTAATAGCAGAAAAAAGCTTTTATTCCTTTTACTTCATACATATTTATAGCTTCTATTTAGTTTGTTGAAGCTATTAGTTTAGATTAGCTGAAAAATCTTCAATTTCTTTCTTCTTTTCATTAGTGTCTTCTAACGTGCTAACTCCTTCTAGCAGCTTTTACTTCGAACTTTATTCATTCTATGAAACTTTATCTAATTTTTATAAAAAATTTAATTTATTTTAAAACATAATACCTTAAATTGTGATTTATTCTTATCTAATTAATTTATTAACAATAAATTTACTTAATTAATATACGTATTTTAAGTTGCTGTTAATTTTTAGATCTTTTTTAGAAAGCTTATCAGAGTCAGGTTAAACTAGATAGCTTAAATTTCTAATCTTGAGATGAGAGTATTTTGCTAAGCATTATCTGAAAAGGTGTGGCTTCATTTATTCTAGATACTATTCTTGTTATGCACTTTCGATTTATTATGCAAAATATTCACTAGATTCTCCAAATTGTTAATTTTTAAACCTTATTTTGTTTTAGTTATTTAGCAATCTATGGCTCTTTTATTAGGTGTTCGTCATTTGAATTTGTTCTTATTTCTTTTTTTCTTCTTCAATAATTTGCTGTCTTTTTTAGAACTCCTCTTTTATACGTTTTATTAATTTTTTTTGTTTCTTAGCTTAATTTAATATAAAATCCTCATGCTTTCCAATAGAACCTGCATTATCTAATTCTTTTTTCATCTCTCCTATATAATCTATTGTTTTCATTTGTTTGTTTAGATCTTTTTCTTCCTCTTCTTCTATATCTGAAATTTCCTCCAAAGAACTAATCTATGATTTAGATGGTTCTGTTTTTATTTGATTAAGTTAATTTTTGAATCTTTTTAGCTATTGCCCGTTTAATTAGCATATTTTTTGATTAGATAGTTACTTTATCTTTTATTAAAATTCAATAAATAAGTCAAAATATTGTTTTATTTTATTGATGATTAACAAATATTCGTAAAAAATGCATATATCATTTAAGTAGAACTTAAATTATTTAAATTAAAATAGAGATTAAATAAAATAAATATTTGCTTACTTTAGGATTTAAAGCTGTACATTAATTATTTATATACTATTTAAACTATTACTTTTCTAAGTGAAAAGTCTTATTGCAAGCTTCTTTATATGCTTGAGAAGTAAACTTTGTTTAATATTTATCTAAGGTATTAGTTTGATTTAATTCATTAGATTTCTTTTTACAAATTAATGGATGCCTTATCAAATCTTTAATGTCAACAAACTATCTTACATTTTCTTAAAAGTTGTTTTTCTTTAAACTAGATTAATTGAGCTACTTTTTAGATGATTATTCCAACTATAATCTAGGAGTAGCGTATTTAAATGATCCACTCGAAAATGATGTATTGCTAGCTAATTAATATAATATTTTTAATTTTTAAGATTTGTTTTTTCTGGTTAAGATAGATTCAAATTAATTTACATTGGTTTAAGCTCTAAAATAATTTTTCTTTTTGTTAAAACTTCTATTTTATCTGCTTTTATGTTAATTTAAAGTTAAAGAGATTATCTTAGTATACAAAATTATCAAATAAAGAGTCTTATTTCATCTATGTTTGATTATTGCTAGTAGAATTATCATTGAATTTATTTAAAGTATCACTCTATTTATATGAATTAAGTCGAGAAAACATTAAATTAGGCTCATAGTTAGGAGTGCTTTTAGGAGAGAAATAATCATTATTAGGAGAGTGCAACAAAGAATAAAGAGTAGTCTGTGATTTTTTCATTTACTAACTTAACAAATAGAAATTATATATTATTATTTTTTACACTTACTTTTATAGTGTTTGGTTGATTTAATATTATTAATTATTAGACTAATTATAAGTAATAACTCAAAAATTAAATTATGACACTACTTATTTTTTTATTAAATTAAAATGTTCTAATTTACAATATAATCAAGTATTTTAACACAGCAATTAAAGCTCTTTATTTTACAAAGAAGTTGAATAATTGTGGTGGATTTTTAATAGTTTAAAGAAAATAATTTAGCTAATAAAATTTAAAATAAAAACGAAAAAATTTTTATATTTCAATTTGTCATTTGCTTTACAAAGAGGCTAAAAATTATTTTTTTAATTAAAGCTATTTTCATTTATATATTTTACCTTATCTTATGAAAAAAAAAAATTATTTAAAATTTTATCAAATTGTATAAATTTTATTAATATTTAATGAGCTACCTAAATTATGTCTTTTTTTTGAGCAAATTGGACAAAAATAAAATTAAGCTATTTTTCAAAAATGATAATAAGTTTAAATTAACAAACTTAAGTTTTAGCTAATATTAAAATAACGAAAAATTATTAAATGTAAGCTTAATAATTTTAAATTAACTAAAAATTAGTTTACTAAAATTTATAAATACCTACGTTCTTAATTTAATATACATTTTAAATTATTTAAATAATTTGCTTAAGTTTATTTAGAAGTATTAAATTTATTACATAATATCTATATATTTAAATTTATTTTAATATTATTAACTATTTTTGAAAATTTATTAATAATAAAGCTTGTAATAATAGTTTAACTAATAATTTAAATGCAATTTGTGTAAAAGAAATTTAAAATATGTTTTTTTCATTCTATTTTTTATTTATTAATTATATTCTTGTGTTTTCTAAAATTTATGACTATATTTCTATGTTTCAAAGGAAAATCAAATTGAAAAAAATTAATAAAAAAATTAAAATAACTGATCATTTTTTATCTCTTCCATAAAAGGTTCAAACCTCCAAAGCACAAAATCTTTTATGAAGCTTGACTTTAATGTAAAAATATCTCATTATTTTAAAATTATTAAATAGATTAATACTTATATTTTATAATAGCTATTATGAATCTTAATAAAATGTCTATAATTATTAATTATTTTATATATAATAAATAAAGTATTATTTTATTATCATTTATATTTAATGTAAAATTGTAAAATAAAATTCTATGAATTTAACATAGAATAATTGATTAAATAAATATGCATAAATATGTTAATATTTTTGTATGCCTGTAATTAAACTAATATCTTAAATTTAGCTATACTGTTTGTAGTATATTATATGCTTATAAAAAATTTAATCATAAATTCCTTTTGATCAAAATATTTTTTAATAATTGCTTTTTTTAAATTATTTTGATTAATTATTTTTTGATTTTATACCAGAATTGAATCCTTAATATTTCTATTTTTGTGGTTATCTAAAATTGAAAGAATACTTTTTTGATATAATCAATTATTTATTTATTTTTTCTTTTTTTCGATTAGAAACTTTTAAAAATTTAAAAGTTCTAAAAAATAAAATATTATTTAAAAAATGTTTACTTAAGCATGAAGAATAAATACGTTAATATTTTTATATGCCTGTAATTAAACTAATATCCTAAATTTAGCTCAATACTGTTTGTAGTATATTATATGCTTATAAAAAATTTAATCATAAATTCCTTTTGATCAAAATATTTTTTAATAATTGCTTTTTTTAAATTATTTTGATTAATTATTTTTTGATTTTATACCAGAATTGAATCCTTAATATTTCTATTTTTGTGGTTATCTAAAATTGAAAGAATACTTTTTTGATATAATCAATTATTTATTTTTTTTTTCTTTTTTTCGATTAGAAACTTTTAAAAATTTAAAAGTACTAAAAAATAAAATATTATTTAAAAAATGTTTACTTAAGCATGAAGAAAAAATTAATTTTATTTAAATTTATTAAGTATTAGTATACATATGTAAGTATTTAGAAGAGAGAGAGAGTTTTATAGTAAGTATTGCAAATGCACTCAAATCATTAATGAACTAATAAGGTCAACACTAATTTATAAAAGAAATTATTAAGTTCTCCTATATAAATTTCCAATTATTTAATATAAAAAAAAATATATTTTTGAAAACCCTTTTATTAGAATAATCAATAATTTATACACTGAATCTACTGATAATACATCATTATCGCCATCACCATACTAATCTTATGCCTCTAAAACTAAGAGATTTTGATCAATAAAAAGATATCTTTCTTAATTTAAAAAGGAGCTCATTTTAGAAAGTTTATAATAATAATAAAAAATTTTAAAATCAAAACTTAAAAAATAAAAAATGGATTACGTTAAAGGTTGGTTGAAAATTGTACCTATTAGATTTTTTAACAATAATCAAAATACTGAGGAAGAGGATAATTAAAAGTTGTCGATATACTATGATTTATTTAGTAAAATAGAAGAAACAGCTTCAACTAAAATGAAGGATTAAGACAAGATTTTAATTTTGAAATAGCTAGAACAATATGATATATTATTTGCTTAATAAGATAAATCTGAATGATATAACTAGAGCCTTTAGCAGTCAATAGAATAAGAGGAGAAAAAAATAATGACTTACATAAGGAAGTTAAAATCAGAGATTACTTTCTCTTTTCTCTATGATTAGTTTATTTTTATTAAAAATAGTAAAGATATTTAAAATAGCTCATTTCTCTAATGCTTAACTGATTAAAAGAAGGCTCAAAGTAAAATTCTTTACTTGACTTAAATAAATTCCTCAAGGTTATATGGTCTGACTTAACAAGAATGCTCGAAATAATTTAATGATGAACTCAAAACTAAAATAGCACTGAAAGAGTTAAGTGAAAGAGATATTTTAAACTTCTTTTTGGACTTTTATTTTGATTTAATACTCGACTTGTTATACAGGAGAATTCCTTTAACTTCTTTGTTGAAATCAGTTTAGTAACAAGTTTAGATTGAATGCCTACAAAATTTAAATGTGAGCAACGTTCTTGTTCTCGTCTTTGAAAGACTGAATTTGATTGACAAAATAAATCTTGGTTAGATATTAAGTTGCTCCTATTAATCTATCCCAATTTTTTACAAAATAGAAGAAACCGATGAAAACTAAATTTATAAGAACAATCTGATTTCTGCTTTTTATTCTTTTATGGATTAATTTTAAAACCATATCATACTAAATGTTTGCAGCAGCAGTATTCAAAAGAAGTAAAGAGAAGAATTTTTTAATTACTTAGCAAATAATAAAGATATAATTGCTGATCTTAATGAGGGCTTTAACTAAAGAGGAACTGTTCACTTATATTCTTAATTCCCTAATTCAAAGCTTAGTCAATTTACGCTTTTAGACATTTGTTAACTTGATCTGCTAAATGTTTAATTTTTAAGAATATTTACTAACTTGATGAACTGTAGTAGCATAATTTTGATCCATCTAAATTTCGAAAAGGATTTTATTTTATGCACAAATAAGTATGTTGTTTCTGTAGAGACATAAAAAATAATTAACACATTGAATGATAAATACTCTGTCATTTTTATCATACATAAAGCCTAGAAACATAAAGCTTAAGTAGAGAAATACTTTAAAGTCTACCTTGAATATCATAAATTTGAATATAAGTTGCTGTTAATTTCAGAAAACGATCCTGAGCCTGAATATGATAATCTTTTTTTTTAGTTGAAGAATTAAACTTTATAATAAACAAAAAAATAAGAAATAATTTAATCTTTTGAAGAGTTTTTAGAAGCTTACATCTCAAATAGTGATTTTGAAAACTTAAATACTCACATCGCTTAATATAAGAACTTGATTTAGTAAACGATAAAAAAGCAACTAATTTTAAATAAAATAAGCGATGTTGAATCTTATAAGCTTATTCAGCATATGTTCTCTTATTCAAATGTGTTTTCAGAATTGTTCTACAAAGAAAAAATATTTGATAACTTATCAAGATCATATTTCAGAGAAACAGAAAACTTTGTAAAAAAGGGAGAAAAATTGTAATAACTTAAAAAAAAATTTGAGTCATGTAATCAGCTGAGTGAAATAACCATATTCTTTTTTAATGAAATAACTTAAAACAACTATATTAAATAGTCTGTGATTTCTAAAATACTCTCTGACTGGAAGTAGCCTTTGGTTGAAGAAAATAATAAAAAAATAGATTAAATAAATTAAGATATTAGAAATTTAGAAAAAGTTGCTTTCAAATAACTTTCATAAAAAGATCAGGAGTATTTAGAATAATTGTACAAATAAAAAAATTAATTAATTATTCTTTAAGATAACTATGATATTTCTATTGAAAGTTTCATAAGAGAAATTAGCTTATTTACTTAAAATACCTCAAAAAATTCATTCTACAAAATAGAGCATGCTTAACTCAAAGTATAAATTCAAAGCTACTATAAATATGCCTTTGAGAAGGGAATACCAATCTAGTTTATTGATAAAACTAGAAAATTTGGTAGCAATTTATTAGAAGAGTTTTTTAAATAAATTGACTAGAAATTCAGATTATCTGATTACAAGATTGTTTCTGTTGTAGGTCCTTAGTCTTCAGCAAAAAGTACTCTAATGAATTATCTTTTTAGATGTAGTTTCGAAACCTCAAGTGCCAGATGCACCAAAGGAATGTATTTTACAAAAATAAACTTTTAAGGAATGAATTTGATAGTTATAGACACAGAAGGGTTATTATCCAACGTTTTCAGGGACTAATCTTTTGATAACTCAGTGATGACTTTACTATTTTTAATCTCTAATGTGATAATTTTTAACATTAAAGACGAGTCTAATTCAAAAATGAAAGAGATGATGAGCATAACAGAGGAAGTTATCAAATTATTTAATAATATTTAAGATAATTACACAGTACCGGAAATCTTCATTGCCTTAAGAGACTATTTTGATAGGAATAATATTGAATTAAAAAAAAAATAAATTATCAATGAAATGATATAAGTGAACGGAATCTTTGAAAGTTAGAGCTCAAAATAGCAAAATAAAAATCAAATAAAATTAAAGCCAGAAAATGTTTTTATATTCCCAAGTGCTTTTTCTGAATTGAATTATTTTGAATCTAGGTTTAAACATATAAATACAGGGTTTGGTGAAGATGTGTTGCAACTTAGAAAGTCTATAACAAATGTTCTGAAATAATCTAAAGGCTATCTATCAATCTAAGATTTTTATTTTAAAGCAGAGGGAATATGGAATAGATTAAAGGAGCATGGCCATGATTTGCTAAAATGTATTACACTTGAAGAGTATAAGTCTAAAAAGTTATTAGAAGAAATTGCGCTTGGTTACTAAAAAAAAATTGAAGAAAAAAAAGTCAATTAAATAGAAGAAAAAGAAGCAATATTAAAAAATAGCTTGACAGATAATTATATGGATATTCATTCATTTAATAGAATAAAACAAGAATATAGCTAGTTCATAACTACTTTGAATATATAAATGAATGAAGAGCTTGAAGATAGTCTATAATAAGACTACAATGATAATAAATTGATTAATTAACTCAATCCAAGAGACTTTTACTTCATATTAAATAAGACTTAGCATAGGAACAAAGTCAATTTATAAGTAAGATAAAATATCTTTGAGTAAAGAATTTAAAGTTTATTCTTTGGCTTGCAAATTGATGTCCTTGAAAAAGATTTTAATAAATAAATTTAATAAGAAGTCAATCAAGCACAATTTGAATAAAACGAATAATCATTGAAAAAATTACTTGACTAAATTCAAGAGGAGTATTCTGACAAGATAAAATAATTATAAAAAAAATTTGAAACAACAGATGAATTGATGAGACAGTAGCTAGAATAGCTTAAAAACGAGTATGTTAAGCATTATGATTAAAATCTCTAAAATTTAATCTAAGAATTTTCAATTAGTTAAATTGCTAAGCAGAACTTCGATGATGTAAAAAATATCATTCAAGAAAACTAAGTAGATTAAATTGCTAAAAAATTTTTAGTAAATAGTAGTAGATTAAGTTCAAGCGAATATGAGCTATTAATTAATAAAATACAAGAGTTTTTCCAAAACTTAAAATTAGTTAAACCTAATAAAGTTTATCAAGAATAGGAAATCGTAAAAAACATATTTTAATAAATGGTTGATTGTTGCAAAGTATTTTTTGACTCAATATAACCTGATTTGCAATAATACATAAATGATACTAATATGTATAAATATACATTTTATATTCTTTACTAAATCATTAGAGATTAAGTAAAGAAATGGCAATAGCAAGTTCTTCGCAAAAAAATGGAAAAATTTTAGATAATAATTGACCAAAAGATCTAACATATCAAGAAAATGTCAGAGACTTCAACTGACTGGGTAGAGTTAGGAGTTTAGGCTATGCGCAGTATATAAAATTAAATAGTTACAACATTTATAAAGAAATCTTTGTCTAACATGGAGCCTGTACTCAATAAAACTGTGGATGATTTAACTTCAGATTACACCAAAGCGATTGATAATGCCTTTATGTCTGTTTATGATTCTACAGAGCAAAAAATCAACATAGACAACTTTCTTAAGTATACTGTGAATATCAATAAATATATTGATGAAATGAAAAGAGATTAAATTAAAATCAAAGCTGAAGAATTGGTAGAAAATAAAACAACAGAATTTAATCTAGGATTATAAAATATAATTGATGAATTAAATTAAATTATTTTACATTTTGTTAACACTGAAATATTTGACTTCGATCAACTTATTGAAAAATTAAATACTATTTATTTTGAAGGAGTTTCTTTATAATTAGGTTAAGAAATTATTATAGAAAATTTAAAAAATAAACCTTAATTTATAGAAGAGGAAGAAGAAGTCTAAGATGATGATTTGAACTGTGATGTTGAAGAAGAAAAAGAAGAGGAAGAGTAAAAATAAGAAAATAATGAAGTCCAAGAAATTCACTAAGATAAGGATAAAAGCTGTTACAGAGACAACGAAAAAGTAGATGGCTTAACAGAAAATGAGCAAGAAATCAATAGTAATAAATAAAGTTAAAAGGAAAATGGTTTAGAAAAATAAGCTCTAGATTTTAGTGAAATAATAATGAAAAGCTGTGGAAATAATAATAAAGAATAGGAAGATAAGTAAAAGAATTAAATTATAATATTTAATTCGTCTTAATCCTAAATTGATATGTTAAACGATAAATAAAAGCAAGATAGTGAGGATTCTTTTGCTATGGATCTAAATGAATCTGTAATTAATGGTGAATTAAGCAAAAATAATAATGATAAATAGATTGAAGAAGTTTAAAGTAATATTTAAGGTGAAAGCAAAAATTAGCAAAGTAATTGTATGGAAGGTTAAGATGAAAATTAAGATAAAATATTATAATATGGTGATTAAAATAATTCTTAATCAAATATAGAAACTTAAGAATAAGAAAAGAAAATTTCAAATTAGGAGGGAGATATATTGCAAGAGAATGAATAAGATTTATGCAATGAGGAAAAAAAAGAAGACTCTAAACATATTGAAAAAATAAATAATCAAACTAGCATAGATTAAGAAGATAATAATAAAACTAAATAAGATAATGAAATTTAAAACGAAGTAGATACAATTTAAGTAGATAAAAACAATAATTCCACTAAACATTTTGCAGAAAACTAAGAAGAATAAATAAATCATAACTCCGCTCAAGCCGAGTAATCATAAATAATTGAAAACGATAATATTCAAACATCATTAGATAAGGTGTAAAGTAGTTAAGATTAAGAAGATAATGATAAAACTAAATAAGATACTGAAATTTAAAACGAAGTAGATACAAACAGTTATTCCTCTAAAAATTTTACAAATAACTAAGAAGAATAAAAAAATAATGATTCTACTCAAGTCGAGTAAGCAAAACTAAATGAAAAAGGTAATACTCAAACCTCATTAAATAGTGTATAAAGCGGTTGTGAATAAGAAGATGATAATAAAAAGAAATAAGATACTCAAATTTAAAATGAAACAGGTACTATTTAAGTAGATTCAAATAATAACTCTTCTAAAAATGTTCAGGATAAGTAAGAAGATGATAGAGAGTAGTGCTTAAAGATTAATTAAAATGATATAGAAGATTTATAAAAAAATTAAAATGACAAATAAAAAAGAGCATCTGAATAATAGCTTAGTGATTCTGACTCAGGAAAAAATGGCTCTAAAAAAGAGAAAACTAGAATTAAAAAAATTAAAATAGTTAAAAAGTATATACCAGTTTAGTCGTTATATATATAAGGAATGAGGAAAATTTATAATGAAATAAATCCTACAAATGGCAATAAGATAATACTTTAGTTTAAAGAAGAACTCAATAATGAGATGGAATAAATGCTGAAATTACATTATCAAAAAATGATAGGATGTCAAGAGAGATGCCCATTTTGTGGTTAAAAATGTCATTTAGAGCTAGGACATTCTGGTGACCATAGTGTTAATGATCGTCATTTAATTATCGGAATTCATGGGTATGGTAAACAAGAATTTTATGTTAATAAATTTTGCTATGATACAATAGATGAACCATTCAGAATTAATTACTAAAGATTTGAAAATATGTATGAAGCTTCATAAAAATTGTTCCCAAATTGGTCATCTTGCTTCTCTTTAGATAAAAAAAATAATTAAGATTAGAATTTCAGTTAGATTCTAAAATAAGGATATGCATTGACTGCTAAATGGTTTGCTAACCACAATAACAAAAGCAGGCTAGAAGATTTAAAAGAAAATGTGCCATAAGAATTTAAAGATCTTGCTTAAAATTAAGAAGAAATAGATGAAACATATAAAATCTAATGGAAATATATAGACGATCAAAGCAGTGATTAGTCACAAGATGATTCTCAAGATTAGGATATAAGTTAATTAAAGTAAAGGTTGCTTAGGCTATTTACTTTTATACATATAATATTAAGTGATTGAATATAAAATTTAAATCTTTTAAACAAAATGTTTTTTTGTATTCTAAAACTTTATATTTATCAATCAATGTTTGTTTGTTTGTCTGTCTTAGAATTAAAATAAGATTTTAGTTATCAAATTAAATTTTTTTTACATTATTTAATAATCATTTTACTTAAAAAATTACTTTATTTAGTATTTTATTCATCACATTTTTTATTTTAGAACAAATAAATTATTAGTTTTTTAATATTTTATTTGTCAATCTATATATTTATTTTTTTTTGCTAGCTAATTATTGTCTTTTATTTATTTTACTTAAATATATATTACTTACTTTAATATTTTATTCATAAATGTTTTTATTTTAGCTTTAAAAAAATATTAATTTTGAAAATTTAAAAATTAAGCTAATTTTTATCTATTTATTTTACCTAAAAAAATATACTCTCTTTAATATTTTCATAATTTTTTTTTTTTAGCATTTAATAAGATTGATTTATTTCTAAATTAAAAATTAAGTTAATTATTATCTTAATTTTATTTTTAAACTAAAAAGGTAAGATATTATTTTATTTAAATGTGTATTAATACATTTATTGAGAGCTATTTGAAGGATAAATTTTTTTACATTTAATAATAATTAAATATTTTATTAAACTAACATTTTAATTAAGATATTTAATATTTACCAAAACAAATGATTTAATAATAAAATTCATCAAAAATAAGATATTTAAAAGCTTAGATTTTTTTAATATTAATAATTTTATTTTCCTGTAGATAATAGATTGAATAAAGTTCTTATATTACATTTTTTATTGTTTAAAAAGAATTAGATTTACTTATAAATTTATAGTTAATTTAAGAAAATATTGTTAATAATTAATTAATACCCTCAAATTAAATGATTCAGATATTTATTGTCCAAAAGATAGCAAGTCAGATAATAAATTATCCAATCAAAATTTATTGATTAAATGATTAATAAAAAAATTAATTAGTATTATTGATCTTACATAAATTAAAAATTAAGTAGTTCTAATAAGTTTTATATAAACTATAGCATAAAATTTTAAAGAAAGAGGATGAATTATATTAGAGAAATTGTTTCAGGAAAGAAAAAGCGTATGAAAGATGCAGGATATAATTTAGATTTAAGCTATATATGTCCTAGAATAATAGGAATGTCGTTTCCAGCTGAGGGACTCGAGATCACATTTAGAAATAATATAAAAGATGTAATTTATCATTTAAAGTAAGCAGCAAATTAAATTATTTTTATCTCGCTTCCTCAAAAGGTAGTTCAGTTTATTAAAGAACGTCACGGAAATGATTTTCACATTTACAATTTGAGTGGCAGATCATATCAAAAGGAAAAATTTAATGGCCAAGTAATTTTATAATTAAGATATTATTTTTTTGATAATAAATTGGAAATAAAATTGATAAATAAAACAATTTAATCGTTTTTAGAACTATTTAAAGAGTAGTTTGATTATTTGTTGGTCTTTTGCAAATAATATTTTAGAATTAATAAATTTAAAATGAAAAAGGTATCTGATTTCCCTTGGGAAGATCATCATTCTCCTCCTATTAACATTTTATTTATGATGTGTAAACATATTGATGATTTCTTGTCAAGTAAATAAATAAATAAATTGAAAGTTTTAATTAAATTCTCAATTTTTATTTCTTAATTTAGATAAATTAGCAAATGTAGTATTTGTACATTGTTTAGCAGGTAAAGGAAGAACAGGTACTGCAATATGTTGTTATCTTATTTATTCAGGCCGCTTCCAAACAGCTGAAGATGCTCTCACTTATTATGCAAAAAAAAGGTGATAACATATTTTCTATAATTTGCAATTAAAAAAGAAAACATTTATGGTTTTGGTTTTAACTTAAATATAATTGATAAAAAAGATTTTAAGTAGGAGGTGGTGTTACTCAGCCAAGTTAAAAAAGATATGTTAAATACTTTGAATAAATCATAAAAGGGCCTCCAATTACTCCTGTTCTAAAATATATTACTTCATTAACCTTAGTAGGAATACCTATATTTTCGAAGCACTCGTGTAGACCTTACATAGAAATATATAATGTCAAAGAGAATAAATTATAGCTGATTTATACAGATAAGAAAAGCCACTCTGAGCAAAAAAAATTTACAGATTTAGGAAACAAAGAGCTGAATATAATCAAACTGCAGATTTTAACTCCTTTTGTTGTAATTGGGGATGTGTTAATTAGAGTTATTCACAACGGAAAATTTAAAAATATATTTATGTTCAGATTTGCTTTTAATACTGCTTTTATTCCAGAAGATAAGTAATTCAAATAAATTATCAAAAATAAATAAATACATTTAGAAATAGCTTCCTTTTTGCTTTGTTTATTTTTTCAATTTTAAACAAAGCACATTGACATTCGAATTAAAAGAGCTTGATCCAGATAAAGTTGTAAAGGATTAGAGATTCCCTGATTATTTTTATTGTGAAGTAAATAAGTTTCATTCATTAGTTTAGATTAAACTAAATAAAATTTTATCAAAACATTATGTAGGTCAAGTTTACTGATTATTGTAAATGCAAAAATACAACTCTTTTCGATAATAAGTGTAAAGACTGCTTAAAATTTATGCCAGAAGTGAAAAATCAATGGGATACGATTCATGAAATAATGGATGTAAATATATTGTTAAGTAAATAGATATTATTATTTAACAATGTTTTAAATTTATTATTAGGAGTACAAACAGCACAGTATTCATGAGTCAAAAATTATATTATTTGGAGACCCAGAATTTGATGATTAAAATGAAGTTTTGTATTCTATCAGTAATATTGTTTACTAAATACTTTGAATAAATAATTAAATAATTCATATTTAAATATTTAATCGTTTAAATTATATTTTAATTTTTAATGTAGAAAATCCTTAAATTTTACCTGAAGACTTTTAGTACTAGGATGATGAAGATGATTTCGACTGTGATGACATGGAGTATGAAAATTAGTTAGGGAAGATAACAGAAAAACATGAGAAAGAAGATGAGGATCACCATGAACAATATAATAAATAGCATAGGGATACCTTTTTTAAGCACACTATGTGATTTGCTTTTAATTTAATTTTAAACTATATTTCATCTTTAATAAATAGATAAAAAAATTTAATTAAAATAAATAAATAAATAAAAAATTCATGCAATAATAGATAAATGAAGAATAAGTCTATAATTGATTGCACATTTCAATTGATATTTATTGTTATATTATGAATGTTAAAATAACCACAACTCATTTGTGATTGTTTTTATTTTATCTTTAGATATAATTTTTTAATGATTGTTAAATTTACTAAAAATATAGAATTTAATAATATATATGTAAATCAATGTAACTAAGTATCTAATTTGTAGCTTTTAAACACTTTGATTCGGACTTAACTGTTATTAAATTTGGTTTATAATGTTACATATAATGGCATTTATTAGCTTTATTTTTTAAAAATATATATATCTGCTATTAATTTACCACAATTTTTTATTATTATTAAGATAACAAATTAATTTATAAAAATATTACTAAATATTTTAAACATTTACCAATAAGTTAATATCTATCTATTTATGCAAAATTGTATTCAATAGAAAATTAAATAAGTAAAGATTGTTATTGATAAGAACTGCAATTTCAGATTAGAATTTCAAATATTAAAATGAGATAAATCAATAATTTTTTTTTTACTTTAATATGGTCTGAGTTAATAGCCTTTTAGCTAGTTAATTGCTAGTAATTAGTGTGCTATCAATAATCTGATTGCGGGTAAAATCAATGCTGCAATTAAGGTACTTGCTAATTAATTCCTGATGGATAATTAAGATCATATTGCACTGACTAAAAAAAGTGTTATGCTTAATAATGTTAGTATGGTTGTTGCACAAGTAATCAACAGTGTGGAAGCTATAGTGATTGTTCAAGTGGATAACAATATTAGGTTTAAATAATAATATCTATTGTAGTTGGAACCATTGTATTTATTTTATTAATGTGCTATATATTTGCTGTTTGCAAAAAAAGAAAACGAAGTTAAGTGATGGATGGTGATGAAGAAAGCGTTAGCAATATTTAAAGAAATGATAGAACCTTGATAAATTAGACTAATGCAAATTAGACATAATTAATGAATAATAATGCTAATTAAACCAGCTTGACTGAGTAAAATATCAACATTTTAAGCAACCAAAGAAATAATTTAGATAAATCGATTCAAAAACCAACTCATGTATTACCTCCAATAAATACTATTTTCCTAATTGATTAAAATAAGGATTAACCTATATTTGTTCAGAAAAAGCTGGATATGAATGACATAGAATCTATAAACCATAGTATTCAAGGAACTAGAATATCTAAAGAATATTTTATGAGAAAGAAGAAGAATAGGCTTTATTAAAGAGGTAATTCTTCAAGTTAATCGAATGCTCTTTAGCAGTCTGTTATAGATTAAGGGAGATAGTACGAAGGAGATGGATAAGCAGTAAGCTTTAATAGGATTGATTAATAAAATTTTAGCTAAGTTGGTAATAATGATTTTAATTTATAAAGACTCGAAACTAATTAATCATAACAATTTAACAAATAAGATGATTTGTTGAAAAATCCTGATAATTACTTGTATCAGATTTTAAGATAGTTAAGATAGTAAGTCTATGTAAAAAAAAGAGGCTAATCAAATCATTAGAGATAGAGCAGATAAATGCACTCAGAAAGTGATTTATCTGAATAAAGTAATGCTCACAGAAAGAAAATTTAATCATTACACAACGAAAATTTAAGTGGAAATAATAATTTTGAAAGATCAATAAAGGAAAAGCAATAAAGTGAATAAAACATATTTTAAAATAAAGGTTAAAGCTCTTTAAGTAATAATATATTTATAAAAAATAAAATTTCATCTTAAAACGAAATTAGAAGTCATGAATAAGAAATCATGCTAAATAGAGAATAAACTAATGAAAGATATAAAAACACATACAAAATAAACATCTAAAGAAATTTAGAACAAGAAGACGACGAATATAGAAATGACCAATAAAATTTATTTAATAAATTAGCAAATATAAAAAATGGTAGAACTATTTTTAGCAGTAACGATGAATTTGAGAACCTAAATACTCCACATTAATAGGCAAATTTATAAACTCCACATTTGGAAAATCCAATAACTCCTCATGCTAATCAAGACAACACTTAAAGACACTTAAATCCTAAAAAAGTTCCTCTTTAATCTGAAGAACTAAACTCAAGGAGTTCTATTAACTCAAACAATCTTATTTAAATTCTTTAAAATCAAATAAATGATGACTATATTATTAATCAATAAGACAAAAAAAACAAATCTAGAAACAGTAAAAACAATTTAGAAGTACCTTAGTTAACTAAGAATAGAAATAATTTAGAAAGAAAGTCTTAAAGCAGTAATGATGAAGACTTAGTCAAAGCAATAAATAAAATTTACTAAAATTAAAATGAAGATTCAATTATTGAAAATTCAAATTAAAAATCTTCATCAGAAAAAAGTTAAAATCAAATATTTAAAATGTAGGATTTGCTAAATCTTGAATAACAAAAATCTTAAACTATTTCTGATTCGATATATGAGCTAGAAAAACAAATAGATAACATCAATTCTCAAAAAAATAGAGAAGAATCATTTAATAATCCAAACAAAGATGATTATAATTTAGATAATTAGTATATTCCTGAATAACAACAATAAACTAAAGCAAATAAAAATAATGACAACCTAGAAATTTAACATCTAAAGTTTTCGGAAATTAAAGATGAAAGAAATAGTAGAAATTCAATAACACAGCTTCCTAGGATTTTAACTTTATCTTAATTTTAATAAAATTGAAATTTTCATTTTAGCTTATACATCATTTGATGAAAATTATATTAACAATTAATTTATATTATTTTATCTATTTTAATTTAAATTAAAAACTAATATTTGTTTAAATTTTATTAAACTAAAGTTATTTTAAATAAATTAAATTTATTCTTCTTAATTTATTCCAACAATTCTATTTAAAAATTGTTTTTTGTTATATTTTAGAATAAAAATATTTTTTTGTATTTATGAAAAACCTTATGAAAATATTTTTTAATTTTAAAATATTTAAGTTATTTTTAGTATTTCTTAGTAAATTTTATGCTAATAAGTTTATTTTCTTGTGATTTTAATTTTAAAAAGTATAAATTTTTGTAGAAAAAATTCTGATTTTACCAAAATTAAATATTAAAAAGTAAAATTAAAAATCAATTAAATTTATTAAAAATTTTTTGAATTGGTTAATGAATTTTTAATTTAAAAATATTAAAAATAATAAACACAGTTTTTAAGTTCAGTTTTAAATTTTAAAAATTGAAGAGAATAAGTTCACTTAATATAAATATAATTTTTATAACTTTTTTAAAATAAAATAAATTAAAAAAATAAAACTTAATATAAAATATTTATAATTAAAGGTTTTAAATTTTGAAATAATTTTTGGAAAATTTTGAAAAAAGTATCTATAAATCTATCTGCTTTAAATAGCTAAATTATGATATTGGTAATAAATATCCAATTTTCGCCAACTTAAGTCACATTATTTTTGTTATTTGATATCTAGATAAATAGATAGATTGATATATTAATCAAAAAAATTAATTTTGTTAACTTTAATTTAAAAAATTAATTGAAAAATAGATAGATAGATAAATAGATAATTAATTAATTAGATAGGTATATATAATACAGAAAAGCAAATATTTATTGATTGATTATTTATTTTTTACTTTTTATATATTGATTGATTGATAGATAGAATTTCCTCTGATTCTACGAATTCAAGATTTCAAGTGAATAATTTAAAATACTAATCAAATTCTTTGAAGTAAAGAAAAACTTAAAACTCTAATGAATCCAGATAAATGCTAGATTTGTTCTTCTAATTATGCTAAGCATCTCTCTGTGATTCCATATATTCACTCTGCATAGTAAAAAGGTGATCAAAATTAAGATAATAAATGTCATTTGGTTTGCGCATCTTTCATTAAAGATGTAGAAATTAATATTAGAAATAAGCCAAAAAATAAATTTAAAATGGGTAAAAAGGAATTAATTGCAGAAACAAGTGTTAATTTAAAAAGTCTTGAATATAGTTAGCTTCTATGTTAAGATTGCAATGAAATCGATACAGAAACATACATTAAATGCATTGATGAGTAAATATTAATTTAAATTATTTAAAAATGATTCTTGATTTGAAACTTATAAAAAGAAAAATGTCATCAAATAGTCTATAAAATCATATAATTTTTTGAGCTAAAATAATTTGTAAAGAAAATAATGGTTTCTAATTTTTAAATTTATAAAATAACAAAAGAGATTGCAATAATTACTTTCATATTTCTTGCATTATCAAGAATCAAATCAAAATATCTCTTGGTAGATGGTCAGAAATAGATCGTAAAGCTTATTTACTTGAGCCTATTTGTAGCGAACACATCAATAATAAAAAATGTACATTTATCTATTTTGAAATTTTCATGATTCTTGAGAAAAATGCTCTATTATGCATTTTAAAAAGTTTAGATTATAGCTTTAATATTTAAATATTATTTAGATGTAGAGAAGTCAATTTCATGGTAAAATATTGATAAATAGCTGAAGCAAAAAATATTTGAAATGAATGGCCTAGATATCCAGTTGTTATCTGATGATGAAAGTGCAAGGGATTTAAAAAATATTTAGTTACAAGCAGGGAGAAAAGAGAGTCATTCTTAAAGTTAAGAGGACTCTTAATTAACTAAATTAGAAAGCAAGTCTGAAAGGAAATCTCAAAGAAAAAGGAATCTTAAAATTAAATAAATAGATGAAAACACAACAATATCTAATTCTGCAGCTGAATCAGCAGAGAGTTCTGATGTTGGAACACATTTATCTTCTATTTAGTACTCCTCAGATTAAATAAAATCTAATTTGAAAAGCACATTAAAATAAAAAAAAGCTAAACTTTAAACAAAATAAATTGAAGAAAAGGTTAATAAAGGAGAATAAAAAAGTAGAGGTAGAAAAATAAAAGAATTCAAAGAGGTAGAAATGGATTTAAATGAATAAAATGAGAAAGAAAGTATGACTATAATTGAGAAAGTATTCAAAAATAACACATTATTTAAAGATTGCTTAGATCCAACAAAATCTAAAGTTGCTGAAGAAATTATCAAAAAGAATAAAGTGAAAATTTCTGGAGGAATTCCTTAATATCCTAACACTAATGACTCAAACAGATAAAAGTATTTAATTTAAATAGATTTTAATTCTATAAATAATTCATTAATTATAATTAAATGCTAAAATAAATAGCCTAATGAAGTAGTGGTGGAAATATGTGAATGATTTTTATTTTAAAGAGTGCTCGTAAAAAGATTTTTCTGCTCTCACTCAAGAAAAAATGTCAAGTCTTTTAGATTTAGAGGATCTAGAAGATAATATGCCTCAATCAAGAGCTTACAGATATGAAAAATTTATTTTGAAAAGTAATACTTTTTATAAAAGTTTACATATTAATAATAATTATTTTTTATAGGTTAATATTACTAATCTTTGATTGAAAACGACTATTACTTAAATGGAATAGTACCAAGTTTAAAAAATCATTACTACTTAACAGTGTTATTTGAAAACGATTCTTCTAATTTTTTAGTAAAATATGAATTGCTTGACTAAACTTTTAAAAATAAAATTCTGGATTCATTAAAAAGCTCTTAGAAGAATTAAATAAATAATTTAAATTTAAATATTATAAGCCAAAGAGAAATGAATGATATTGCAGTAGTAAAACCTAAAAATTACTAAAGTTATGCTACAAATTTTAATAGTAATATATCCAGCAGTGATTTATAGAGTATTTTGTATTTAAGTGATATTTAAGGAGTTGACTGTTTATCTCTTTAAAAATCGATTGAATGCACAAAATTTGTACTTGACCAACAAAATTAATACAGTTAATCATAAAATTATTCAAAGTAACTGTTACTGTGTGAAGGGAACTAGAAAAATCAAATAAAATAAATTCCCATTTAAGATTAGAGAACAAATATTTCAGAAGATTCGAGCTAGGAAGAAAGTGTTAGATAGCCAAATCAAATTGAACTTGAAATACTTTATTGGTAAGAATAGTTGTAATAAGTTTTAGATGAAAATAACAATGGAAAAAGAAGAATTTTAGATAACCTTTAAAATGAATAAAATAAGTACTTGTAAATAGAAGATTTGGAAAGAGAAAGCAGGAAAGTTTACGATATAGTAAAATGGAATACAATTATCAGATATATGAAAGTAGGATATGGAGAAAAAAGTGAAGAAATCCTATTAACATACATAAAAAATGAAAATTTAGAGGATATCAGAGACCAAAAAAAAGAAATTTGTGAAGAAATTGATTAAATTCTAGAAAAATCAGAAGACAAAAATACAAATTAAGGAATGTTTCATGCCAAAGGTGGTAAAAATACTTGGAGAAGCAAGATATTTTAGTAAATTTGCTTAAGAAACACTGATGGGTATATTGAAATTGATTGTAAAATATGCTTCAATAATTATAGTAGTGAATCAAATCCTGTTGTTTACTGCTCACTTTGTTCTGCATCTTTTCACTAATTTTGTTACGGCATTAAGGAGATTCCTCATGATGATTTTTTGTGCGATTTATGTTTATTCAGATAGTCATAAGCCTAAAAAGAAAATATGAATAAATAAATCAGCAATTCTAACATTTAAGTTGAAATTTAAACCTAACAAAAAAAAAGTAATTTTATTTTTATTAATATATTTGAATGAATGAATGAATGAATATAATAAATTTAACATAGAAAAAAAGAAAGAGCACAGATTATTATGTAAAATATGCTTAAAAACTGGTTTCCCGATGATCGATGTCAACCACTAATTTTACCATGTTTCTTGCTTGATATTTTTAAATTTGATATATATTAAAGACAGCTGCATTTCTCTTAGAGGAGGGGAATCTGATGAAGATATGATTAAATTTTAATAAAACTTATTAGATATAGTTGTTAAAAATGAGCTATAAAATTACATGTGTGCAATTTGCTAGAAAAGATAAGGTTATAAAATAAAGTGCAATCATTGTGATTGCAATTTAGCATTTCATACTCACTGTGCATACATAGAGGGATTATATTTTGATATTGAAATATTATAACCTGAGTAACAAAATAAGAATTTAAATGAAAATGGTATTGACAACAATACAATAAAATCCTATACATCTTTAGACGAAAATTCTATAGACGATAATTTTAACAAAATCTAAACATCTATTTACTGCCCAAGTCATCAACCAATTCAAGTATTTTAAAATCAATCAATCAGTATTTTAATTTTATTTAATTTTTATTTAATTATCAGGACAGAGACGAAATTTTATAAATTTACTTACGTAGATATGGAATAAATCTTTATTAAACAGCAGTTGAATACAAAGATTATAACTCTTTCATCGCTGATCATGAAAATATTTAAAAAGAATCAAAGTAAGAAATTTTTTAAAAGACATTTGTTTATTTATTAAATTTATTTTTGAAATTAAGATAAAAAATAGAAGAAATTAGATCTAAAATTCAATAAGAAAATTAAGTGAGCTATGAAAGTACAAGTGGAATATTTAAGCTTTTAAATGTAATCAAATTTGATTTAAAAATTTTATAATATGTAATAATAAATTTTATTTTATAGGACTGTACAAGTAATTAAGAAATAGATATTACTGATATTTTTGGTGATTTAAATGAGAATAGTATAAACCAAAATAATAACCATGTTGAAACACAAAATAGTAATTCAAATTAAATCAAAAATATTGAAAAAAGTATCTCCAACAACAAATAATAAAATACTAAAAATGACAATTGTTCAAAATCAAATATCAAGATTGATTAAATGAATTCTCTTTTGAAGGCATAATCAAAAGAAAACGACAAGTATATTATAAATACAACAAGTTAACTACAATAAATAAAAAAAGAAAATTATTACAATTAAAATATCTCTTAAAATAACTGCATAACAAAGAACGAAACTTATCTTAAACAATAATAAAAGTAGAACAATTCTTAGAATAAATGTTTATAATAAATTAACAATAATAAAAAATAAAGCACTTAGAATAATAATTATCAAAATACTTCTTCTATTTCTTAGTTTCAAAACAAAAATAATTCCAACTCCTAAAAAAGTAGTTAAATATCATCTAATCAATTATAAGAATAATAAATTGATGCTAGCAAATTGATTTCTGAAATATTTTCAGACTGATCAAACAGACCTTTTATTTAAAAAATAATAAACTTACAAAAATAAGATGTTAAAAATCTTCTTCCTTTATTTTTATATAAATAAATTAAATTTATTTTTCTAACAATTAATTAATTATTTCAAGTATTTTGTTATTTATTCCGTCCATCCATACTTACTTAATATATAATTTGTAAATATCACTTTTATAACTTCATTCAGCTTTAAATAAATAATTTTATTTCATAAGTAAATAACTTATTTACAATCGAAGACCTAAATGGTTATGTAAATTATAAGCAAGTCTATTTAGAAAAAGATTTAGAAGACATGAAAATTAATTAATTCTAGTATTTCAAATTTCCTTCTAAAAACAAATTTTATTCAATTTTAAAAAATTAATATTAATGAATGACTGATTAAAATTAATATTTGTAGATTTTAAATTTTTTTGTTGAAATTAAAAAATCAATATGATATATGGTTGTCCTCAGTAAACTTTCAAATATATTGACTTCAGATATTTATAATACTTTGTAGATATGAAAGAAAAAATGAAAAATTTACAGTAAACCAAAAGGAAATTTTATTTTAAAACAATTTTATGAACAAGAGAATATCAAAATTTTATATTTTTTCTGAGAATTTTCTAAAACTTTATTTTTTGTGTAAATTTTATAAGCTTTTATCATTTAAATGGTAAAACGCTGTTTATTTTCATATCTGTTATGTTAAATGTTCTATTTAAAATATTTTAATTTTAAATAGCAATCAAAATAAGGATTGTAAGATTGTTAACTAAGAAAATACTTAAAGATTTAAAACAGAATACTAATAGTGAAAACAAAATCTTAAGTAAATAACTGTTTATTCATAAATAAAACTTGATTTTTCTAAATAAAATTAATTTTAATCACTATAATGAAAAAATATCTCCAAAAATATTTATAAATTTCAAAAAAATTAATAAATTGCATAGCTATCTGCTTTTTTTATTTTTACTCATGTATTTATCTTTCTTTGTTATTATTTTAAAAGAAAGACTAAATTTTAAAACGTATTGGATCAAAAATTATCATTGGTTATTTTATAAAAGGAAGGAAAATTGAGAGAAAATTTTGGTAATTGAGTGAAGATACAAAAGTGCCAACAAATTAAATTTGCAAAACGTAAAAATTTTAATAAATGAGCGAATGCGTGTATGTTAGAGAGTTTGTTTGATTCTTAAAAAAAATTTTTTAAAAGAAGTTGATTATGATATTTCGAACTATGTTATTTAATAAAGTGTATCTTCTCATCAAAAAAAAAAAAAAATCATAATTAATTAAATATTAAAAATATTAAATTAAAAAATACTCTTAAAATCATAGAAATTACAAAAAGCAATCTTTTTAGAGTAGCATTTAAAATAAATTATAAATTAGGTATTTGTTTAGATTATGAAAAAATAAGATCTGACAGTATATGTTGCAGCTTTCCTGCTTCTCTTTTCTTGTGTTATTCACTTTGCTAATGCTCAAGATAAAGTTAGTGAAATTTTTAAAGACAAATATGATGTCAAATATAGAGTAACTGAATTAGATTCACCTGTTTAGGAAATTCTATGGTGCGGTAGTTCTTAAGCAACATCTGAAGACGGAGATATTATCACCTATGATTAAACAGCAAAAGTTAGAAAACTTTATGTCTTAACTGATAAAGGTAAATTGTATTACTCAGAAGACTATGGCATTACATTGAAGTTGATTAATGATGATATCCGTCAATCAACCAATTCCAAATAAACTTAGGTATCCTTGATTTGCTATTCTTTCATTTTAAAAACAAAAATTCTCATTATTTTCTCTTTTCTTCAGATTTTGAATTTTAATGAAATAATTTTTTTACATAAATTAAAAATTTTCATTTGTTTAATAGGTCGAAGTCGATGATATCATGATCTCACCTGTTAAAAATAGAAAAGTGTTCATCTTCACTAAAAGCGGTGAAAGCTATTATACAGAAAACTGTGGTGCCACTTATACTTCTTTCAAGCACGAGATTCTCCTATACGATATCTAGCCCAATCCTTCTGATCACAAGTCTTTGATAGGACTTGTACCCGTTTAGTGCTAAAAAGGAGATCCTGAGTGCTAAGGTGGTGATTCTGATTTATACTTAACAGTAGATAGCGGTATGACTTGGAGAAAAATAGTCTCTAACGTAAATCAAGCATAGTGGGATAAGACCAAATAAACTCTCATGAACACATAAAATAGAATTATTTTGTCTCATTAAGAGTAAGAAAAGAATGAAAAAGGAGGTAAAATAAAATAAAATATAAAATATAATTCCATTCTATAATTTTAAAATAAGTGTTGAAAAGAAGCAAGATTAGTTTGATTTGTTTGTTTGATATAATTAAAAATAAATCAATATTTACAAAAAAACTGTTAATTTAACTTTTTATAATCACTTTTTTTAGAATTTTGTTAACATTTAATGATTTCATTAATTTCTTATTTATAAAAAAGAAAATGTATTCCTCAATAAAGTAAGCTACACTGATAACTATGGTAAAGATTTAAAAGTGGTAGAAAAGAATGGAGTTAGATTCTATTAAACAGAAGAATATATTTTTGTTTTAATCTAAGGAAAGGAATTTGGCAAATATAAACTTAATATTGGACCTTCTTTTGTTACTCAATCTTCTAGCAGAAAAGAGATCGATTTACCTCTTTAAAGAGTTAAAGATGAATCTTTTACTGTCTTGGACATAGATGCAGGCTAAATTCTTATCGCTATTAATCATGAAGGTGACAGTGCTGGATACACTAATGTTTACATTTCAAACTCCTAAGGAGAATAGTTCACTCTTTCACTTCAGTAAATATTAAAAATCAAAATACAAATTCAACTAAAAGCAGAAGAGAACTTTATACTTTTAAAGATAAGTTAGTAACAGCGATATAATTATTTTTTAACTAAAAGATATACAGTAGGTGATGATGATTCTAACATTGATTTTGAACCCATTAACAGCAACGAAGGAGTTTATATTGCAAACACATACACTGCAGCTTCAATTTCAAAATATCAAAAGCTTTTGCAAAGAAAAGAAGGACAAAAATCTTCTGGATCTTCACTCACTTTGGATTCATTTAAAATTGAAAATATGAAAAAAACTAAAATTACATTTAACAAGGGTGGTGACTGGCACGCAATCAAGGCTCCCGAATTCAATTATGCTGGAAATCCTATTCGTTGCTCTGGTGACTGTTCTCTTAACTTTAAAGGAAGAACTGAGTCTCAAGGTACTCCAGTCTATTCTACTGATAATGCTCCTGGTATTATTTTGGCTACAGGTAATGTTGGCTCTTATCTCACTAATAATCAAGATGAATTAAGAACTTATCTTTCTATTGATGGTGGACACACATGGAAAGAGGTATTTTAAAAATAAAAAAAATGCATAAAATAATTTCTATTTGGAAAATATAAAGATTCAAGTTGGATCTCATGAATACGAAATTGGTGATTAAGGCGGTATCATCGCTATGGCTAGAGGTATTCTATTAATTAAAAGGATAAATGAAAATTTGATATATATTTTATCTAAAATATAGACGATAAGCTTACAAACGAAGTTATTTACTCTGTTGATGAAGGAGAAACATGGAGAAAATTGAATTTCAAGGATGAAAATAAATTTAAAGTAGATAGTTTTGTTACAGAAGAAGGCAACGATGAAAGAACTTTCTTGTTCTATGGAACCAAGACTGGTGCAGATGGAAATACTAAAGGTGTAATTGGTGCTATCAACTTTTCAAATTTATTCAAAAAGGAATGCACAGGTATAAAAACAAACAATTTTATTTTGTAATACTTAATTTAAAAAATTTAAAGGATTTGAAAACCCTGGCGAAGATGGCAGTGATTATGAGAGATGGGTCCCATTAAACTTTGAAGGAAAAAAATGCTTATTTGGTTCAAAAATTTCATACATAAGAAAAAAAACTGATTCTAGTTGCTTTAACAACAGAAAAGTTGGTGATTTAAGAATGGTCTAAGGATCTTGTGAATGTACAGAAGAAGATTTCGAATGTGATTATGGTTTCACTAAAGATTTAATTGATGAAACAAAATGTGTTCCAATAAATGCAAAATTTGCAAAGAAAAGAGACTAACCACCTTTGAACTGCAAAGATTTTTACTTTGTTTCTTCAGGAAAAAGGTAATTAATTTTATTAATAAGTTAGCTTAATTTAAAACTCATATTAAAAATATAGAAAAATTGCAAACAACTAATGTTAAGGCGGTATTGAAGAATTATATACAAAGAAAAAAGTAAGATGCCCAGGAAATGAAGAAGCTCAGCAAACTTAGCAATAAACTCAAAATACTTAAGCTAATACAGCTTAAAATAACTAGTAAGACTTATTTAGCAGAAAGCCAGAAGATATAAAAAAAGAAATAAAAGAATAATATGGCAATTAAACAGATTAGACATCAGGAATATCCTTCCTCGGTGTTTTGGCAGCTTTCTTAGTATTATTCTTATTATATACTTACAGGGTAGAAATACTTAGCAAGATAAAAGAATATCAATAAAACCAAAAGAACAAAAAGGGTGATAACAATAAATATGGCTATAAGCAAAAATCCTATGGAAATAATGCTGAACAGTATTCACTTTTCTAAAATGATCAAGACAATGATGAATACGATGCAGATATGCTTTGAATCATTTAAAAAATTACTTGAGAGCATAAGCAATTAATTAATTAATGATTATTAATTTTAATGTAATCAATCATTTTACAAAATAAAATGAATACAATACTAACTAACAAACTAACTACTGAATATTTGTTAAATAAACAGTCTTATTAATTTGTTTTAAAACTAAAATGTTTTCACTAATTATTTTTTGTTTTCTATCAATCTATCTTGTCTAATATTTTTATTTTCTTTCATAATTTATTTATTTATTTCTACATTAAATAATTAATTAATAAATATTATTAATAGAAATAATAAAATCAATAATTTCTTGATTGCGAATTTATTAAAATATCAACAGCATATTTTTTATTGTTAAATATTATAATTTAACATTAATTAAAAAGATCCATTTTAAAATTAATATGCTCATCATTTTAATTAAAAATAGTATTATTTATTTAATTGGTTAAAAAGAATATTTCATTTGCGATTTTATTACATTTGTTACATAAATAACAATTAAGTATTTTTACTAAAAAAGAGGAATAAAATTTCTGATTTCAAAACAAAAAATACTTCTCATAAAAATACTCTTTCAACATTTAACAATCAGATATTAAATTATATAAAATTTTTTTAAGATAAAACTAATTCAAAAATAGTAAAATCATTTATTTAAATAAATCAATTACTATTTTGTTTGTTATCTAAAAGTTTTAAAATAATCATTTATTTGCTCTTTATCAAGATACTAATTAAAATAGACAGATTAAATTTTAAATATCATATTTATTTTTATATTTTCTCAAGTTAATTAGTGGTTTGCAAGTAGTTCTTTCAAATAGAATTTATTGAAGAAAACATTAATGAATAAAATGATTTAGTAATCATTTTTCTTCTTTAAGCAAAACAAGTTATTTATTATTTTTTTAGGTAAATAAAATGTATCAGAAAACCTTAAATGAATATTTTCTATACTGTGTTTTTTTTTTTTTCGAAAATTTGATTAAATCTTTTCTATTTTTTTTTGATTTTTAAATTTTTTCAAATGTATTTAACTTAAAAATTAAATTAAAAGCAGATTTTATTAGTCATTTTAAAAACGTTTACTTTGATTTATTTGTAATCAATAGAGAAATAATTATTTTTTTAATTATATTAAACTATCCAATAAATAATTAGTAGAATTCAAGTGAAAGATACATTTGATTTCATTCGCAAAAATTCAATCATATTTTATTTTTAATTAATCATAAATAATTAAAAAGTTTTTAATTTAGGTCATTAAAGTAGTAGTCACTCTCGAAAAAAATAATTTAATAATTAAAACTAAAAAATTTCATTCATTTATGAATTAGGATAGAAATCAAAGTTTGAATTCAGAGGCCTACAGCCATCTTGAAAATGAAAATGACTAGAATCTTACGAATTTAATTCATAGAGATTAATCTATCCCACCTAGACATGGATTACTATCGAAATCTTTATTTCTTTGGGTTTATGATACAATCAAAGTAATTCATTATTACTTATTTTTAGTAAATCAATCAAATAATAATTAAAGAAAGGAATGAATAAAACTCTAAAAGAAGAGGATTTACCACCTTTGGATGAAAAAATGTGCTCATCTGAAAATTATAGACGGTTTGAGGCAAGTCTAAATGATTCTAAAAAGGAATACATAAATGCAGAATCAAAAAAGAAGTAGATATTTCTTATAAAGCTTTTTTATGGTGTGTTTAAGAGTAAATAAAAGTTTATTAAATATTCATTAAAGCTTTTTGAAATAATTTTATAAAAATAGGATAAGTCTAAGTAATCTTTTTATTGGCTTTTGGTGCTGCAGTAGCTGTTTAATTAGAACCTTTTTTGACTATATATATCTTAAAAGCCTATTAAGAACCAAGAGATGTTGAGAATCTCATAATAGGTGTAGCATTTTTTATCTTTTTTGTAGCTTTCAAAGTTTTAGCTGATATCCACTTAAGTTTCTAGGAAGTAATTGTAATTTATTGTTAAATGCATTCTAATTTTATAAATTAAAATAGTCTATTATGGGTTTAAAAATGTTTGGGTCTTTCTCAAGTGCAATTATGAATAAAATTCTCAATCTATCAATAAATTAAAAGGAAAAATATACAGTAAATTAATTTAAACATTAATAATTAATAATTAAATATTTTAAACTATTTAAATAATTATTTTATCTACAAAAATTAATGATTTTTGTTAAAATTAAAATGTTTAAATGATTAAAATTAAATTATATTTTATATAAAATCTAGCTTGGAGACTTATAAAATCTTCTACAAATTGATATTTAACAAGCAAATTAATTTTACAAATCAATAATGAATCTTGCAATGTTTCCTATTAGATTAATTTTTTGTATTATAATTTATTATTCTATAGTAGGAAACCGTGCTACTGTCGGATTATTTACTTCTTTTGCTTAGTTTTTTATTAATATTTCTTTGGGAAAAATTTATTAAAATTTCCAAATTGAGTACATGAAAGCTAAGGACGAAAGAATGAATGTTTTAGATGAGATATTATCTGGTATTAAAACAATTAAATTAGAGGCTTATCACTGTTTCTTTTCAACCAAGGTATTTTTTTTATTTGTAATTTTATAATTCTTCATAACTTTATTATTTAGATTAGCTAAAAAAGAAAAAATGAAGCTTATTTGGCTCTTAAAAAAAATTTATTTGGTCTAATCTTTAGCTTTTCAGGATAATTTTTTTATATTCTAAACCTAGTTTTGTGTGTAAAATTTTATGATATATCTAGTATAAGTGATCTTTTATTGATAACATCAAACTATTCAGCACTCTCTAAACTCTTAGAAGGGTTGTAATAGCAAATAGTTAGTCTTATTATTGCCCATTCATCATTTATTAGATTATAAAATCTTTTATATGAAGAAAGTAATATTAATTAAAATATCTACAAACAACTACTACCATCAAACAAATCTGATGATTAATCAATATTGCTCCAGAATATTTCTTTCAAATATGCCTAAAGTTAGGATAATCAGCTAAATTAGCCAGAAGATTAGTTCATATTAAAAATCGATGAGTTTTCTGTAAAGAAAGGCTAAATTATTGCTGTTATAGGCCCAACAGGCTCAGGAAAATCTATGTTACTTTAATCTTTAGTTTAAGAAACTCAAATTCAAAAAAATAATAATATAGAAACTTCCTCTTTTTATGTTTCTGAGTAAGATATTTCTATAGCTACACAAAATTCTTGGGTAATGAAAGGTACTATTAGAGACAATATTATTTTTGGTTCTCAATTTAATTTTGATCCAGAAAGATATAGAGAGGTATTATAATCAACATAAATAATCTAAGATATAGAACACCTACCACTCCATGACCTAACATCAGTTTCTGAAAGAGGAGATTCACTATCTGGTGGATAAAAAAGAAGAGTTAATCTAGTAAATTTTAACTATTCATCAATATTTTTTAACATATTTTCTTTATATTCTTAAGTTTTTCAAAAAATTTTTAATATAAATTATTCTCAAATGTAAAAAAAATATTTTAAATATTCCATTAATTAGAAAATTTCATTAACAAATTAAATATTTCATGACAATTTTTTCTTAATTTATTTTTGATCTAAGGAGAATAATGCAAACTTCAAAAATAAATATTTATTTTTTGATAAATCAATTCATTTTTATTTATAATAAAATTTTTATATTATCATTAAAAGGCTAGGACTGTTTATAGGGGTGGTGAATTATTTTTACTTGATGATGTTCTTACTGGTTTAGATAGCTAAGTTACTCGGTAAGTTATGACAGAGTGTATCAATGGACCTTTGATGAAAAATACTACTAGGATTCTTTTTTAAAGCAATTTAAATTATTTAAATAGTGTAGATAAGATTTACATCTTAAATGAAGGATAAATATTAAAAGTTGGTAGCTATCTTGAAATTTCAAATTCTCCTTTTTATTAACAATTGTCTCAAAATTATCTTGGGCATTTTAATGACGATTTATAAGATTAAGATTCTTAAGAAAATTAGATTTAAGAGTAAAAAAATAATAATAATCAATCAATTTAACCCTTTCAAATGTAATTCAACTAAAATGGATATGGAAATATATTGTAAAATTCGGAAGATCAAAGAGAGGGAAAAGTGGAAAGTTGGGTTTATAAAAAAGTTTTCTAATTATATGGTGGATGCTGTACAGCAATCATATTTGTGATCCGTAAATTAATTTTATTTTAAATTAATTTCTAAAATTTTATAAATTTTTAGTTGGATTGGTATCAACTTTCTTCTAGATGTAATAGTTTAATATTTTAAAATCGGGAAAAGATGAGTCTTAATCAAACGATAATCAAAATGAAAAAATCAATGATAATCAAAATAATGAAGAGAGTGATGATTTCACTTCTACAATGATTAAGTTTTTGATATTTTTAGTCTTAACACAATTTTTCGATATATTGAAAACTTTTGTTTTTTGCTTCAAGAATTACACATTTTGCAAAGATTTCCATGAAGATATCTCAAAAAGTCTATTAAATGCTTCTTATTCTGAATTCTATTCAAGCTATCCTACTGGAGTACTTTCAAATAGGCTTTCAAACGTAAATTTAAATTATGCATAAATTAAAACAATTTTTTAATAAAAAATTAAAGGATATTATGTCTGTTGATTAAAAAGTATACGAACTCTTGAACCCAATTTTATCAATTTTATTTGGATGTCTTGGTATCTTTTTTGTATTTTTGAGTGTAAAATTAGGAAGTTTGTACATAGTTAACATAATTGCAATCATAATGTGGGTTTATTTAACTAAAATTTATACTTAAGTTTAAAGAGAAATAAATCGTATCGAAACTGTTTCTAAATCTCCAATTCTAAATTATTTTTCAGAAATTTATAGAGGCACATTATACATCAAGTAGTGTGTTGACCATAGCATACCAGTTAAGGTAATTTATTTAAATAAATTAACTAAAAATAATATTTATTCTATTTTTACAGATTATTTCATATTTTTTTTAGAAAACTAGATATATTCATCGAATTTTTTAATGTTTTAAAAGTTTATTTTATTAAATAAAAAATGAAATATTTATTAAAAATAGGAATTTTAATAGTTCATAAATATTAACTTAAGAAATCAAATTGTATCTTCTGCAGTATAAAATTTGTTCATGTTTTTAATTCTCTTTATAGTTATCTTATTTGAATGTACTTTGTTTATAATTATGGTAAGTGATTGTTATTAAATTTATTAAATTTACTAACAAAATTAAAAAAAATAAATTAGTTCTATGAAACTTCTGTCAGTGGAGAGAAGTTAACAATGGTGTTAATCACTGCTATTAATTTTGGTATGTTAGTAATGTATGCACTTCTTGTATGGTCTATATTTGAAACAGAGGCAGGAATAAAAATAGAAAGATGCTGTAAATTAGCTTAGTATGCTTTTTTATATTTTTTCAATAGTTAATTTTATATTTTTAATAAATTAATTAATTAGTTAAATTCCATAAGAAAATGGGTCACCATTTGCAGTTTTAAGTTAGTAATAGCAAAATAATAGTGAAATGCTAGAAATTTAACACAATGCAATATAGGCAAAATAAGCATCATTTGGAATAAAAAATAATAATTTAGAAGTAATTTTTATTTGTACAAATATTTTTTAATTTATTTGTTCTTATTTAAATGTTTGAAAGCTTATTAAGAATTTGAATTTTACTGTAACTCAAAGAGAAAAAATTGGAATTGTAGGAAGAACAGGAGCAGGTAAAACTTCATTGACAAATGGACTCACTAGCCTATTTGAATTAATAAATGGAGAGCTTTTTGTAAATGGAAAACCAATTAAAGCTTATGAAGCTTATGATTTAAGATAGATATTTAGCGTAATACCTTAAGAACCGTTTGTCTTTGAAGGGACTTTAAAAGAAAATATAGACCCTTCCCAAAATTACAATAATAGCTAAATTTAAAATGTTTACGATTAATTAAATTTGTAAGAACATTATTCATTTAAATCTGGCTTGAATTCTAGAGTAAATTTATGAAATTTTTAAAAATTAATTCTAAATTTATTATTTTATTATAGATTTTTCTTAAAGGAGTAAATTTGAGTGCAGGTGAGAAGTAATTAATATCTATATCTAGATGCTTGCTCAAGAACAGTTCTATTATATTGATTGATGAAGCAACCTCTTGTCTTGACTAACAAACTGAAAAGAAAATCACTGATTTAGTAGCAGAAAAGCTTTAAGATAAAACTATCCTTACAGTTGCTCATAAACTAAATACAGTTTTACAAAGCAATAGAATCTTTGTAATTAATTAGGGATAATTGATTGAATAAGGCGAACCATAAGCTTTACTGGCTTAAAAAAATAATTCAACATTTTATAAAATGTTAAAAAGGTTTATCGAATGATTGTTAAAACTCCAAAATAAACTTAAAACTAAATATTCAAATAAATAATTACATTTTTTTCATATTTTTTTAATTAATAAATTTAAATAATTTGATTAATTTGATATATTTTTAGTTTAATTTTACATTTTTATCATTCAATTTAACTAATTTAAAATTAATTAATTTGTTTTGTAACTCATTTATCAAATTTTAGTTAATTTTGTATAAAATAAATTAATAAATAAATAAATTTATTCAATTATATTTTTATTTTAGGTTATTTAGTTTTATGATCAAATAGCTCTAATTATAGCTAGATATCAATTTTTTTTATTCTGTTCAATTTCAACTTTACATAATTTTTTATCCAATTTGAATACAATAAATTTTCGTTATTAAAAAATTCAATTCAATTACTAATTCATACATTTTGAACTTTTCAGTATTAAAAAATTAATTTTTCAATTCCATTTATAAAAAATGTCTTCAATTTTTAATGAATTAAAATTTTATTTTGATAAATACTACAATTTTAAATCAATTAAATTATAGAATCAAATATTTTGAATTAATTAAATTATATTCTATTTAATTACCAACTATTGCTCTAATATATTAAAAAATAAATAAAAATCATTGTAATTAAATTATATTTGCACCACATTTGAATTCAATTTTTAAATGATTTTATTTTTAAAAAAATCAACAGTTTTAAATTGATTAAATAAAACAAAAAAATTTTTGGCTGAAAATAAAAATTTGTAATAGATTTTTTATTTTTTAAATTGAAATGTGTAGAAAAGATAATATTAACAAAACAAAAAGATAAATAGATAGATAAATAAATAAATATATAGTTAATTAGACTTAGATTGATTTATTTGCTTTTTCTTTTCTTCCTTAATTTGATATATTGAAAATTTAATTAATTTAGATATTTTTGATTATAATATCATATTTAAGTAATGTCGAGACACGAAAATCTATTAAGGATTAAAGAAATTAATCTTTAAGAAGAAGGTAATATTAAAGAAGCAAAGCAATTGTTGCTAAAGAATGTTACAAAATCTTAGCTTCCTGATTTCTTCTACGAGCATATAGCAGGTATTATAGTAGAAGAATGCCCTACTAATGGATAAGAATTATATGAATTGATTGGTGAGTTCATTTAGAATGGCAATTAAGTAAATAAATTATTTTTAAAATAAAAAGGAAGCAAATTTTGAATAAAATATATCAAAAAATAATCATATTTTTAAATTATTATTCTTAGCTTTGATAGGTGTATTTATTTATTTTTTAAAATGAAAAAAATGATTAGGTTAGCAAAGAATAAACATAAAAGATTTGCGTCGAATTACAAAAATAATTATTAGATCAAAAGATTATCAAAATAGAAGACAAATTTAATTTAGTTGCTGAAAAGTTAGATGCTCCAATTACTTTGAACCAAGTTTAATTGATTAAGGAAATAGATATTGCATCTCATGGCTACGATGATGCATTCAGAGGAACCAAGGGTGCTGCAAATACAAATGATGAAATCAGTCACGAAGAATTAAAAATAAAGCTATAGAAAAAGGAAGAAGAAGCAGTAAAAAAGAAATAATAGCTCTTCGAAAGATTTAAAAACGAAATTAACGAAAAAGAAAGAAATCTACCTCCCGTTTAGGTAGATTTAATTTATTTCTTCAAACATTTGCTTATTTAATCTAAGAACAAATTTTTAACTCCAACATAAAATTTAAAATAATGCGCTTTCAGGAATTAATCTTAACTATTTATCTCTAAATATATAATTAATAAATATCTTTTGATTAAAATAAATTTGATAAGCTCTTTTATTAACAAAATTCACCTTAAGTTAATTAATAAGTAAATTTCCATTTTTACAAATTAAGGTTAGACATCATAGAAATTCAGAAGCTAAAACACAAGATTTACAATTAGATAACGTTAATGTTATTATTGGTGGTAGAGCTTTGCTTGAAGATGCTAAACTTAGACTTACATATGGTAGAAAGTATGGTTTAATTGGTAGAAACGGTATTGGTAAGACTTGCTTTATGAATGCCTTAGCTAGAAGTGAGTTTGAAAATATGCCCAAGCACTTATAAATTTTATTAGTCGAATAAGAAATGAAACAAAGTCACAAATCTCCTATATAATTAGTAATTAATTAATTTATTCCCTTTTAAACTAGCAATTTTAAGTTATAATTTACTTTGTTAAATTTCTAAAGGTTTTGGAAACTGATATTGAAAGAGAATAGTTGCTCTAAGAAGAACAAAACTTAGTCACAAGCAACAACCCAAATACTGCTGCTCGTTTATAAGAAATTTACGAAAGATTAGAATAGATTGATGCCATCACTGCTGAATCAAGAGCTGCTTCCATCTTAGGTGGTCTCGGTTTCTCTTAAGAAATGATGAGAAATCCTACTTAATAATTATCTGGTGGTTGGAGAATGCGTGTCTCTCTTGCTAGAGCTTTGTTCGTTTAACCTGATGTTTTACTACTCGATGAACCCGTATACTATTTTATTTATTTAAAAAAATTTTACTAAAACTATTTTTTTTCTATTTAAGACTAACCATTTAGATTTAGATGCTGTCATGTGGCTTGAAGATTATATTATTAACTGTTCAATTACTGTTGTTGTTGTTTCTCACGCCAGAGAATTCTTAAATGTCGTTTGTACTGATATTATTCATTTCTTTGAATAAAAGCTTGTTTACTATAAGGGTAACTATGATTAATTTGAAAAGACTCGTACTGAAAAGCAAGCTATGGCTAAGAAGAAATTCGAATCCCAATAATCTAAGATTGCTCATATGCAAGAATTCATTGACAGATTCCGTTGCAATGCTAATAGAGCAGCCTTAGTTTAATCTCGTATTAAAGCTATTGGTAAATTAGAACATGTCGAAGAAATTATTGAAGATCCTACTTGCGTCTTCATTTTCCCTACTCCTGAAAAGCTCCGTCCTCCCCTTCTTAAGATCGAAGATGGTTTGTTCGGATATAAAAAGGAATCCACAATTCTCAGAGGTATTAACTTTGCAGTTGATTGTGATTCTCGTATTGCTATCGTTGGTGCAAATGGTGCTGGTAAATCAACTCTCCTTAAACTTTTGGTTGGTTCTCTTGAACTCTCAGAAGGTAATAAAATTTTAAAATAACATAATACTATATGATTGAAATAGAGTAAAAAAATAATACCAAACTAAAAAGCAGATTGAGTGATGATAAAATTGCAAATTTTCTTAAAATAGCTAAATCATTTATTATCTTGCTCCAAAACTAATTTAATTTACAATAATTTTCATGACTAAAAAAATATCTTTAAAATAAAAAAATAAACTTTAAAAAATAGAATAAACACTAAACTTATCTATCTGAACAAACAAATAATTTAATAATTAATTAAGCTAATAAAATGCATTAAAAAATAAATAAATAAATAAATAAAAGAATAAAATTAAAATAATTTATCAAAATAAATAGGTATTAACATTAAAATCGAGAAATTATAATTTATTATTTTATTTGTGAAACTAACTTTATTTGAATTGAATTAATATTGATAATTGAATAAAAAAAAGGTTAGTAATATAGAAGCAGCAGATTAAGATGCAGTATGTTCACTTAACATCACTTGGATTAACTTGACTTGACTCTTTCTCCTTTAGAATAAATTATGAGAGATTATCCTGGCTCTACTTAGGAAGCATACAGAGCTCATTTAGGTTCTTTCGGTATTTCTGGTAATATGTCACTCAGACCCAACTATTTACTTTCTGGTGGTCAAAAATCAAGAGTTGCTTTCGCTTTAGCAGTTTATAACAACCCTCACATTCTTATTCTCGATGAAGTAATTTATAATTTTAAACATGGAAGTTATAATAATTTTTAAAATAAAAGCCCACAAATCACTTGGATATAGATGCAGTTAATGCTTTAATTATTGCTTTAAATAATTTCTAAGGTGGTGTTTTAATTGTTTCTCACGATCAACATTTAATTTCTACAGTATGCGATCAAATCTGGTATGTTAAACATAGTAGACTAAAACGTTTCAACGGTGACTTCGAAGATTATCGTACTGCACTTGCATCAAATAACTTGTGAAAAAATACATATTTAACTTTTTATGTAGAGTATCAAATTTAAGGACTAAATTAAATTAAATATAAAGAAAAATATTCATTCATTAATTATCAAAAAAATAAATAAATTGCTTTTTTAAAATAAAATTTATTTAAAAACCGTTTTTAATAATATTATTAAAGAAGCCCAATTAATTTTATTTGAGGTCTTTAAATTGGATTAGATTAAATAATCATCAAGGCTAACAAATAGCTAAATTTTTATAAGCTTCGTCTGGTTACATTTTTTTAAATTAAAAATTGCATAGCATCTGCTTAAATTGATAAATGATAGAGTAATCAATTTAAATTTAAGGAAATTATAGTTGTTAGAGTAAAATTTTACTTTAAAATACTCTATCTAGGGATACAATAATAGTTTAATTATGCACGTAATTATGTTACTAATATATCTTTTATATAAAATAATATACATGCATACTCCTCACTCAGTCAATAGCATTATTTTTACTTTTATTGATTTTGAATTTATCGTTGTAGAAATCAAATTTAATTAACAACTTAGGAATAAAATATAAATAAAATAGATATAATTTTGTAGATCTTAAATTAGGTAATAGAAAATGAAAGTCCTTGATATTAGTGTAACAGAAGTTTAGTTTTAATTTGTAGAAGATAAGCAACTTAGTAGCAAAATAACCTTAAAAAATAAAGCAAAGCTGCCAGTTTATTTTAAAGTATTTAAATACTCAGAAATATATTTTTTTAAAATAAATATAATTCTATTCAATATAGATCAAAACAACTGGATAATAATATTTTAATGTAAAACCTTATCGCGGTCTCCTTGAGCCTTCAAAAGGTGTTGATATAGATATTACAATAAAACCAATTGTATAAATTTTAGCTATGATTTGATGTTAATTAAAATTGTTTTTTCTTTCTTCATTATTAGAGTTATCGTGATGCTGAAATAGTTTCTGATCAAAAATTCTTAGTTTCTGGCTTGGAAATAGAAAACAAGGTAAAGAAACCTTTATTTTTAGTTTAATAATGTTTGAATTCATCTTAATATTGTCTCAAAAGAGGCAATTGGCTTTATTTTAAATTAATTTTATTGATAGACTAGTGATGATAAAGAGTATGATACAATGTGGAAGAATGCAGAAAAGTTAGACCCAAATCCTATAGAATCATAAAGACTAAAGGTAGCATTATACAAAGATGAGAATGGTATAAAGAAGTTTATTACAAACTCCAGAACAGACAATACTTTGGTAAAAATTAAAAATATGAATGAAGAAAACTTTATTTATTGCTTATTTAACATATTTAGAAACAGTCAAAAATGTATTAATCAGTGCGTTCTAAGTAAATAAATATTTAGCTTTATAATAAATTGCAATTTTAATTTTTAAAAATGCTTCTATGATAAAAAGCTCAAAGCAAGACAACAACCTTGTTTCACTTGATTAAGATAATCAACAAAGAAGAAATTTTGAAGAAATAGGTAAAAAGTATATAGAAGTAGAAAAAAAAATACGTGAACAAGAAAAAGAAAGAAATAGATTACACTAGCAACTCTTAAAACTAAAATAGTAAAAAACCTAGACATTAAGTATATTTTAAATTTATTAAATATTTAATTTAAATTAAAGATTCTTTTTTATAGAAGGTTCAAATGAAAAAACTAAAATTATTCTTATGGCTCTCTTAGGATTTATTATATCATACATAATTTTAAAATGAACTTCTTACTCGTAAATATTTATGTTATCTTAATCAATAAATAAATAACACAATATTTTTGTTAATTAAAAAACTGTTTCTAAAACCAATTCTGAAAATTAGTTTAGGACAGATAATCTTTTAGAATATCTTAAATCATATGATAAATTATAAATTATAAATAAAAATATCATTGTTAAAATAGCTTTATTTTGCTTCAAGTGGTATTTATTTATTTTAATTGCTTTTATTAATAAGTTAAAAAAAAAATGTAAATTACATCTTCCATAAATATCATTCATTCTTTTGCTCAATAATTTTATAGTATATTTACAGAAAAATGTTCATTTTGATAAAATATAGTTTTTTGTTCATACATTTTATATCTCTATCAATTAATATCAAAACTCACTCACAATAATTATTTAATTTTTTGTAAAAAGATTATTTAATTTTGGGTGTTAATTAAATGGAGGTTTAATATATGTATTATATTCTTTTCAAAATAAATTTATATCCTAAAATAACTATAAAAAAACAACATTATAATATTATCTAAATTTAATGATAAACTTTTATTTAATTTTTCTATATTCTTTATTATAAATTTTTCACAATCTTTTTAGGGAGTAATTAATTTATTTATTTACACCTGTATAAAATTTTAAGAAAAAATAATAGTTTATGATAAATGTTAATGAATTAATTAATTGAAATTTTTTTTATTTTAGGATAATTTTATCTTCAATTTATTAAATTTTTATCCCTTTTAGATAGATAAAATTAAATTAGTTGTTGTTGTATTTTATATGTAAGGAAGTAATCAAATAATTATTTTAAGAAAAAAGAAAGAATATACCCTTTTAAAAGATTATTGTTCACAGACAGACAGTATTTCATTGAATCTACAAAACATTGAAATGAATGTTTAAAATTTAGCAAAAATTAAAAAAAAAAAAATTGAGAAATTCTTCTCAAACACTAAAAAACTAACTAGAAATATGAAAGGCGTATTTTTGAATAGAAAGAATGAAATAAAAATATCTATTAATTTTCATTTTTCAATTACGGATTTATGTAAAATATTTAATAGTTTAATGATTTATTTTTGCTCGTAAAATGAAAGAAAGATTGTGTGTGTATTTTTGTGTATGCTGACTGACAAATATTAATCAAATAAATATTAAGGAAACAGAGATTGTGAGTATTTAAAGAAATATATGATAATCATAAAAAATAATTATTTGATAATTAAATAAATAAAAAGTTCAAAAGAAATAAAGAAGAAACTTAGAAGAGCAAATCATTTATAAAACTCTTAAAAGGTAATTTTTAAAAAAACAGGTTATTAACCTTACAAAAATAAAAACTGATGAGGAAACACGTTATTGATCATTAAACACCTTTAAATAAAAAGCAAAAATGTTCAGTTGGTTCAAAAAAAAACCCCAAGAAAAGCCCCCCAAAGAAGTCGAAGAAGACATTAAGGATGATTCAGAATTAGAAAAGAATGGTATAGACCCTATAGATTAAATTCCCGATGAACCTGCATAAGAAGAAGTTTTAACTGATTTTTCCAACGATTACCCTGGATATTTAGTTTTGGAAAAAGGAGAAATCTTAGCTCTTGCTTCAAACTTCAAGTATGGGTTTTTTATAGATATTTTTATGTATCGTTTAAAGTAGTTAATTACTTAGATGGAGCACTATGATTTTATAAATAAATAAATAAAAATTGAAAAAACGTAGTGAAACAATTAAATAAATGTCTAATTTATATTTGGAAAAATTATGATTAAAACAGAAATATTAAATTCTTGACATGGTTGTTTATTAAAATAGTGGATTTTAAGAAAAAGATGATACTAGACATGAATTTGGTCATAAAAAGGGTGGTAGAATTTGTAGTGATCAAGTAATTTAAAAGAAATTGCGTTCTATTGGTAAGGAAATAGTTAAATAAATTGGAAGAAAGATTTTAAGTGGTTCTCTCAATTTAACCAAAATTTCATTCCCCATTAAAGCTATGATTCCTAAGACAGCACTTGAAACCGCTGTTCATGCAAGTAAACATATAAATAAATAAAATTCCTTACCTATGATAGTTAATTTACATTAAAAATCATAAATAAAGCTTGCTTATTCCCCTTCTACATGAATAGAGCTACAATGGAAACAAATCCTCTTGAAAGATTCAAAATTGTAGTTACTACTACCATTTCTTCCTTCTACTATACCAACACTTTCCTTAAACCCGTAATTACTTATTGCTTTTATTTATTTACCACATTTACTTTCGTTTTTCTTATAAAAAAATTAATATTAAATTTATCATATCTCCCTGCTTTAATTAGAAAAACACTTGTTCAATTTTTTTAACTTTTTTCTTCTTTCGATTCTTATAAATATAGTTGAATCCTATCTTAGGTGAAACTCTTGAAGCTGAATTTAAAGACGGAACTCAAGTTTATTGCGAACAAATCTCACATCATCCTCCTGTTAGTAAGAAATTTCATATAATATCTCCCATTTTAATTTTGCAATTTTGCCAATAACAAATTTTAATATTTTTATATGTAAATAAACTCATTCAAAAAAGAATGTTTTTTACTTTATTTTAAAAAATATTATTATTGATAGACTCAATTGAATATTGATTGTTGTTTTTAAGTTTTTTTAATTTTCCTAAAAATTAACTCCCTCAATTACAGAAAATAACTTTTTCTTTAATTAATTAGGTTATTTCTTAGTTGTTGGTCCCTCTAACTCTTACAAATACTATGGTCGTTATGATTACGATGCTAAAGCTGGTTTGAACTCTCTCAGTGTAATAACTAAAATAGCTCAAATTATAAAATTTAAATGTATTTTTGTGTTTATTTTAACAGATTTTGAATAAGGGTAAGAGAAGCGTTGTTTTCTAAGATGGCTAAAAGATCAACTTTGATTTCCCTAATGTATTTTATTAAAGTAAAATGTTCATAAAAATTAATCTCTCATTTGCAAATAGGAATTATACAGCGGTACCTTATTGGGAACATTAAAATAGGAAAGTATTGGTAAAATGTCATTTAGTGATGAAAAGTACGGTTTTTACTGCGAAATTAAATTTGGTGATGTTAAAAAGAAACCAAGTGATTATTTCTAAGGAGAAATAGTACAAAACGGAAAGAGCATTTGCAAAGTCTATGGTACTTATCTCGGTTTCATTGATTTTGATGGTGTCCGTTACTTCGACCACAGATTAGTCACTCCCCATACTGTAATTAATTAAATTATTTATTAAAAAATATTACTATTATAAAAATAAATAAGCGTTTATTACAAAAAGGTTTTAAAATAGAAATAGTAAAATAAAAATAAATCTTATAAAATATATTTAATAATATAGATATTCATGAAATAAGGAAACGATAGTTTGTAAAGTGATCACAAGAAAAGACTCGATCTTATCACTCTTAAATAAGGTAATGTTAAGTAAGCTTAGGTAGAAAAAGAAGTCTTGGAAGAAGCTTAAAGAAAAGATGCCAAGCTTAGAAAAGAACATGAAAAAATTCTTGCCAAAAAGTGATTTATAAAATAAAAAAACTTAATCAAACAGATAATAAGTAAGTAAAAGCAGTTGCTAATTAGTTAGTTAGTTAGTTAGTTAGTTATTTAATTACTCCCAGACGTTTAATTGCTTTTATTAACCTACATTTATTAAAAATATAAATAAAACAAATATTATAAATGTTATATATATATTTACTCAATTAAAAATATTTGATTTCTCTGTTTAAAAATTTATAATTTTTATTTATTTATTTCTTTCTTTCTTTCTATTTTTATAAGCTTAATTTAGATATTAAAGCATATCAAATCCATTAAAAATATGTCAAGTAAAAACTTAATGGAAAACTAAAAATAATTTTCCATTAAATTTTGTATTTTTATTAAATAAGTTTGAATAAAAAAATCCAATCAATATTTTAATTAAATTTATTTCCTCATAAAATAAATTTAACTTTAAAAAAATAAAACAAAAATAAATAAAATTCAAAAAAAATAAACTTAATTACAATTTAAAATAAAAAAAGACAACTGCTAAAGTAGATTATAACTTTTTAAATTTTCTCAAAAAGATTTTAATTTAAATAGTTTTTATGGCGAATTGAATGAATTTGAGAGTGTAGTTGACGTGTTTACACTTTATTTAGGTTTTGAAAAATCAATTAAATTTATGGTTTACATTAATTTAATGTTTTATGAATTGAGTAATTAATTTAATTTATTTAGATATCTTTTACTGAGTGTGGTTATAATTTAAATAATTATATTCTGAAATAATGGCGAATAAATCGTAACATCGTCTGTCTAATGATTTAAATTTAGTATATTTTCATATCTTAAAGAAAGAGAAAAATAATAATATTTTAAAAATGATATTCATATTTTTAATAGTTAAAATAAATTTGAGGTATAAAAAGATTTATTTTTAAATTTATAAAATTAATTTGTTGAAAAATAATTAATTAAATGATTTTAATTCTATATTTGCATGTTTGTTTTTATCTGTTTTGTTTATCCTGCTCGTTGTTTTATGGATATACTAGAGGATTTATTTATTTAAATTCTATTAAATAGAGATGAGGTTATTACTTTTTGATACCGCCTCTATTAATAGGCAAATATGTAACATAACAAGAATAACTTCTTTTAATAATGTTGATTATATTAAAGACGGATATTTTAAGAAATGCAAAAATAAGCAAGATATCCTACTTGTTTTGTAGTTAAGGTGTATAGAGGGGATTGTACAGCTAAAAAAGTGTCTAATTGCTTCTATGTAATGGCTTTTTTAGCACTATAAATAAATAAGAGTGAGCTCCATTTTATATATTAGATATTCTTTTTATAGCCTAATCCTATTCTTACTCAAAGTATACGCACTATAAAAAAGACTGCTTTTAATAAGAAAGTTAGATATACGCAATATTAAGATAACTTTTAATATGAGATTGATCCTTAATATTTTTGATAATATTATATTTACTAAAAGTAAGTCCTACTTCAAATAAAATTTTGAAATAGTGCTTTCTAGAAATCATTTTTATTAGTTCAGTTACAAATGTCGAAATGTATAACGCAGCTATTTATTTAGAAATGGCCTTTCTTAATTACTTCATAGCTTAAAATGTTATATGATGCAATGAAATATGCATCAAATATTACGTCATTATATAGTTATCAATTGCGTAATGATAACGAGAAAAAAGTCCTTCTTTTCTTAATTACATTAATTAACTATAATTGTCTGAGCACTCGCTCACTCGTTTCAAGCAAAGTGCTGCATTTATTTAATAATGATAAATGATAAGAATTATAGATGCATGATTCAATCAATGTATTTATTTAATTAATTTAAAATATCAAATCCTTCTTATAAAAGACACCTTGATTTTATAATTAATTAATTCGCATTAATCCAAAAAACAAAATTAATTTAAAAAATAAACTGACAATAGGTAATCAGTCAATAAGATTATAAAAATTGAAATAAGAATAAGTAGAAAATGGCAGCTAGACTTAACGATTACAAAAATTAAATTTCTAAGCCTTCTTACGTAGATAGTTCTTTTGATTACTATAGATTCACAGATATCATCTCCAAGGAAGATAATGAATTCCGTCTTAAACTCCGTGCTTGGTTAGAAAAGGAAGTTTAGCCTACCATCAATGACTATGTCGAAAGAGCTGAATTCCCTGAAGAATACATCCCAAAAATTCGTGAGACTTAAGTTTTCCATTACTTAGTAGATTAACCTTTTGGTAAGGGTAAAAGTATTTTAACCTAGGGTGTTATGGCTGCTGAATTAAGCAGAATCGATGCTGGTTTAGGTACTTTTGCCATTGTCTAAGCTGGTCTTTTAACTGCTACCATTGATTAATTAGGTAAATAAATCAACAAATTACAATTTACAAAAGTTCAAGAATAACATTTCTCATTTCTTTAATCCTAAATTTATTTTAAATTATCTTAACACAGGTAATGAAAACCAAAGATAGAAATATGTCCCATTGCTCAGAGACTTATAGCTTACCGGTGGTTGGGGTTTGACTGAAAATAAATTTGGTAGTGATGCAACCAGCTTATAGACCACTGTTCAAAAAACTGAAGGTAAAAAGCTTTTAAATTCTTTCAATCAACAAATTACTAAGTTATTTAAGTAAGACTATATATACATCTAAAGGGAGTGGTAGATATAAACGTAATAGTAATTTAACTCAACATCCCAAACAAATAAATATTTAAATACATACAAGCATACTAATACAATTATATAAAGAAAAAATTATTAAGTTGAAGCATAAGGAATATCTGATATGAATTAAAAAACGATATCTGTCTGTCTGTCTGCTTTTTTAATCTTGTTGATTAAACTTATTTCTTATCAATCTAAAAAAAGTTTGATTAAATATTTAAAAGTTACATTTTAAAAAAGGTGGATGGTTGTTGAATGGAGACAAGACTTGGATTGGAAATGGTAACAGAGACATCATGGTAGTTTGGGCTAGAAACGTTGAAAATAATAAAATTTAAGGATTTATAGTCGACTTAAAGGCTAAGGGAGTTCGCAGTGAAGTCCTTAAGCACAAGCTAGCTTTAAGAATAGTATAAAACTGTCAAATTACCTTCACTAATGTATTTATTCCTGAAGAAAACATGTTATCCAAAGCCACTGATTTCTAAAAGGGTACTGCAAAGATTTTATTACACTCTAGACTGATGGTTTGCTGGCTTGTTGCTGGTATTTGTATGGGAGTATACGACAATGTCATTAAATATATCAGTAACAGAAAGTAATTCGGTGTCCCTATTTCTAGTTTCTAACTCCAATAAGAAAAGTTAGCTAGAATTATGTCAAATACTTAAGCTATTCTTTTATTCGCTCACAGAATCTCTTAAATGTATGATAACAAAAAGATTACTCTTGGTTAGGTTGCTTTAGCTAAAGCTTTTTGTACTGAAAGAGCTAGAGAAGTTGCCAGATTAGGAAGAGAAATGCTTGGTGGTAATGGTATTATCTTTGATAACTATGTTATGAAAGCCTTTGCTGATATTGAAGCTTTATATACATACGAAGGTACTTACGATATCAATTCTTTGGTTGGTGGTAGAGAATTAACTGGTGTTGCTGCCTTCAAAGTTCCTAAGAAAAATAAATGAAATTTCAAAATAAAAAACTAAATAAAATTGATTCTTTATAATTACTAATTTAGATAGTATTGCATTTACTTACTTTTTAATCATGCGTGCAAGCTTCATAAAAATTAACTTTAAAATTATTTTAAGTAATTAATTCACATATAAAATAATTAATAAATTTTAAATTTATTTATATATTTACTTATTTTACTCATAAAGAAATTAATTTCCTTAGTACAATCAAATTCTATTTCTAAAAATTACCTACAATTATGTATTTTTTCTATACTGTAATTAATTATAATTAATCAATTTTACTTCTCGATTTTAACTCACCAAAACTTATTCTTAAAGCTGGTAAATGAGATGTCTAAACAGAAATCAAGGTGACCTTAATATATGAACCTTTACCGTATTTTCAAAATCATTAAAAAATATTTTGAATTTCATATATAATAGAATATAAGAAATTGAACATCTTAATCAAAACTAATTCAAATTTTATTGATAAATCAAAAATAATTTTTTATATCTTTCAAATAATTGCGAAAATGAATTTCAATTCTTCTTTAAAAAAATGACTTATTTATTTTTCACATTCATAAAACTTTATTAAGATGAAATTTATAAATTCTAAATATATAAAAATTAATTCATCCAAATTGATTGATTTATTTATTTATTTATTTTTACTTAAAATTAAATTATCGAATACTTTATTTTATTTTTAGACACAAATAATTGATTTACTGATTTTTTTATAAATGATATATTAATAAATTTGTAATTTATAATGCCTTTCTATCATAATATAACAAGTAGTTTTTACTACATAATTAAAATAATCAACAACAAAGCTATTTTCAGCTATTCATAGGCTATTATCATCTAACACCTTTTAAAGCAAGTTCTTATTTAACTCTGTTGAAATAAGTTGGGTCTGGGTATCCAAAATAAGCTGCACCTGTTAAATTAATTTTGTATAAATATAAATCTAAAAAATAAAATAAATAAATTTACCTCCTGTAGGGCTAGTTTTATGGTGAACACCATTCCATACAACTACATTATCTTATCCAGTAGTAACACTCCTTCCTACAGTGAAAATAAGTTTTCTATCAAATGCTATTTATAATAGCTTTAACACTTCTCTTCCTTCTTGATTATCAGGTAGATAAGCAGTTCTATGAGTTCCAGGTATTTGTCTCCCGTTTCTTACACTGCCGTATATCTAATAATCAATTACTATTGTTGAGCAGTTAAAACCAGCGCATTTATAATTTTTATCAATATAAGTAGTCATCTTTCCATCTGGTTAATCACCTTTAATAAAATAAATAATTATTATTTTAATGTATTTAGTATTCATAGATTTATTGGATTTTAAGTAGAAAGATATGATTTGGTGATTGAGTATAAGAAAAATTAAATAATAAATAAGCGAATAAATTGATTGATAAATTATTTGAGTTAGAATATTAATATATGATAAAACAAATTAATTGATAAAAATCAAGAATCATCAAAAAATATTTAATTACCTTTCATAATACCATATATTTTGGAGCAGACAGGACATTTAATATAAGAGTCTTTAAGCATGTGTTTTATACATCCGAAATGGAAAAAATGTCCATCACAGTCTTAAAGCTAGATAGCATCCTCGTCAGAATTATTTTAAATTTAATTTTTAAAATCGCTTTAAGTCATTTTATATACGTCATCATATAAATCGCATTAGCAGATACAACATTATTCATCTTCTTAATGCGAAATATTTTTTTCTTTTTTTTCTAAATCATCAAGAACCTTCATAAAAAGATATTCTAAAGATGAAAAATTGTTATATTTAATTATGCTTGCAAATTTTTCATCAATATTTTAATCCTTTTTATCTAGAATATCAACTAACTCACCCAATTAGTCGAAAATACTTTAAATTGCCTAATTGTCTTTTATAAAATCTTTTTTCATATCTAACTAATATTTTCTACCATGATTTTCAAAAATCGTGACATTTGCATCAAAATATGTGGTTATTTTACAATGATTAGTTCTCACCCACTCAACACCATCTTTTAAAACTTCTTCGCTATTTTCATTCTTGGGTTATTAAGGAATTTATTCCATTTTTTAAATTCGGCTTTAGAAAAAAATTTACTTTTTTTGATATTTTTGTTATTTAATCTATCAAAAATCTATATAATGATAATTTATTTTTTTTGCTTAGTAAATCACTATTAATAATAACTTTTTTAATTTGCTAAGCCTATTTTCAATCCATTTAATAACAATATCCACAAAATACAGAATTTATAAGATCAAGAACAAATTGATTAAATACTGATAAAAAAATTAAGATTTAGTCTATTATTTCTTTTGAATAAATTTTTCTATACAACCACATAATCAGGGATTAAATATAAAATAGAAAAATTTGTATCTAAAAAAAGCAAAATTAATAATAAATACTCTACCTGTTGTTCAATAAAATTATTTTATTTTTATTAATAATTTAATAATTAATCTTTAAATAAAAAAAGTTAATCAAAAATTCTTTAATAGAAATTAAATTAATATTTTTTAAAAAAATTAAAAATTCAAAAAATGAAATGTTTTCATCAAATGAATGAATGAAAATTTTACTTTTATTTTCTAAATTAACACAAAATGTATTTTAAACATTCATATTTCCATTTTACTATTTAAAAAATTAAAAATATAAAAATATATACAAAAATAAATAGGAATTTCTAAGTTTTATTGAAAAAGATAAACTAAAAACACTGAGTTGAGTGCAAACAGATAAATTAATTTTTTACTAAATCTTTATTCAAGTTTAAGTTTTCAAACAGACTGTTAATTAAATAATCACTATTCAAAAGTTTCTTCAAATTATTAAAGAGCTTCTTTACCATTTTATAAATTAGAAAAGAAAGAATTTATTTTTGCAAACAATTGAGATTTCTTTTCTGGAGTGCACAAATTATTGAAATATATCTTTAATCCATGCAGGAAAGTGCTATTTAAAGTCCATACTTTATTTTAAACCATTTCAATAACTATATTTTCTATTAATTTTTCCTACTTTTCATTTTAGCCATCAATAATAGCTTATAACTTTAATAAAAATGGTATAATTAGGACGTTTAAATTTTATTTATCTTAGGTAACAATTTTAAGGAAGAAATCAAGCATTTAATCATGATCAACTTTTTCTGTAAAATAATTTACAAACTCACGCATATTTTCTTTATTTATAAACCAGCTGTCTTCAACTAAAAACCTATTTTTAAACAATAAAATTAAACATGAAATAAACTTCTCTAAATTCTTAATACCTCTTAAACAAAATTAAATGAGTTGACTAGGATTTTGCTTCTGGTAAAAAACTGAATTTTTCTTTGAATTAAGAGAAAGTAGGAGCTTAAAGTTCTTTCAAGTTTTTGTATTCCTAAATAATATTTTCATCAAAGTAATCAGGGAAACTTTTATAAAAATCAAATATGTTATGTGTTTAATTCACATGACTTTTAAGCTTTTCCAAAATTTTTTAACTTTCTGCTTGATCAATAAATTATTAATCTTATCTAGTCAGCAAATCGAAGATAAAAACTTGCAGCATATAACTATTATCTAGATAAAGAGAACATTTTTTATTAATCAAATTAACTAAAATAAAAACTTACTATAATCGAATGTCTTGAGTAAGATTTCGAGAAAGGCTTATTACTAAGTCCTTTGCTAATTAGGTTTTGATTACAAGAATCCTTTTAGTTTTGTCTTATTTTAATCTCTGGTAAGGATATTCATAATTTATTTTTAAACATTTTAGCTATATTATTGAAAACTCTCAAATAAATCTTCAAATAAGGGTCTTATCCTGAAAACCATGTAAACTTTATAAATATTTTTATTTTAAAAAACCCTTTGATATTTTAATTGAAAAATGAACCTAAAAAGGAAGATATATGATCAGATTCGCTGGAGTCGAGTGTTTAGGTTTTAAGTAAATACAATTTATCATTGAAAGCATCTTTTAGCAAATTTTCACCTTGTATTACTTTTTCATACTCGCCTATAGCCATTTTTAAAAGAGACGTACGATGATTTATTTTGATGTAGTGCTTGAAAGCTAATTTTAACTCTTCTTTACTTGCTTGATCTTCTTTACTTTCATTACTTAATTAAGAGCAAATTTCAGTAAATAGCTTTAAGACAGGAGAAAAATCATTATCCTAAAATTTTTATACATCTTATCTGTATTCATACTGAACTACTCTACTAAGTAAGTTGTATAATTACTCTGTACGAATTTAAGTTTCTTTGATAAAGTCTTTTAATTCCTCATAATGTTTAATAATATCATTTAAAAACTCTTCTTTTTTAAGTATAATATTTAAAACGACATAGTTGAAACACTCTTCAAATCTATTTATTATTTTAAGTTAATATTCATAAATAAGTAAGTATTCTAGTTAATAAAATATATGTCTATTAACAATTTCTATTTGTTGAATAAGAGTAAACACATGCAAGAAAATATATTTTTTAACTTTATTCAAAAAATTAAAGCAAATTGTAACAAAAAATGAAATAAAATAATTTCAATCTATAATTTATCAATAAATAAATAATAAAAATATTACATTTTAGGCTTATTATTTATAATAATTGATTGATTTTTATAAATTGTTTTAAGATGCTTAAACATATCTTGTACATTAGTAAGAGAGTGGAATAACTCTGCTATATCAGAAGAAGGTCTAGAGAAATTGCTATATATCATACCAAATAGCTTTGAATGAAAACATTACTCAAAATATTAAATTTGTATATTATTGTGCTAAGCTAAAAACTATTAATCCAATTTATTATTTTCCTCCTTCTTTTCCTCATAGAGAGAGCTGATATCTAAATTAGAATTATTGATTTCGTTTCTTTTTATTTTTTTAATCTTAATCATTTCGAGTTCTTCCTATTCCCCATCTTCTTTTGTTTCTTGTCTTTACGAGCTCTTTCTTTTTCCTAAAAACAAATCCTAGTCCTTAGACCTTTATTTATCTTCTTTTTCCTATTAGGCTATATCTTAAAGTTCCTTAATCACCAATACTCTTAATAGCTTTAAACATTATTCCTAAGAAACAAACCTACTGTTTCCCATTTACATTGGAGAAATGCTTTTGAGTGCTTGAACGCATTTCTTAGCATTCTCATAATTTTGTTATAATTAATTTGCGAGCATTATTGTAAGTAAAGATTAAATAAACAAATAATATCTCTTTGTATTTATATATAGTTTTAATCAAAATTTGATAATTAATTAATTAAGCTAACTAATTTGAAATACACAAACAAACCTTAGAAATAAATAAGTGATTAGCATAAAAAAAATCAATAAATATTTAAAAGTTAAATAAAATTATTTTTACAAACAATCAATTAATTAATTGATAGAATTTAAAACTTTTTACACAAATACATTAAATTTTTATGTATTTTTTATAAAATTAAATAATCTGTTTATAATAATTCATTTATATTTCATAAAAGTAGCTCAAAATTTTACAAGAAGATAAAGCTTTATTACTACACATCAGAGTTAAATAAATCTAGCTTTTTTTTTTTCTAAACCACTATTAGGCTACATTTTAAAATATCTTAATCAGCAGCACTCTTTATTGCTTTAATTATTATAAATTAGTAAGAAACATGCTGTTTTTTTATTTATGTCAGAACAAGCAATTTTATAAATAAATAAAAATTTAATAAATAAATATTTATAGTTTTAACTTATGTTTTATAATTAAATAAGGTGATTTAAAATGCTCAAATCTTAAAAATATATTATAAAAATAACATAAATAAATAGATAATATTAATATCCAAATAAAATTATTTTACCAACAATAAATTATTAATTGATATTTTAATACAAAATATATTTTTGCAAAAATAAAATCAAATAATTATTAATTTTATATTGAGTTGATAAAAAATCAATAAGCTATTTTTTGTTATTTATTTTTGTTTTTCAGAATAATAGATCGGCTGATACAAGATAACTAAGTTTTAGACATTCATAGTAAGCATATCCTTTTCTAAATAATTTTTAGATAAAAAGAAATATTTCTTGCAAATAAATAAATAAATTAAAATGTTTACAATCTCTGAATAGGTTTAATCTATTAAAATGTTCTCTCTGAACTATATAATTTATTTTTAAAAATTTATACTTAAAAAGCTAAATTAAACGAAATTTACCTATTAAAATTTAAAACGAAAGACTAAAGAGTATTCATTTTTCTGAGTATACTAGAAATGTTTGAATGTTATGTAATTGAGTGTTTATTCCTATTTAATCATGTATTTATTAACAGATAAAATATTATTTTAATTTAAAAATATTAATGTATTAAAAGAAATGAAATTTCTATTTACTGAGTACTTACTTCAAGATGTTTTAGTTTTTTTAAAAACAACAGTTCTTCAAATAGGTTTATGCAAGAAGGGATAGATTTACTATATTATACATAATTTATTTTATAAATATTAAGAGTAAATAAAATTTACTCAAGTTATATCACAAAACTTTCTACTTCAGTCAATTTAACAAAGCAATCTTTAAAGGCATCAAAATTAATTTTTAGATCACTTTTAAATTTAAAATAAATAAAATATTTGATTGAAGAACAAAATTATACACTAAACGTAAGTTCAAAGACCTCAATTATGTTTATTAAGATAGATCCTTAATTATTGAGCAGAAAACTTCATTTGAAATAGGATTTTTGCTTTTTTTAATTTTATTAAATTTAAAACAAGGTAAAAAATATCAAAAATGATTTTGAAATACCTTAAATCTAAATAAAAATCTGTTAAGCTCTTTGTACAACTTAATGAAATATTTATGAAATCTTAGAAGGAATTTGATGATAAATATTAATTGCACCTACATTTTTAAAATTTTAACTTAAATTAATATCAATTAAATTTAATGAAAAAATTAAAACACAAAAAAATCTTAAAAGAGATTATTTTATTTTTTATAATAAATAATTTTACGACAAATCGATTTTTAAATTTTTGATTGAATTTTCGATTTATAACTAATTTTGCTATCTCTCTTAATTATCTTCCTCCATAATACTAATTGGCTTTTATAATTTACTTTTTATGAAAAAAAAATATATTAATTTAGATATATTTAAATAAATGCATTAAAATTTTACTATAAATCTAAGACAAGATTTTCCAAGTTATTAAGTTGACTAATTGTGTTTAGAATCATATATATTGACTTCTCTGAAATAGGATTTAAGCTAAATTATTAAAAAATTTATAATTTAAAAATTATTAGCTCAATATTTACGAAAGCAACAAATCTAGATTTTGGAGTTTGTTATACTTAAATAAAGCTTCTGCGATTTCCTTCACTATAAAGTCTTAAATGCCGCTTTAACTGTTAAGAGAAACATTAGTTATATGAAAAAAAGGTCTTATAATTTACATTAATCCTATTTTGAGATCTATCAGATTTGAGCTGAGAATATCAATATTTAATATTGAATAAATATATTTTTGGTTCATCTCCAAAAAGCTAATTAAAAAATATTAGATAAAAATAAAAACCTTTTTTATTTTAGGATTATTTAAAAAATTTACTTTAAATCCAAATTCAGTTTTTCTAATTTTAAGCATTTTTATAATTTTTCTACAACATTTTAATTGTTAATAATTTCTAGTAAATCTTAATCAACTTGCCTACAAATAATTTAATATATTAACAATTTAATATTTTAAATAATTTTACTGATCTTAAACCAGAGCACTCTTTACAAGGTTAAAATTCTGTTCATTTATCTATTATCAAAAATTAATATGGCTTTTACTTTAAAAATAAATATTTTACTTAACTCATTCCTAAAGTTTTACAAGCAAACAAATCTATGTATTTTACCAAAAAAAGTTAAAACTAATTTTTACCAATATGAATAAATTTACATTAATTATATTCAAATATTTAGTAAAGAAGTCTATCATCAAAGATATGCTCAGAAACAAAATTAATTCCTAATTTTTTAGCTAAAAAAAATCAAATATTTTTATTGTAAAAAATAAATTTGTTTACTTTTAGTTGCTATATGGGAATAACTTATCTTTTTTATATTACAAACACAGATAGCAACATAGCTATTGTCAAAATTGTTCAAAGCTTTTAAAACTATAGATGTTAAATTGTAGCTATCTAATTAAATTTTCTCTAAATTCTAATTAAATTTCATAAAATGCGAAGCCAAATTTTAGATATCTTCATACTAAATATCACATTTTTATAAACCTTCTAACTTATTTCTATTTTTTAAAACGTCTTATATTTCCTCAATTTCCATTTCCATCTTGTTATAACTTATTAATTTTTTAATTAAAAATAATTATTTATTTGAATAGCATTTTAATTCAGCTATTTATTGTTTGTATTTTTGATAAATTATGATCAAACAAATTTTTTAACTGATCAGTAAATAAAAATATGATATTGGGTACACCATCCCATCCCATTCTCACTTTTTTGATGCTATTTTCTGTTCAAATTATATTTTCAATATTCAATTGGCATCAAAAAAGTGAGTTTGGGCTGGTGTACCCAATATCTTATTTTTTCTATCTCTCTCTATTTTTTATTTTTACCATATAATCTATTACAAACATGTGTAATATAAAAATAGTTTCAAACATAAATTATTTTTTAATGAATTTTATAAGTTTATATAATTAAATTCTTTATTTATTAAAGTTAAGATTAAATAAAAACATTAATTATTTATCTACTATTAGAAATATAATCTTCATATTGATTTATATTTTGGAAAGCATTTTATTTTTTAAAATTTCAATATTATTAGTCATATTTCTTAAAATTTTTTAATTTAATAATTTTCTGAAAAAGAAGAAGTCAATTAATTATCTTTCTATTCTATTAACATTTTGATTAATAGCGAGCGTAAATAATTTTCAAGTTTACTTCTTATTCTATAACATCAATACCTCTCTTAATTATATTTTACCATTTTATCTATTATAGAAATGTGTAATTTATAAGTAGCTTAAAACATTAAATTTTATTTTAATTTAAATTAAATAAAAATATCTTATTAATTTCTTTATTTATAAAAGTAAAGTTTTATAAAAACCAATAATTAATTATTGGTCTGTCATTAAAAAGTAAATAAAAAAATAGACTTCAATTTAGCAAATCATCTAATATTTTCTTTATTTTAATTATTAATCCTATTCTTTTAATTTTACTATTTATTTCAAGTGTAAAGTGAAGTCAATAATATTTATATTCTTTTAGTAATTTGATAAACGAAGTATAAATTATTTCGAAGTTAACTAGTCAATCGATTTCTACTTTATATTTCTCTTTAATTGATTTATATCATTTAATTTATAATGTGTTTAATTGAAAAACCGTTTAAGAGAAAAAATTATATTTTTAAATTGACTTTCTAATTTTTTTATTAAGTTAAATTGTTTATTTATTTGTAAAGATTTGGACATAATAAGCATTAATCATTAATTTTTAATCTGTTTTTACAAAGCTTTAAAAAAGTAAATAGCTAATTAATTTAGAGTAAAATGAAGTCAATTATCTATTTATTCTTTTAATAAATTTATAAACGACCTACTAAAATAATTCTCGAGTTAACCAATGATATATTTCTTAATCTCTCTAATTTTATTTTATTTAATTTATAATTTATTTAATTTAAAAATAGTTTAGTATATCAAATTTTATTTTTAAATTGATCTTAATATTTATTTATAAGCATTGGGTTTGAATAGAAATTAATAAGTAATTAAAATCTTTTTTTTCAAAGGCTGTAAACATCTAAATTTTTAATTAATTTTAAAAAAAATTATTTGTATGATAAATCTTTCTTGTCAAAAAAAATATAGTTATTTACCCTAATATCAATTTTATTTCTTTATGTTAAATTTTAAGTAAAATATATTTCGTTGGTGTGATTTATAAAATTTATTTTTATGACATATATTTCTTACTTTAGTTGTATTAATTATTTAAAATCAAATAATATTTAAAAACTTTAAAGATTAACTTTAGCAATTAATAAATTAATATGTTTCTTTTATAATTTTGGTTTTACATAAACTTGAAATATGATAAAAACAATAATTTTTAAAATATTATATTATAAAATGGACAAATAATAGTTATAAAAAGCATAAAAATTTTGTCTATTTAAATTATTTATCTATTTCAAAAAAATTGATGAAATTCTCAAGAATCAAATTTTGATTTTCTACATAAATTATTATTTGAAAAAATTTTCAATAAATAAGAAAAACTATTAATAGTTTAAATAAACTCGAAAAGAACAAACATTTGCACATAGAATTAAGAATTTCTAGAAAAATGAAAGCTAAGATATACTCAATTTATGATATTTTCTCTGTATTATTTAATTAAAAATTTATATTAAAAATATTCATATTTATTTTATCACATAAAAAAAGTTAGCGCAATCTGATCACTGTTCTGTAGAACTATTATATATTAGCTAAGAGTAAATAAATAATGAGCTTTGTAAAAGATTTTTTAAAGTTACTATATTAATTAAAATATCAAGGAAATAAATCTTTCTAGATAATGGGGCTATCAATCTTTCTCTTTAATTGGAAAAATGCACTAATTTAAAATACTTAGAACTTTAACTTATGTAACTTATTACTATATGTAAAATAGTGTTAATATAAATAAAAAATTTTTAAATTAGGTACAGTTTTATCACCTATACTGGCGCGTAATCTTTAGGGAGAGGTTTATCAAATCTTACCAAACTTTAAGATGTCAATATAAATTTGAGGTTTATTTTAATTTTTTTCGGAGAATTTAATTGATCTTCTTATAATTCCTTATAGAAGAAACAGCATTAAATGCGAAGGTTTAATTGAATTAATTAATGGATTGTCTGGATAAATTAATCTTAGAAATCTTGAATTGGATATTGGGTATTAGTTATAAATCCTAAAATTTATTTTTAATCAATTTCATAGTGAAAATTATTTAGATGATGATACTGTTTCTAAGTTGTTTTCATGCATTTATTAATTCAAAGATCTCTCTATGGTATCGATTGACATTTCGTACAATTAAAATTAAAATATTTCACCAAACATATTTGATTTGTATTTAATTTTAGAGAAAATAATTTAACAGAAAAATGCACTTTAGGTGCATAGCAGGGTTTTTCATCCAACATCCTATTTAGCCAACTATAAATTAACTTTAAGTTTGATTTAATTAATATAATTTTATCAATTTAATCACAATTTTCCATTTTTAAAGTTGGAATAAAATCGGAGATACTGGGTTGCTTTATTTTGGAAAGGGGATTTCTAAATGTTCCAACCTAAGAAAATTAAGTCTCAACCTAGAGTAAATTAATTAATTAATCGTTATTTTGTTTTAATATTATTTCAAAAAATATTTTATTTTTTTAATAAAATTATTTTCTTATTTTTTTTATAAAACTTAATTTTTATCTAAGATGGAACTAAATTACTGAACAAGGAATTGCAGATTTGAGTTAGGGTCTTTCAAACTGTGTATTTTTAAATGAATTATAACTAAACTTATAGTAAGCAGTTTTTAAAAATTAATATTTTAATAATCTGATTTTTAAAAGCAAAAATGAAATTAAAGAAGAAGGACTTTAAAAACTAGGACAAACTTTAATTAATTGCACTAATTTATATTTTCTACAAATAAACTATCCTAACTTTTTTGCGTAAGTTTGTTTGAATGTTTGCCTTATAATCATAAAAAATTTCATTCTTTTTATATAAGAACCAAATCATTTGTGAATAATGGGATGTCTGAGCTTATCAAGCATCTCTCTCAGTAAGAATAACTAAAAAATCTATCACTAGATTTTAGGTAAACAACACAAATCTTTATTAATATATATAAATGTTTCTTATTTTCTAAGTAAATAAAATATTACTGAATCTGCTTGCATAAATCTTGGCTAATCAATTGCATTATGTACGCATCTTTAATACCTGACAATAAACTTACAGTAATTATGTAATTTTGTTGCTTTTATAACCTGATTCATTTTAAATAAAGAGATAATTGTATCTAGCAAAACGGAGCAGAAAGCTTAGGTAAAGGCATCAATAGTTGTGGAGTTAATCTTAAATCCTTGAACTTAAATTTATAGTTAAATTATTAGTATTTAATATTTACTTTTTTATATTTGTATTCTTAATAAAAAGTGGTAATATTATCGAAGATAAAGGTCTTGAATATATTGGTAATGGTATTCTTAGCTGCAATAAACTCACTTATTTAAATCTGAATTGTAGGTAAAAAATTATTTTATAATTTCTTTAAATTTGTCATTTATTTAAAAAAAAACTGGTTTTACAAAATTAATAATTAATCACTTTAATTCAAAATTAAATTAAAAAACTGTTTTTTAAAAGTACTTCGATTCTTTCTTTAAACTAAAATAATTTAGTTGAATAAATCTTTTTGTTTTTATATTTGAAATATATTATTATGTTAAAAAGTAGAACAGCTATTGGCGATAATGGTATTATAGGGTTATCTAAGGGCTTATAAAATTGCAAGGAACTAAAAGATCTCATACTTAATTTTTCGTAATTAAATTATTTTAGATTATTTGTAAAAACATAAAAAAAATTAGATCAAATAAAGTGAAACAAAATGGTAGTATTAGCTTAGGCAACATATTTGACAAATTGTTAAATCTTTAAGTTTTATCTATCAATGTTTTGTAAATTTATTTATTTTTTAGACAATTCCATTTGAAATAAAAAAATGTTGAATTTCAATTAATTAGAGGTAACTCAGTAAGTAGTATAGGAGCATAAAAATTAACTTATAAGTTAAGATTTTGCACAAAACTTAAGAGCTTAACTCTTAATTTTGGGTAATTTTTAATCTACATTGAATATTTATTTACCTCAAAAATATAATAATTTTAACAGAGTATAGTCTCTTATTGAAAGAATAGTTGATTCTGATTTTAGTTAAATTAGTGAGTCTATATAAATGCTATCATAATTGAAAGTTTTGCAATTAAATTTAAGGTAAAAAATTATAATAAAAGTCAACTTAATTTTTTTGATAATAAATAAATAAATAGTAAGTAGCAGAGCATCTCTTTTAATGGAGTTAGCTGCCTTTTTCAAATAAATAATTTAAAATATTTAATGTATTTGACAATAGACCTATATTAAAACATCTATTCTAAAGCTAATTAATAGAAACTAAAATCTTATATAATGAAATCAAAAAGATTAGTTTTCTTTTCAATCAGATTTTGAAAATTCAATGAGATTAAACTATTTATTTATATGTTTATATTTTGAATAGAGTTGGATCAAATATTCACTTCAGAAAATATAGAATTAGATTGTTAAAAATTTTATTATAAATGAATTAAATATTAAAAAAATATTCAATCAATTTTTTTCAAATTAATTAAAAATAAAGGCTTGAAGGGGTTCTTAAATGAAATTGATAAAAAATATATTTAATTTCAAAAAAAACGATAAAAAATCTAAAGTTAAATATTCTTTTAGCGATTTTAAAATAGACCCACCTTACCTATATTAATAAGTAAAAATATTATGAGCAATTTATTATATGAATTTAAAAATTTTTTTTATTATTTTTAATAAAATAATAAATTTAAAATGCATAAAAATTCTATATATATTAAAAGTATTTTTATTTCATAACAGAATGACATTAAATTTTAATATTTATGATATAAATATCGTTAGTTTTTTACATATGATAAAGTTTTTATTCAAAGTCTTTTTTTTAAAGATAATATTTTAAAAGTCTTGAAAACCGAAATTAAATGAAAGTTCTAGAAATAAATTATTTATTTATTTATTTATACTCGTTGTTTCCTTCATAGATCAAATAATTTTACATGATTTGTTTATTTGAAGTTTTTCTATTACTTACTTATTAAATCCAGAATTTTCTAAAATTTTGATAAGTAATGTTCAAAACAATTACTGTAATTTTTATTTTTCTTTTGTTCTATTAGAACTATTTTAAGAATGAGTATTTGATAAAATTTGTAAGCCTAGCAAAAGAAGCTTCTTCATTTTTTCTACAAAAATTGAGTCTATGAAAAGTTACTATATAATAGTATCAGAAAACTAAATTAAATTATTGGCAATAATTAATTTTATAAATAGTAAAAAAATAATAAAAATAATTAAATAAATAAATAGTTTATGCTAAGATTAAACAAAATATTGAAGAAAATGGAGATAGAAAATAATTATTTTGACCTAGGCATATTTAACAAATTTCAAAATAAGATGAAATCTAGATATCAGTAAAAATTCAATAATACATATGAAAAAGCATTGAATGCTGAATAGAAATTGTTAGATATGAATGGAGTGAAAGTAAATTAAGATTATGAAGTAGCGAATGTAGATATTTAAAGAAATAATTAATTTTTGCATGCTTTCAGGTCTTTAAACTAGAGTTAAGGAAAGAAAAAATTAATTCTTTTGCATGGATATGGTATGAATGGGCTCGCTTACATGAAGATGTTAAAACCCTTAATGGAGAAATATGAAGTACATTGCTTAGATTTACCAGGAATGGGTTTAAGTAGTAGAGATGATTTTTCATAAATTAATGGAGAAAAAGAAACAATTGATTATTTTGTGTCTTCTTTAGAGGCATATAGAAAATTAAATGATATTGACAAGTTTACATTAGTAGGTCATTCATTTGGTGGATATATGAGCGCTAACTATGCTTTAGAATACCCTCAATTCTTAGAAAACTTAGTCTTGCTTTCACCATTAGGAAGCACATATCGCTCTAGAGAGTCAATAGAAAAATAATACCAAGATCTAATATCAAGAGCTAACTTCTATTAAAAGCCTCTTTTAAAAATATATTTAAATTTATTCAAAAATAAAGTCACCCTTTAACAAGCTAATCAAAAATGGTATTTACCAGTTAAAACCTTGTATGGAAAATATTTATAGAAGGCATTAAATTTAAATGAATAAGAATTAGAGATATATAGATAATTTGCATTTAATATGCTTGATCTCCCTGAATCAAGCGATAAAGCCTTGTTTAATATTGTCAATGAAACATCTGTCTTTGTAAAATCTCCTTTAGAAAATATACTACCCAATAAATTATCTTCAAACATACCTGTTCATTTCTTATTTGGAGATAGAGATTGGATGGATTATGGGGGAGCATACAAATTATTTAGATTACAAAATGAATTCAAGCTTAATGTAAAATTTGACATAATACCAAAAACAAGTCACTAAGTTACAGTTGATAACCCATAATTTATTACTAATTATCTATTAAATCTATGAGAAATTTACTAATTTTATATGATATATACTAACCAACTAATAGAAAAGAACCAACTTTATAATCAAATTTAATAAATTTATTTCTTAAAAGCTAATTAAAATGCAAACAGACATTAATAAAATTTTTTAATAAAGTAAAATCGAAAAAAATGTTTTACTTTTGAAAAATGCCTTTAAAAAATATAAAAATCCTTCTAAAATTAAAATATATTCATATAAAACTAAATGATTAATATTGTTTTTACCAAATGAGGAGATACTCATCAAAGTTAAGTTTTAAGTAATGTGTAATAAATTTATGTTTATACAACTTATTCTAACATAATAGTTTAATCAAATTTTCAAGATTAAAAATAATTTTTTTAGCTAAATACTTTTGCATTTAATTGATATGAAATAAATATTTAAAAAAATAAAGATATTTATTTTCTCAATCAATTTTTATTTATTTATTAAAAATTAACTATTTATTGAAAAGTGTTATTTAATAATAGAGTAATATTCTATTAAAAGCTACTTTGTAAATAATATCTTTTTATTTGATAATTTAATTCAAGAAGACAAATTATATATTATAAATAGCCTTTAATAAATGATAGAACATAAACTTTGTTTAAAACTATTATATTTAATAAAATAAATTATAGTAATACAGTGAAAATTGTCTAAACTAAGAAATTAAATGACTAAAAACTAAGCTTAAAATACAAATATGCCCAGCTTATAGATTCGTTTTATAACGAAAATTTAGGCTCAAATAATTTGCTCATTTTTAAAGAGTGTTTAGTCTATAAAACAGTACAGTTTGGCAGGTTTTACTGTATAATTTTTATCTGATGGGACATAATATAAGAATTTTTAGAGCATTATAATAAAATCAAAAAAATAAAATAATTTATTTTTGATTTAACTGTCAAATAGAGAAAATAAATAAAATTCTAAGAAAATTAATGTTTTAAACAATATATGAACACATATTTTGCTTAATGATAATAGATTTAATAATCTCAATTATAATGGAATAAATAATTAATTTTTTATTTGATAATAAAATTGAAGAAATATGAAATTTATCATAGTTTGTTTATTTTTTTAAACTTGCCACTCCTAATTGAAGTTATTAGCACATCATTTTCACCTCTAAATGTTGATAATCCTGATTATATGCTGGGTAGTTTAAGTTAAAATTATTTTTAAGAATTTTAATGTTATGGTCTATCTGTTTAGGATCCTAAGTTTAGTGTCTCTTCTCTTAGAGAATCTAAAAGAGTTTTAGACTACAATTGTAGTGGTTTGATTAAAGAAAGAGAATGTTTTTTTATTGCAAATAATTATGGACTACTATTTTGACTCAATCTACTACCTAAATTATCTTAATTTTTTTAAACGTCTTAGAGGGCTTCAGATATAATTGAGTCTAAAAATTCTTTATTTTCATTATTGGCCTAACTTTATTCTTATTCATCAATTTGATTTTATTTTTCTTTCGTAAGTTATTTTTCATATCTATCTGTAAACATTTTTTCAGGTTAATATTTAGATTATCTCAGTTTAGAATTAATATTTTTCATAAACAATTAAATTTTAGCTTTTTGCAAATTATTAGCAGAAATACTGTGATTAAGTAGGATTGATTTTTCAGAAGCTAAAGTAGAATTGTTAGCATTTTTAGAGATTATGCTCGATTATTAAATTGCAACTGAATTATTTGCAGGGTCTGTTTGTAATGACTAATTAAAATATAAATTTGAATTATTTCTTTATATACTGTTATTATTAGAAGCATAGCTTGCCCTTGTATTAACAACATTATGGGCTAATGATCCAATTTATTGACTATTCATATTTAGAATGCTTTCATCTAAGTAATTCTTTTCTGAAGCATATTCTAAGTAATCCATAGAACGATTTACATTTTTCTTTTTCTTTTTTGACATAACTTACTATTTCTTTTCTTTCTCTTGCTGATTTATTAATTGTTGGAATTGTAGATCACTAGAGTTTCCAGCAACATCGTTATTAATTTGGATATTTAATTTACTTCCTTTCTTAGTTTTTGATGGGGTTTCCTCTTTCTCAATTATCGAAATGAATTAATTTGATTATATATCCTATTTTTTTTAATTTAAAAATATTTATCTATTTGTTATAAATTATCACTTTTTTATTTATTTAAGCAATTATGTTTAATGTTTATTTTCATAATATTTTCAAATTTTTAAAATATTTATATTTTTAAAATTCAACTTCTTAAAAAGTATTATTTAAATTTTAAGATTTTATAAAAAAAAAATATTTATTTATTGAAAATAAGGTAGGTGTATTATATCATTTAATTAAATTTATTCAATTAAATTTAAATAAAAATATATCATTTTACTTATTTGCTTTTATTTTGGTCATCATTTTTTCTAGGTGAAACTGAATATCTATTAATTTATTTGCTTGTAGAAGATACTCTTGCATCTAATTTAGGAGTATTAATAATTGCATTACTGGCATTGCTATTTCTAGACTATTAAAAATTTGGGTTAATTTCTTCCTGAGAAGGGATTATGTCTCCTTAAAAATTCATTGTGCTAAATCTTGTTTTATTTTAATTTTTTAATTTATCCCTGATTTTTTGATCTAATTTTTTTCCTAAAAAGTAGACATTTTTGTGAAGATCTTATTCAATTTATTTCTACAAAAGTCTGTTTCTCCAGTTTGGAGCTAGGAATTAAAGCATTTCATGTTCTTCATATTTTCTTCTTTTGGCATGAATGTCTATTTCTGGAGCTTAATATTATTCATCAGCCTACTATTATGCCATAAGTAATCGCTAATTTTAATACAAAAAATTAAAAATATGGTTTTTATATCATTTTAAAATGTTACTTTATTTGCTTCCATCTGCTTTAGAGATATACCTCTTAACTCTTTCTCAAACAACTATTTAATTTCATCATATTTGAGGTCTCTAGGAGAGTACTCGTCTCTCATAAACTTGACTCCCTTTGTCTAATCCTTCAAAGCTGAAATATATGTGTCTTTAATTTCAGAAAAGTTAAGCTTGATTGAGTCTTTCTGAGGTGGCAATAAATTATTAATAAAACCATCTATTTACATCAACTTTCTTAATTGCTAATCTGATTTGTATTTAGAAAGCATAATGTCCAAGATTTTAAATGCATAAAAAACTTTTTTCTTAACTTTTTCATGCTAATCTATCAGTACATCCCACTTTATGGGAAGAGGGTGATTAATATTCAAGTTACCAATTAATTATCCATCTAAAGTCCAAATTCTAACATATTAATCTTACGAGCTAGTAACAATACATTTCTAACTCATTTCAACAAATTAGAAAGAAGTAAGGACATCTCTATGAGCACAAAAATGTAAATTTTTAACAACTTTTTTTTCTTTTTATGAAAAATTCTTTTTGTTCTTTAAAAGAAAAAGCTTTAATAAAAATGGATATTTAAAGTATGAATTACTTGTTATACAATTAGTGGCAGTTTAACACTTTCTTTAGTGATTTATTCAATTTATGAGTAAAAATCTTCAGTGCATTAACGAAGCGGATTATAGTTTAATCTCTAAACTGAATGATCACTCATTCTAACATCTTCATTTTAAATGATAGAATCTATGTTAAAAATAATAATGTTTCCTTTGTTAGTAGCAGCATACAACAAACAATTGCTCAGACATTTTGTTTCTTCATCAACTTGAATTTCTGTTAGCAATTTAGTAACCCATTCTTATGGTAGATCTGCTTCAAATAAACCTGTTAAATAAATAAATAAAATAAAAATCAATTTTTTTAAGTTATCAATAAAATAGATACTTGAATCGTTGCTGAGATCTAAGTTATTTTTGGGTGAAACACTAACTTTTCTTTTTTCTTTTTAAAATGTATCTGAACTGAAAAACTAAGAGTCATTCGTTTACCTAAAAATAGATTTCTAATTTTATTGTGGATTTAGAGGTATCTGAGAAGCTTATTTTTCGATTGGCATTTACTAAGAATTACTTTTTTCTAACCCTTAAATAGAAAATCCAACCTTGATATTTTGAGGAATAGGCTTATTAGCTATTTTCTTTTTTTTATCTTAAGCAAATGTTGATGTTTGTTAGTTTTTATTCTAATTTTATTGACTTTAGGATGAGTTTAATTGAATTTAATCAATATTAGCTTGCACTGCAGTAGAAAATTAAGAATTAACCATAGTATTTTTATTTTAACCACTAAAAGTGTTAGTATTTTGATTAGCATTGCTGATATTATTATTTATATTTTGAGGGTTAGTAAAAGAACTTTCTCTTCTTGACTAAAAAACATTTTTATTTTAAATCAAAATATCAGATTTTTCTTCTTCATATTCTTCTGTATCCTTATTTTATAGACGATCTGAAAATTTTTTATTATTCTCATTTTCTAAATAATTAGATATATTAAAGTATCCGATCAATTCAAACTAAGCTTTTAGCTCCTTAACATTAAATTTTAAGATGTATATCATTCCAGAATTTGTTGTGATGATAAGAACGCGATATCCATTAATAAAAAAAAATCCTGTAGGTTCAGTACCTTTGTCAATTTCAATGCAAGCAATCAATTTAACAAATTCATAATCCCAGATGAAAACTTTCCTTCCAGAGCTACCAGTAACAATAATATTATGAAAAAGAGATACTTCCATTTAATTAACTTCTTTATTGTAATGAGCATTTTTAATTATTCTTTTAATTTCAGCCCCTGAAGGTGTTTCTCTTTAAATCATGACTGTATTATCCCAACTAGAAGAAATAATAAGCTTTTTTTTATTTAAATTATAATATATTTATTTTTTATAACCTTACTTTGAATGTTAAGTTAAATAAATAAATTTATTGTATTTTATTTTATTTGACCTAAATCCTTTAATTCATTTCAAAATTTTGAAAAATAATAAAAATGTTGTGATGAACAAAAAATACCTAATTTTAATTTTTTAATTTATAGTAAATTGGCAATTAAAAATAGAAAGACAATTAATTCATAATTTGAAATGATTATCACATATAATAAATACCTTGTTTGGGAAATCTATTTTAAGCTAAGATACTTCTGACTAGTGTCCAACTAAATCTTTTAATCTTTCACCATTATTGTAAGAATAAAGTGCTAAACCACCTCTATGATCGCCAAGAATAAAATTTTTAAACTGATTAATCGATGAGCAAGTTGCTATTTCATCATCTTAATTTTGAAGTAATCCTGTAAAAATTTTGGTTATCTTTCCATCTTTCATTCTTAAAAATCTCATGTCTTTTCTTGTACAAATTGACATTTCTTATTTCATCATATTAAACTCAACCTATTAATTATTAAAGTGATATTTTAATTAGTTTTTAAGACCAAGGAACTAATTAGCAAATTAAATAAATGAATCAATCAACACAAATAATAGTAAATATTTATAAACAAATGCTTTTATCGAGTAATAAAAGTACCTTGATTGGATATATATCCTCATTTGCTTTTTAAATATTAGAGTTATCAAATGATATGAAATTAACTCTAGTACCAAGTAAGCAGATCATATTCTTATCTGGTACATTAACTATGTGAGTCATTGTTGTTTTAAATCCGATGTTTATAGTTTGAAGGCATTTCAAGCTTCTGATATCCCATATTTTTATATTTCCCATATCATCTGCACTAACTACCATAGGTGTTTTATCTATTATCTTTATAAGGTAAGTTATAAAAGTATACATATATTTATTGATGTACCTAAACAGCGGTTACCATTGAGTTGTGACCCACCAACTTACCTAGAGAATCATAATCAAGGTATTAAGGATTTACACTGTATACATTAATTGAGTTTTCAAAACCAGATGTAATCAAGCATTAATACTAGTAATGATAAAGTAAATGGTGTATTCCAGCATGTCCTAAATCAATTGTAAATATGATATTTTCCTAACATATTAGAAATTAGGTTAATACAAAAGCAATTAATAGTATTTTACCTTCTCTAAATCCCAAACAGTAACTTTTTTGTCTAAAGACGAAACAGCAACCAATTTTATGTGAGTAATTTCCACTATTTCATTAATACTACCTGTAATTTCTTTGCTTTATATTTATTACTTTAGCTTTTCTTTTTCTAGATCCCAAATATTGATGGAATTTGTCTTATCAGTAGTTATCCACTGTTAAGTGCTATTTAAATACCATATATTTGTCTAATAATCAGAAACAAAAGCACTTATTGAAAAGCCTTTTTAGAATTTAAACATATCTTATTTATCCCAAAATATCAAGGAAACATCCTTTAAAGTAGCACCTATCTAAAAATTAATTGTAAAAAATATAAGTAAGTAACTGTGTACTTATACAAACATTTATATATGTTAATATTATCTTAGTGATTATTTTCAAATTAATATGTGAAATCAATTACTCTTTGCTCTCTGTCTGAATAAGTAAATCCCATGATTATAACTTCTTTGTCCTTTTACCTTTGTGGAACAATCGTTCTCTCAAAAATACTATTTAACTTAAATACTTTCAGATTAGTAGATAAGCTATCTAAAGTAATAATTCTTCTGTAACCACTTGCATAAACTCCCCTAAATAAATAAATAATTTGATATAAGAATCATAAATTTTAAATTCAGTCAATAAATGAACTAAATAACTCAATTACTTAGTTATTTATTAATTATTGTGTTTTGAAGAGTCAGTTACAATTGAGCTAGGGATTAATCTTTTAATTCCTTCCTCAGTCTTCCCGAATAAAATAGGAGGATTTATGTCTATTTCACGTATTTACTTTTAATTTGTGTTAAACTTTTTTTATTCTGGCATTTTCACAGTAGGCAAGAGGTATGTTGTGATGTTTTTTTCTACAAAATACTTAAAAAATAAATAGATTTATTTTTTTGTTAAAAATATACTATAAAATAATGAATGTATTTTATATTTAATAATTAAAGTTCTAATAAAGTAAGCTGCTATCTTTAAAATTATTAACAATTCAGCTAATATACAGCTTTAAATTTTAATCAAATTACATTCCATCTATTAATTTTGTTTTTAAAAAATAGCTTACATCACAAATAAACCCAGTGAAATCATTAAAACTGATTGTTGTGCTCATTCCACGACTTTCAGATATCTCTTTAAATAAATCAATTAGTGCTAAAGTGATATATATAGTTTCATGAGGTTTATGGTCAATAGATGTAATTAAAATTCTAATAAAATCAATTATATCAATTCCTTTTTTGCCTTAAGATTTAAACTTTCTTTCTATTTCATTAACTTTATCTTTGTCGATAAGCATCATTATAAAATCTAATGTATAATGATCAATCAATGGCGTATTATGGTCTCCTTTAAACTACTCTATCTTATAAATGAGATAATCTACATCATCCTTTTCTAAATCCTTAACTTGATGTAAATCTCTTAATCTATTAATCTTCTACTTTTTTACTAAGCTTTGCTCGCTCAATTAATTCTCATTCTTATCCATCTTAGGCGTTATATGTTTTTATCTTTAATCTGATTTTCTATCAATTACTTACTTGATTATTTGATAAAAACTCTTTAAATTAATAGTAATTTTATTATTAATTATATTAGAATTCAAACTATTTAGTTTGAATAAAACTCTATGTATCTATGCATGCATTAATTTTAGAATTATATTTATTAATTTATTCAATTAACAAATAAGTTGTTTCAAATCATCTCAAATCTACTGATTTTTTAAGTAGCTTTTATGTAATATTTTTTTTTAAATACACTATTTTATTTTGAAGCATATTACTATTTCCTTTTTATTTTGATATAAAAATCTAAAATATAAAATTTATTAAATAGTAAGAGTATAATCGAGTAGATAGATATATAGATATATTGTGAATGTTGAGAAGATTAAAACTATGTTTTAATATAAAAATATTTTTTTTAATGAATTTATTTAAAAATACTAATATTTCTTAAAACTTATATTAATTTATTTTATTTAGAAAAAAAATGTTACCAAAGCTTAAATGAATTGCATTAATTCTTTATTCCTTTCTTTACATGATTTAGCAATTTATTTTTTTAAAAATTTATTTAAAATAAATTTTTGTTGGTATTTCTTAAAAATACCAAAGTTAAATTGTTTTCTTACTTACTCATCATTCATTAGCTAATTTATTTTTGAAGTTTATTTTAAATAAAATAAAAATCTTTTAATGACTTTATTCAAAATAGGTAGATAATTTATTTTTTTATATTTTAAATGTATTACAAATAAGTTAACAAATTTTTTAATCAATACTAATACAAAAATAATTTAAAATAAAATTAACTTTTTTAAGATTTTAAAATATGTAAAATTTATTTGAAAAAATTTAAGTTTTTTGAAATTAGCAATTTAACTTTGATAACAAAGTATTTTTTAAGAAAATTAGATACTCAAACTCTATAAAGCTTAATTAAAATACAAAATTATTTTATAATTTTATTATATTCATTTAAATGTTCTATAAATTATTAATTAATTAATATAAATTTGTTAAACCAGTGAGACTCTTATTAGTTTCATTTTTCATTCATTACTCCTTTGCAAATTAGTTTATCATTTATACAAACTTTTCTTGAAATTTGTAAAATTTTCTTAAACTTTTTTAAAAAAGAATGATTGAACTATATAAATGTTAAATTTAATTACAATTTATCGTCGTTAATTATGTCTTATATTTCACTTTGAGCAAACATTCCATAAATCATTTGGTCTTCACCATAGAGTGAAGGGACCTTTTCAGCAATTTATTCTAGCTCATCTTCCGCTAGCAAAAAGTTTCCATTCAATGGCTCTACTTTATAACTATATATATTATGCTTGGGATTATTATATTGGAGGTTATGCCTAATCAAGTGATATATTACGCTTCCTATAATCTTTGCATTGCTTTTCATAAATAAATTTTGTTAAATTAAAAATTTTGTCTAAAAATATTTACTTAAATGTAAAATCATATTCTTGATGCTAAAGATTATATCTTTTATATCTAAGCAAAAGCTAATTTATAACAATCCTTATGATAAAGAATGTAGATATGATTAAATTATCTCTATGATAACTCTTTCCTACTACATTATTAGATCTATTAAATTAAAATCTTTTAAGCTCAAACAAAAGATGGAATCCTTAGCAAGGAACTATTTCTTCCTTTGTGTAAATCTAAATAAAATATTTCACATTCTAAGTGAAATTTTGTTATTTCAAATTTTATACCAAATCTCCCATTAAATCTAAACATAATGCCTGAAATAGTTTTTAATTAATATTTAAATAGAAGATAAATTAATTTTACCTTAACAGAGTTAATGATACCTAAATAATTTAAATTATCTGATGATTGTGAGGGCTTGTTTTCTAGAAGTGCTACACTTAAATCTCTATTAAAATTTAAAATCTTCTCTAAACTTTATTTAATTGCATCAAAGATAAAGCTTAATCCTTCCTTTATTAGTTTAAATAAAATAATTGCTTCTTTTGAATTAGAAAATATTATTAAAATTTACAAATTTAGCTTTTTTTAACACTCCTGGTGAGATTGAAGGTATATTTTTTTATGGTATTGGCACTCTAATTTTTATTTACAAAAATTAGCTTACATCATTTTTGAATTATTTATTTACTCTTAAGGTTTGTTTATTAATGGTGGTGAAGCATAAGCAATATCATTAGTTTGTTATCTTTTTAAAGGGCTTTTACTCATAATCTTTGAAGAGGAAGAGAGAACTGAGTGGGTTTATTCTAACAAATTTAAGTTTGATCTATCTGATTATGGATTAGAATAAGGAAATTCTTGTTTTACTTCTTTATAAACTGGTTTGTAAACAGGTATTTCTATCTCTTTTTCTACATAAATAGGCTTTTCTATGTATATTTTCTTTTCAATAAAAACTGGCTTTTCAATAATTATAGGTACAGTGTTTTATTTATATTCTGGCTATACTAATTACTGCTACTCATTTTCGTTAATAGGTTGCTAAATATTTTAATATTAGTAGGGCTGAGCAAATATCTATTTTTCTAATTACTGTAATTTGGTTGCATATGCTAAGTGAGAATAGTTTTTTGATGGACTATAATTTTCCTATGCCTGCTAATTATACCCTAAACTGTGTGAAATACTATATGCCTCTTAATTGTAGGATGAGCTTCGAGAAGGAGCCCTATATGAATTTAATTCAGGATTAAACCCGTAAGGAGTAACATTATTTTGCAATATATGACTATTAATGCTCTTTTATGGAGTTGTGCTTTCATGTGAGGCCCTATTAAAATCCTACATTGGTTCAGATTTCATTAAATTTTTTAACTGGATCCTGCTGTTGTTGTTATTATTTGAATAGTTCCTGCTCTTTTTTAGCAAAGATAAAAAGATTGATAAAAGTAATAATAATATTAATAAAATTAAAGTAAATGGTGAAATGAATTCAGAAATATATAAATTGATTGAATAAAAGCAAGCTAAAAAAATAAACTAAGAATACTCGAGAGTCTAACTTTCTATCTATAAAGGATTCTAACTATTAAATAAATCGTAATTTTGTTTTATTTAAATTAACTCATATATTTACTCGATCAAGAGGCTAGTCATTTGGAATATTATATGAGCTCTGATGATTTCTCCTATCATTTTAAATAAACTCTTTATATTCCTTCTATAATCTCTCTATTGAATCATCATTGTTATTTTCAAAAGTCCTATTTGCTTTACTTATCCTTAGATGGGACCTAAAATTTTAAAGATCATTTATCATTTGCACTTACTGCGGGATCATTAACTGTAAAGTATCTAAAAAACCTAATTAATAATTTTTTATTATATAAGTATAATAATTGATTGACTTATTAATAATTTTGTTCGCAAATAGCAGTAAATATTGTATTCAATATAATTAAAATTGAAATTATAGAATCCAATAAACCTATACCACCCAAAAAACTTATTATTAGTTGTTCAAAATAATAAAAATTCCATTAAATCATTCAATGAAAATTAATTAATTGAATTACTCAAAAAGAATTTACTAAATATTTTATCATAAATTTATAAAATACAAATAAACTTTCTCCTAGCATTAAAATTTTAATTTAAATAATAATTTTTAATTCTTTACTTTTATGTTTGTATTATTAGATAAATAATTACATTCTTTTTAAAATATTATCTCAAACAAATTTTTAATTTAAAATGACCTTTGTTTTTTAAATAAAATTTAATAATTTTTAAATAGAATAATTTCATAATTATTTTTTGTTATTTAATTTTATTTAAAATTAAATTAAAGTTATTTTACAATAAACTATATTTTTTTTTATTTTATAAATAAATATTTTAGAATAATTAATAATTTTTTAAAAAAATTTTTATAAAAAACAAACTCATTATTTAGAAAAAAAGAGTAAAGCATTCTAAGGGAATTTATGATATATAGATGTATTTTTTTAAAAAAATACCTTTATATTTTATTGTACATAATTTTAAATTAAAAATAAAGAAATATTTTAATAAAATGAATTTTATCAATATAAATATAAATAAAATATATTATAAAGAAAAGATATTTTAAGCTATTTTTCAATGCGAAATTATTTATGTTTATAGTTAGTTCTTTTAAAATTTATGAAATACATAGTATCAAAATGATTTTTAATTATATAAATTTTGATTTAGACTAAAGATTATTGAGATTTTTGAATACTTATTTTGTTAGTATTATATTAAATGAAAAATTTAAACTTTTTATTGTTTTTAATATCATCATCATTATTAATACTAAATTTACGAAAAGTAAAAGAATTATAGGCTTCATTAAAAAAACATTTTTAATAATCTAAATATATTTTTTATTAAAAAGCTGCTTCTTAATTTATTTTAGCTAGATTAGTTAACATATTTAAATAAACAATATTGAAAACGACTCATTTATTATCTAAAAATCAATAATTTTTTTAAATATAGCTAAAAATAGTGTTTTTTTTAAATGGAAAAAAGAATTTAGTACATTTTATGATTACTAAATAGTTAAATTTTATTAATTTTTTTTGATTGACGAATTTTTTAAATTACTTAAATCACATAAAAGCTTTTAAAAATCCATTTTTCTTTATTATATGTTTAAGATTTAGCTAAAATGAAAAAACTCATTAAAACTTTATTGAGATCTACATTTAAGAACTAGAAATAAACGATTATAAATTTTATAATCAGTGACATTTTACAAATAGTGCGAATAGTATAATTAGTGACGCATTAAATCGTCATTAAATAGGTAAAGTATAATTCAAATAAATCTTTTTTTTAAATTTCAAATATTATAAAACAGTTGTTTAAATATGTCAAAATATAAGGGATAATGCTAAGTGAGTAAAAAATGTCGTTTTGAAATTGCTAGATCACTTTACTGATCTTATCCTTACTTGAAAATTTAAATTCTTAAAATATTTATTGTATAAAAATATTTTCGCTATACTTACGTTTTAGAATAAATATAAATTTATCTATTATTAATTTTTGCACTAAAATTCTAATATCGTCTTATAATGACGCATCAACTGTGTAATAGCGCTTAAATCAGTCTAAAGATCATAAATTCTATTTTAATTAGACCACTTAATAAGCAGAAAAGAATAGATAACTCAAAAAGAATCAATCTATATGATATTTCCTAACTAATATTTATGAGCTAATAAATCTTATCTCAAAAAAAATATTATTTACTATACTAAATTCTCAAGTAAAATAAATGAGCTGTTTTGAGCTTTATGAAAATTCTGATAAGGGTATATATTTAATATTTATATTTATTTATTTATTAAGCTTAGATTATTACTTATAATTTGATCATCCAATTATATATGAATTAATTGTTATTTACCCAAATATTACTTATAAAGTAATAGTAATCAACCATCAAAAACAATTATAAAAATTTTTTACATTTAATACAAAAATTAATTTTTTGAAAGAAACAAAATAATTAATTTATTAAAACAAAATATACAGTGAGAATTGTTGATTTGCTCACCTATTGATTGATTTATTTATTGATTTGAAATGCTTTGGGATGTGTTAATACAAACACTATTCCCTAATAGAGTGACTTATTCTATGGAATAATAAGAGATTGCAAGAGTGGTCTATCGCTTACAGCAATAACTAACTCATCAGGAAGAAGCAAACACATAAAATAACGTAAATAAATGTAGTGATAGCGGAACTGATGCTGGTTAGATTATAATCACTCTTGATGATATCTAGAACTAGCCAACTTAAAGAGAAGAAAAAGTAAAAACTAGCATTCCTAGACTCTCTTCAGAATCAGAGCTTTTTATGTCTTCAAGATCGACTTCTTGCTGTGGTTTAACTCCTAATTTTATTGGCAGATGCTCTGCAATCGATTTTATAAATTCACCAGACCGCTCAACACATTCTGTTATTCCTAGTACAAGTCAATTTTCCTAGTATAATACAACTAACATGGTGAGTTATGCTTAGACAGATGAAGCAATTAAAGAAGATCTTGAATTCTCTAGAATAATCACAGAAGAGGATCTTGCAACTCAAGAAAGAAGCGATAAAAGCAACAGCTTTGTTTAGGCGGAAGGCGATCAAATTTATAAAACTACCCCAGTTAGAAAAGAGATAGAAATAATTTTGATGGAGTACTTGTTTGAATATGCCTAGGAAAAGGTTGAAAACAAGGACAATTTAAACAGTGTAGATCTCGCAAGCTTTTATATGAGCTCAAGATAAAATTTAATGCACAAGGAGGAAATAATTAGGTTGCTTATAAAAGATCATGCTAATTAAAAATAACAAAATGAGTTTGTCAAAAAATAATTTGAAATCTGCCCTTCAGTACTTGAAATAATTCCTTAAAGCGACACAATAAAGATATTACTATTCCAACTTAGATTAGTGTAAGCTATAATCTTAATTTATGGCCATTCTCTTGATTAGGATTTAATTAAGCTCGTTTCATTATTTTGCTTAATAGATGATAAATCAATAAAAAAAATACTTGAGCCATTTGCCATTTATGGCTATTCATCTTATAAAAAATCTTTACATTATAAACATCTTTCAAAAATAATTGAAAAAAGCGCTGTTAAATCTGTCCTTTTTGCTACCGCTAGCCACTTAATTGATACATTAAATAATTAGACTAGAAAATCAGTGCAGCTCTTTTCATCATTTATGTCTAATGGCAAATTTAATGATCCCAAAATATCATGCTAACGTGCAGAAATTGGTTTTGACAACCTCACTGTTGATTTAGATTCTTCTGGTGGAATTTGAAATTCTTTAAAATATTTTATTTTTGAATTTCTTTTTTTGAACAGATATCAATCTATCTATCTATCTACTTTATATTTCAAAAAATACTTAAATAAATTTTATAAAAACAACAAAATATCTAACTACCTATATAAATATTAAATATATAACAAAAAATGTAAAAAAAAATATATTTTAAAATAATATGTTTCTCACTTTAAAAGTTAAAAGTCTTAAACAATTATTTTTATTGAAAGTAAAATACTTGTGTTCAAATTTAATTTGTTAATAAAAATAAAATTTATTTTAAATTGATTTGTTATTTTTCAAATATTTAATATTGATCTTTAATTGAATATTTATAAAATAACAAAAACTTGAATTTTTAATTTTTTCAGTTTGTTATTTTTTTTAATTTTTAGAGTACACCAGTCCATATTTTCTAACTATTTTGTATTTGATTTATAAATAATTTATAATATTTAATTTTTTTATGAAATTCTAATCTGGTATATTTTACTATAAATATTTTAAATAAAAGATTGAAAATTGTTAGAAATATTATGAAAAAATTTTGAGTTATTTACTTTTATGTTTTTTTTATTATTTATATCTTTTGTAATAGTGGAAAATAATATAATTTATAAAATTAACATTTTTATTATTGAATTTTTCGGATGGAGTATTTGTATTTTTTAACTATTAAATTTATTTTTAATTTAAAATTAGTTAAAGTAGAAATTTAGCCTGCTTAAAACAATACTTGTATGCTTACAAATAAAAAATATAATTTTATTATGAAATTTATTTCTAATATTAATATAAATTTTATTTAATAAATTATAAGTAGATTAAAATTGTATTTATTGAAAAATAAAACAAAATTATTTTATTAAATTTCTTAAGAAAAAACTTTGAAATCATGCCTCAAAGACTTATAACTTGAAATATGGTAAATATTTTTATTTTAGTAAAAGCAATGAATTAATTTAATAGAAAATATTAATAATGGATTTATGTTTCCATTAATCGCAAGAAATAAAAGAGTATTCAATAAATAGTTTTTTAGTTAAAATTAACTTCTTTCTTTAATATCTATGAGCAAAAACATTAAAAAAATAGTAACATATATTAGAGGAGAAAGCAATTATTTTGAAATTATCTTAAAAAATCTATGATTAACTTAATTTGATTGGGAGAAATTTAATTTTCCTACTATTCCTCTAATTTAGATTTTTATTCAATTCTCATATTTTGAAAATCATTCAAGTATTATTGGTTTTTTTCAATAATTTTATAATTATTTTCTCTTATAAGCAAACAAACTAACTAACTAAGTAAGTTAGGCAAGGTAACTTGTACAAAAATGTTTTTTAAATCTCATTTTGATCTTCAAGAAATATTTCGCATTTTTTATGTAAAAATTATTATTTCAGACTATATTTGGTTTATTTGTAAGTATAATTAAGTAGATGTAAAAATAAGGTAAAATAATATTTGTACTACAAATCTGAAAAAAGCAATAATATATCTTTATTATCATATGATATTCCTAAACATAAACATTTCAATATATTAATTACTACTTTTTATGTAAGCAATTATTGCATTTCTCAAAATGTGTAATGCCTTTTTGTTATATAAATATTTCCTTAGTTAAAAACTAATATAAAATAAAAAAATTTGAAATTATTTGATAATCAATAATAATAATAAATAATTAAATATACAAATTTAAAAAAATGTAAAGCAACGAAGAAATAAGTGCTCTAATTCAAGGCCTTAAGGACGATTACAATAATAATACAGACATAAGTTAGATAAAATAGAAAATTACTCAAATTAATTAACTTTTAGCTGAGCTTGAATAAGATCATTATGATAATTATGAATACTTAAAGTATTAATAATCTGAAATATGTGTACTCATCTTTGAGCGCTAAAATGATTAAAGGAGTGTGTCTTAATATCTAAAGAAGAAAAGTGATCATTTAAGTGGTTACTAATATTATTAAAATCTTAAAGATAAGATGAAACGTAATTCTCAGTAAACTTAAGGTTACGAAAAATTAGAAATGTCGAATAGTTAAACCTGTTTAGATGATACTTAACCTTTTTTTAAATAAAGCAATACTGAAATGTTAAAAGGAGAAGATTAAGTAGTTAATGAGAACTTATTATTAGCTTTTGAGATTGATTTAAGCTCTAATAATTTAATAGATTAGAGTTAAAATGAATAAGAAAAAGATAAGTAAGGAATTACAGCTCTTATAAAACTATAAAATAAATAAGCAGAAACTCATGAATTAGGTATTTTTCTATTTATTAATTTGCTTATTTATTTTTCACAATACATTTCACAGTTTATTTAAAATAAAAATGCTTAATTTTACTCTTAAGATTAAAAAATACTTGTAAATTTTAATATCTATTTAAATAATTTTTTTAATTTAATTCAATATATTTTATCAACAATAAAATAAAAATCCGTTTTTAAATAATTAAATTTATATTTTTAATATTTATTTGCTTCTATTTTTAAAGGTATTTTGGCGAATGGTGTAGGCAGAATTGGTATAAAAGGAACTGTTGCTGCATTAAATATCGCAAAAAGTGTAAGTTGTTGGAGTGCTATAGTAGTAACTACAGGAGTGGCTGCTGTTGAAGCTGTTGTCCTACTTAAAAAATATTATAAATTAAAAAAAGAATGTAAAGATGACGGATAAAGATAAATAGCAAAGGAAATCCTTATTAAATAACTAAAAGCTTTAGGTATCAAAACATTCTCTACTTTTGGAATAACTACAGGGTGTATAATAGGAGGATCAATTGTTGGGTCATGCGTACCTGGAATTGGAACTTTTGTAGGGTCTCTTTTAGGAGCAATTGTAGGAACTATTTTAAGTTTTGTCTCTGATTCATTTTTGTAAAATTATATTCTAAGTGAGAAAAAGCTTATTGAAGAATGTGAAAATGATCTTGGACTTGGAAGATATTATAAAATTAATAAAAAAAAATATACAAAGGAGGAATTCTAATAAGCTTGTAAACTCAAATTGTTAAGTTTACATCCTGATAGAAGTGTAAACTTTAAGGACTTATAGACTCTATAAAGATATGAATTATAAAAAGTTTAATTTGCAAAAGAAATGATAAAATAACACAATTAATGGAATTGAGTAATTTAAAATTATCTTTCTTACTTAATAGTTTTGAATTATAAATAATTTATAATATTTATTTTTTTATGAAATTCGAATTCTGGTATATTTTACAATCAATATTTTAAATAAAAGATTGAAAATTGTTAGAAGTATTATGAGAGAATTCTGAGTTATTATTAAGTTTTTTTACTATTTATATCCTTGTAAAGTGGGAAATAATAATTTGTAAAATTAACATTTTTATAAGATAATTTTTCGGATGGAGTATTTGTATTTTTTAACTATTAAATTTATTATTAATTTAAAATTAGTTAAAGAGAAATGTAACCTGCTTAAAATAAAATTTTTATGCTTATAAACAAAAAATATAATTTTATTATGAGATTAATTTCTAATATTAATATAAATGTTATTTTATAAATTATAAGTAGATTAAAATTGTATTTATTTATTGAAGAATAAAAAAAAGGAATTTATTTTTTTAAATTTCTTAAGAAAAAACATTAAAATCATGCCTCAAAGACTTATAACTTAAAATATGTAAATATTACTATTTTAGTAAAAGCAAAGAGTTAATTAAATAGAAAATAATAATAATGAATTTATGTTTCTATTAATTGTAAAAAATAAAAGAGTATTCAATAATTAGTTTTTTATTTAAAATGTAAAAAATAAAAGAGTTTTCAATAATTAATTTTTTATTTAAAATTACCGTAATTATTCTAGTATAAGCCGTACCCTTTTTAGAAAATTAAAAAATTTTTTGAGGCTTTTTTGCGGCTTATTTGGAAAACAGGCTTATTCAAGAATGCGCCTTATACTGGAATATTTACAGTAACTTCTTTCTTTGATACTTATGAGCAAAAATATTTTAAAAATTCTAAAATATTGATTAGAAGAGAAAATAAGCATTTTGAAATTATTTAAAATATAAATTATTAACATTAATTAGATTGGGTAAACTTTAATTTTCCTTGAACTCCTTTAATTTTGATTTTTATTCAATTATCAGGTTTCAAGAATTATTCATTTATATCAATAATTAAACTAATTTCTCGTATAAATAAACTAAGTTAGCAAGTTAGATGAGGTATCTTGTTTAAAAATATTTTTTCAATCTTGTTTTGATCTTCAAGAAATATTTCTCATTTTTTATGTAAAAATAAATTATTATTTCAGATGATATTTGGTTTACTTGTAAGTATAATTAAGTAGATGTAAAAATAAGGTAAAATAATATTTTTATTACAAGTCTGAATATAGCAATAATATATCTTTATTATCATATGATATTCCTAAAAATAAACACTACTTTTTATATGAGAAATTATTGCATTTCTTAAAAAATATATAGCCTTTTTGTTATATAATATTTACTAAGTTAAAAACTAATATAAAAATAAAAAAATTTGAAATTATTTGATAATAAATAATAATAATAAAAATAAATAAAAAAACAAATTTAAAAAAAATGTAAATAAACGAAAAAATAAGTGATCTAATTCAAGGTCTTCACGACGATTATAATAATAATAAAGACATAAATTTGATAAAAGTTAAAATTACTCAAATTAATTAACTTTTATCTGAGCTTGAATAAGATCATTATGATTATTATGAATACTTAAAGTATTAATAATCTGAAATATGTGAAATCATATTTGAGCGCTAAAATGATTAAAGGAGTGTGTCTTAATATTAAAAGTTGAAGAACTTTCATTTAAGTGGTTACTAGTAATATTAAAAACTTAATGATAATAATTAAAGTATTTCTCAGTAAACTTAAAGTTACGATAGTTTAGATTAATTGTATAATTCAAACTCTTTAGATGTGACTTAAGCTTTCTTTCCATTCACCAAAAGTACCAAAAGTGAAATATTAAATGAAGAAGAATATAATTAAGTAGTTAAAAAGTAATAATTATTAGCTTAAGAGCTTGAGGGTGAGGATGATTAAAGCAATAATAATTTAACAAATGAGATTTAAAATGAATTAGAAAATAATTAATAAGGAATTAGAGCTCTTGTGTAACTTCAAAATAAATAAGCAGAAACTCATGAATTAGGTATTTATTTATTTTTTAATTAATTAACTTATTTATTTATTTTTCATAATAAATTTCGCATTTTATTTAAAATAAAAATGCTTAATTTTACTCCCAATATTTAAATTTAAATGCTTGTAAAATTAAAGATTTTTAAAATAATTTTTTTTATTTAATAAAATATATTTTATCAACAATCAATTAAAAATTAATATTTAAATAAATTAAATTTATATCTTAAATATTTGCTTCTATTTTTAAAGGTATTATGCTGAATGGTATAGCTAGAATTGGTATAAAAGAAGCTGTTACTGTGTTAAATATCGCAAAAGGTGCAACAATTTGGGGTGGTTTAGTAGTAGCTACAGGAGTGGCTGCTTTTGAAGCTGTTGTCCTACTTAAAAAATATTATAAATTTAAAAAAGAAAATAAAGATGAAGGATAAAGATAAATAGCAAAGGAAATGCTTATTAAATAGTTTAAAAGTTTAGGTATCAAAACATTCTCTAATATAGGATTAACTACAGCGAGTGCAATAGGAGGATCAATCGTTGGATCATGCATAGTACCTGTAATTGGAACTTTTGTAGGGTCTCTTTTAGGAATAATTGTAGGAACAATTTTAAGTTTTGTTGCTGATTCATATATGTAAAATTCTATGCTAAGTGAGAAAAAGCTTATTGAAGAATGTGAAAAGGATCTTGGACTTGAAGAATATAAAAAATTTAATTAACAAAAATATACGAAGGAAGAAGTAGAAAAAAAATATAAACAGTATGTGAAAGAGTAACATCCTGACAAATATCCACAAATTGGATTAAAGAAATTATAAAGATATAAATTATAAAAAGTTTAATTTGCATATGAAATGATAAAATAACATAATAATTGGAATTGAAAAATATAAAATTCTCTTTATTACTTAATAGTTAGTTATGTCATTTATTCTTTGTTATTTTAAGTAGTTAGTTTTCTTATATAAAATTAAAAACATAATTACAATTTTAAAATTTCAAATTGAATTTAAGAAAATTAAACAAGTAAATAAATAAATAAATAAATAAATAAATAAATAAATAAATAAATAAATAAGCAAATAAACAAATAAAATAAATTATTTTTGTTTAATTATTTTATTTTACTAAAATTCAATCATATAAATCATATATAATTGCACAATGATTTACAGGAGCAAACTACTTAACATACTTATAAAATACTAAATAAGTATTTATTATGCATTAAAAATTAATAAAAATATTTGGTTGAAAAGAATTGATCTAAATAGTTCTAGGGTAATAATAATTTAGCTACTCTATTATATTTTTTTATAAAAAAATTTCTTATTTTCTGGAATCTACTATAATATCAAAAAGAGTTTTTTATTTGTTGTTATTGTCAGGAATATAACTATTTAAAACTTCATTTAAGATACAAATGCTTTTTATCATAAATTATTTAACTAAATAAATTTTAAAGCTTGAATTTATTTTTTAGATATCGGTAATTAATATTTTACTATCTTGTTTTTTCAGAAAGACTTTCAATGTTAAATCTTTCTTTTTTAGTTAAGATTTTAATAGATATTTGAATTCATTTGTAATTTCTATGTCTAACTCATCAGTTTTAAAATCTAAGCAAATCTTCTATGTTAGTGTTTTTTTAAACAAGTAATTTTATAAAAAAGCTAAATCTTTTCTATCATTTAAGCTTACCTACCTTGTAATATAGTAAGGTCCATATTTCAAATATACAATAAAATTCTTAATGCAATAAAATGTATCTGACCAAAATAATAAAAGAGTAATAATTTGAAGAGTTCTATAAATTTATCTTTAGGAGTTTACCAAAATCATATCCAAAAAAAATAAAATTAGCAAGGTTATTCTTTAATAAAAGCTAGCAAATATATGTTGCTAAGAACTTTCATTTAAGTTTTTAAGATGATATTTGCAAGGGAAGAAGTTAATTTATAAGGCAGAAGAGAAAAATTTATTTATATTAATGAAAGAGCTATATTTTAGGTTAAGCAAGAAATTTAAGCCATTAAATATCAAAAAAAAGTTTTAAATTTTATAATTTAAGCTAGAGATGGTTAAGTAATAACATAATTTCTTACTTAAGCTAACCACTATAAATTAAATTTTAGTAAATAAAGTTATATGATCCTTTATTTTTAGCATTTATTTATCAAACTTAATAAAATCAAAATAAACTATTAGGATTAGGGCATATAAAGTAGATACAACATAGATCAACTTATTTTGTTAGCTATCAAATATTATCCCTAAATTAAAAGAAAGAGGAATGTAATTTATGAGATGAGAAACAAAGCTTAAATTAGTAAAAAATAAATCCTAATCAAAAGATAAATCATCATAAAAAAGATCTATGCCTATACTATAATCAAAGCATACAATATTAAGTAAAATTCCTTTCAATAACCCATAACACCCATTTACAAAGCTAAAAAGCATCATGCTATCAATTGTTCTATAAAGCCTATCTAGAGAAAAAACAACTAAAAATGTCCAAAATGCAGTAGAATGTCCATCACTATCATATGAGATTAACAAAAATATTACAATGTAATAATTTAAAGTTAAAAGAAATTATTTTATAAAATCTTATTTCTTAAATTCTTCTTCAACCATTTATTTTTTTGTTTAGCTAATTTTTCTTATCTTATTTTTTTTAAATTATCTTTTATTTTATAAAAATTAAGAGTTAAATATGATTTAGATTTCGTTTTACAATTCATCTAAACCCAAATTGATCAAAGCAATATCATAAAATATAATATAATATATCTAATTATTTCTCATAAGAAATCTACTACAACATAAAATGCATTTGTTTGTTAAATAAATAAAATAGAGTCTCTAGAATATTTTTATGTTTTTGATGAAATTTACTCATCAAATTATTTGATAATTATTAATTATAAATTGCTAAGAGTGATTATTAATATCTATAATAGTCGAATTTATCTTAAAAAATTAAATATATACTTTTGTAGCATTAAAAAGTTAAATATGAGTTAAGGGTAAAAAAAAAAAGAGGTTGAATTGCCAACTTCATTAAAGAATCTTAGGTTCGTTTAGGATGTAATAGATGGTGAATTCGAAAAAAAGCCAGAAGCTTCGAAAGAAAAATCAACTTTTACAGAAGATATTAACAAAAAAGAATGGTCGATGCAATAAATGATTGAAAATTTAGTTTAAAAGCAACAACAATCCTCAAATTAATAAAACAAAAACCCTTTAATTATATCCTCAAAAACTTCATAAAATAAAATATTATTTGGTAGCAATAACCAAGATAAGAATGAAGATTTTTCTCGCTATATTCCTACTTCTGAAAAAAAATGAATGGCCTTTTGTCATATTTTTTCTTAAGCATAAAATTAGTAGAATTAGTGTTGAGAATAATTTGAGTAAATTTCAATTTAAACTTAATAAATATAAAAGAGTGTACTTTAAAAATTTAAAAATAATATTTAAATTGTAATTATTTATAAAAGTATTCACTCCCTATTTTATTTACAAAGTAAAATTTCATCAAATTATTAATTTTGTAGTTGATTGGCTTTATATTTATTTACAAATTTATGATTAAAAATTAACAATTTGCAAAGTATTTTATATTTGTTAACCTTTTTGATTAATTAATTAATGGAATATTTTGTTTTTATATTAATTAATTAATTTTTATGCATTAATGATATTAATGAAATAAAACTTCTTTTAGAATTATTAATATAAAAATTGATTATTTATTATTTATTAGCTAATTATTAATTAACTTTAAAAGTCTTAAAAGTCATTTAGTGCAATATAAAAAAGTTGATCAATTAATTAATTAATCATGGCCGTTACAAAGTAGTATGCAACAAACGATATGAAAGCTTCAGCAGTGAATTAAAGTAATCTTAAAAATCAAGCAGCTTTCCATTTAATAGTCTATTTTAAGATAAAGGCAAAGTAGAGAAGAAAACTATTACAGTTAAAGGAGCAACATAAACATTAAATAATTAAAATAATGGAGCTAATTCAACTAGCGTTGATGCTAATAAACTTGAAGATAAAACCAAAAAAAATAATGTTTTAGATTTTTCATTCAAAAATATATAAGATTTAGCAGGTAACTTTATTGCTAGCTTTATGATTCTATAAGTATTTAAATAATCTTTGTAATATTTTTAGAGTTGAAAACCATAGATCCAAATAGTGGAAAGAAAAAACACACCGCTACAGAAAATTAAGCTGTTGTTGAAGAGGATAAAAAATTTGGAGGTAGCTAATTTATGAGAATTTAACTAAAATAATATTTTTCTGTCTATTTTCTACTTAAATAAAGAACCTAGAAAGAGATGATAAGCAAATGAAAAAGTTTTTTATTAATAAATTTTAATAATAAATGATAGATGACGAATAAAGTAAAAAGGATGGCGAAGAAAATGAGAAAGAAGAAAAAGAAAATGAAGAAAATAAAGAAGGAGAAGAAGGAGAAAAATAGGTTAAAGATAAAAAAGAAGAAAACAAAAAGCAAGAACGTAAAGAACCTGAAGTAATAAGAGTTATACCATCTAATACTGCATAAAATATTATAGTTAATAATCACGTTCCTATGACCAATGGTGTTACTAAAGTAAAAAAATATCTATTATAAATTTTAAATAAATTTATTAGTTAAAATAAAATCTAAGCAATATTTTAATTGAAAAATTAATAAAGTATTTATTTTAATATTTATTAAATAAAATATTTGTTTTGTTATTAAATCTTTATGATTATATAAATAAATTCTTATTTTAAACTTTTAAATAGACTGTTGGTGGTAAAACTGTAGAAGAGTAAAAGACTCAATCATAAAAAGCACTAAAAAAAGTTAGCATATTATGTAGATCTTTAGTGCTTGGATATAATAAAATAAGGTAAAAAAATTTATTTTATTTTCAATTAATTGTAAGTTTTTAATACTCAAAAAATTAATTAAAAAATATTATTCTGGACTTCTTCACTTTTTAATTCTTTTAGTAGCTAAATTCTTTGATAATCATTTTTTTTAGTGGTTATTTTATTGATTATTTAACTTAGTTTAAAGAAAAATATTTAAAATTTGAATGAAATTGTTATTTAATTAGTACGTTAAACAAGTTAAAAATATTTTATTTAACTAGGTCTATTGATAAGTTTTTCCCAATTATAGATTCGATAATGTTTGATTGTGTCAATTTAGGCTTTTTAGATTTATCTCATAACTATCTTCAGGCACTGCAATATGTAAAACTTTATTTAGTTTAAATGAGTTATTTTTAAAATAATATAAAAATATCAGGATTTTAGTCACTTCCCTAATTTGAAGATTTTATATCTCCACTGCAATTACATTAAAGATTTAAGAGAAATCTAAAAGATAAAATCTCCTTTAATTTCTTTGACTATTCATGGAAATCCTGTTGAATCGATTCCTGGTTTTAGATAATTTATTATTGCTATTATTCCCACTCTTAAAAATTTAGATACTGCTCCTATTTCTAAAAAGGAGAGGGATGTTTTAGATACCAATATTAAAAAATTACTTACTAGAATTCCTCCTCCCGTTCAAAAGGCTGCAGAACCTCCTCAAGAAAGCGTTAATAATAATAACAACAATAATGAAAATAAAAATAATTGAAATATCTAATTACCTGTAAATTTAAATTACATATTAGTTCTAAATATATAATTTCAAATTAGAGTTACAAAATTTAAGTATTAAAAAATATTCAGAAAACCACTTTGTCTATTAAAATGATCAAAAAAATGATATTGATATTCTGTAATTTAGCCCAAATATAATTTAAATTATAAAAACAATATTAAAAAATTTTACAAAAAAGTTTGAATTAATTCTCAATAGTTTTAATTAATTGTTAAATAAAAATTTGATAATTTTTAAAAAAATATAAATTTAAAATTTAAATTTATTTTTGTATACTTAAAAATATATTTTATGTGAATTTAGTTTTTTTTAGCACTTAAAAATAAATATCATTGAATATTAAAATATAAATTTAAGAAATAATAATAAGTTTGTACTGTCTTAGGCTTAAATTTATATTTTGAAAGAATAAGTAATATGATGATAATAGTTTAATTTTTAGTTAGATAATTTTTAATATTTTTTTGATTTTTAATGTTATTTAGGATTTTATAAAAACATTTTAATCTATTTTTTGAGTTTAAAATCTCTAAATTATTTGATATTTATATAATTAAATTAAAATTTAATATAATTTCACTTCACTTCTCGCTCACTGAATTACAAATTTTTCAAATAGATTTTAACCTTTTTGTACTGTTATCGAATTATTTTTTCTCTAGAGGTAACCATTTATTTATAGGTCACCCCTTTTTATTTAAGCTTTGCTGCAAGTGTAATTTGTAAATGATATTATTTTTTAAAGCATGCTACTAGGCTAAAATTATTGCTTTCTTTCTTGCTGTCTTTTCTAAAATATTCTATTTATAATAAAAAATTAATATCCATCATACCCCTAATAATAAATTATATTAAAATGCTCTAATAAATTTAAATGTAATTGTTGTTATTTGTTCTCAATTAATATGATTGTAAAAAATTAACAATTATATTTGAATTTTGCAATTTTTTTGTAAAAAAGTTAAAGAGAAAATATTAATAATATGTTACATTAAATCTTGGATTTTATTCAAATGTTAAAAATAAATAAATATGTAAAAGCCATTAAAAAATTCTTATTTACATTTGATAGCTATAAAATTTAATAATTCTTTACTTTTTAAAATTAAAGGTTTGCGATTGATGCTTAATCAAGGTGTAATTATATAAAGTGTAAGTACAGTAGATATATTCTTTTGATTTCTCAAATAAAAATGTGGTTAATTTTGGAGTGCATAAGCAAGTGTGTTTTTGTATAAGATAATTAAAAATATACATAATCAATGATTAAAAAGAAATAATTAGATTTTTATATTAAAATTTTTAATTTATTTAGTTTTGTCCTGATTAGAGATTTAACTCATTGCGATTTACATTCTTACAAACATTTTTTTCAACTTGACACAAAATTTCTTAATTTCTTACAAAAGACTTCAAAATTTCTATTAAAAAATATACAAATTCTGTAAAGTAAAGATTTAAAACTAAAATGTCTTTTAAAAGATAAAATTAATATTGAAATCCCTTATTTATGTTAGTTGATTGGCTTTTTAATTATTGATAGATGGTTCAATAAAAACCTCTAAAGATGATATAAAAGACTCAAATTTGGTATGAAGTGATTGTAATATTACGAAACAAAAAGATATAATTTTAAAAAATAATATTGTTTGTTTGTATCAGATTTTTAACTAATATCTAATTAAATTATTTGCTAAGAATGGCTTAAAATACATATTCTATTTGCGTAGTTGGTTCTGGAAGTTTTGATTTATTCCTTTTGGTAAATCACTTCCCAGTAGAGGGAGAAACTTTGCAAGCAAATGACTCCTTTATTAAGAACGGAGGTAAAGGAGCTAATCAAGCAGTTGCTGCTGCTAAGTTAGGTGCAAAAACCATTTTCGCAGGATAGGTAAAAACAGATTTCTTAAGAGTTATTGGCAAATAAAATATTAAAAATAGTTTGGTCAAGACAAATATGGTGATGGTTTGGTAGAAGAAATGTCTCAATCTGGTGTTGATATGAGCAAAGTGAGAAGATTAGCAAACGTTTAAACTGGTTAGGCTATAATTACTTTAAACAAAAAGGGAGAAAATAGTATTATTATTGTTGGAGGTGCTAATACTCATTATGACCATTTAAATGTTCTACCTTAAGAATTCAAAGATGCAATTTAGTCAAGCAGAATTATTCTTTTATAAAAAGAGATCCCTTTAGAGATTAGTAAGTTAGCAGCAATTTATGCTAAGTAGCACAACAAGCTTGTTATGCTGGATTGTGGTGGTAGAGATGAAGATATTCCAGAAGAGTTGCTTTAAAATATAGATTTTATTTCTCCCAACTAGTCAGAATTAAAGAGAGTAATGAACATTAACTCAAGTGATCATGGAGAAATAACCATTGATGAAATCCGATAATAACTCTTAAGCAAATATCCTAATTTAACTGTTGTGTTAAAGGAGGGTTCTAAGGGAAGTGCTGTTATTACCAAAACTGATTACTTACACGTAGACTCTGCTTCTTTAATTAAACCTGATATCCTCAACACTTACAAAATTGTTGACACAACAGGTGCAGGTAAAATTAAAATAGAAATATTTATTATCTTAGATGAAAATTCTTTTATTTTAAGAGTTAAAAGAAAAAAAATAAGTTTATTACGTCATTTTAAACTAAATGATATCATATCATAAATAAAGATTGAATATATCTTTATCAAATTCAATAAATGAAAGTAAAAATACAAACAAAGAAAGAAAGATTCATTTGTTTTTCATATCTTTTTACAATAGATCAAAATAAAGATAGAACAAATAAAAAAAAAATAAGCAACAGTGTAGTTAATTTTTTGATATGTAGCTACTAGAATGGTAGTTTGTTTTGAACAATTCTCTAAAAGATTTAATAAATTTCAATAACAAATAAATCGTTTTTGTTTAAATGATTTTACATTCTATCTATCAATAATTTTGGCCTTTTTTTAGAATTTTGTATCAAAAAACTTGTAATGAAAAAAATTTTAATTTTTACAAATATATTATCTAAAGAGTAAACTTTTTAAGGGCTTTGAGGAAGCATAAATAAAATTTAAATTTATAATATTACATCAATTTTAAGAGATTTTTTTTTGTTGTTATAAAAATTTTAACTTTCAATATATCAAAAATATCTATTGAGCTTTTTCAAATGAAGGAGTAAATTTAATTTTGTGTAATAAATAGGTGATTGTTTTACTGCAGCTTTCTGTGTTGAATTCGACAAGCTTTTCCCTTAGAATGGAGTTTAATATGAAGATGCCTTAGAAAAATATAAAAAGTGCTTGCTATTTGCTAACTGCTCTGCCTTTGTTTGCATTACAGTGATGGGAGCAATGCCTTCTATGCCAAAGCTAGAAAGTGTGTAACAATTATTGTCTAAAGTTTAATGACAGTGAAAAATGAATAATCTTTAAATTATATGAAAATTTCTATAAATACTCATATATTATAAAGTATTTTGCAATAAATAGATGGACAGAAAAATGAATTTGGTTTAAAATTAGATTAGAAAAAATTTATAATTATTGTTGTAAGGATTTGAAAAGAATATCTTAATATTTGTGTGATTAGGAGGAAGTATTTGAAATTATATTTTTATCCAGAAATCAAAAGTAATATAATTGAGTATTTTTCAAAAATCCCTTTTGTATTCCTTGAGTGAAAAATTTTTTACACAGTTACTATTAATTTGTAAGATAATGATAAGAGTATAAAAAGATTTTTCTTTTGTTCGTTATTATTTATTTTACAGTAAGAGAAGAGAAAAAATTTTAATAAATTTAAATCTAAATTTGTTTGTGGTATACTAAGATTTTTTAAATCTATGGGGTAAACCGAATTAAAGTGTATTGATAATATAAAGGCAGATTAATTCTTATTGAAATTTATTTTCAGATAGAAAAGAATTCAATCTTTATGTTTTTTTGTTTGTTTGTTTGTTTGTTATTTATTTATTTATTTTGTTTATCTGACACATTAAACAAACCAGTGGATAAGATAAAATCAGATGGAAAAAAAGCTAAAAAAAAATAGATTGTTTGTTTATTATTCCAATAAATAAATAAATTGAGCAAATATATTTAGATTAAAATGTTTAATTTTATTTTAATAAGATATATTAAGTAATATAAAACACTTTTTTAATAAATTAATTCAGTATGACTGCATTTTTAAATTTTTTGGATTAGAATAAATATATTTTAATAATTAAATTTTGTTATTATTTGTATGTTGATTTATATTTTAATTTTGGTTTTCTTATTTTTTGTTTGTTATTATAATATAGAAGTTATTGTGACCTTCCCGACCTCTTTCTCTTCTAACTATTTATTAATGGTCTTTACACTAAATCAAATGCCTAATATCCTTACTCAGCCAATAGGCAAAATATGTGGTTTTAGTTAGGCTCTTATAATATTTAAGGAGGATTTATATTAATTGGATATTTTTGTCTTACAATTTAATTGCCAAAATTAAATAGATTTTAGTGTAATCAATATTTTCAGTCATTGATAAATAGTATCATTGAGCATAAAGGCGAAGGTTTATTAAGTTATTCATTAAATTTATGAATTGTGTTGTGAATTTTATTAAGGTGGTATTTATTTGTTAATTCAAGTGTTGTGTTTGTTTATTATATAGTAGGATAATAAGTGGTATATTTTGATTTAATTATTAGTTTTATGTTACTCTTGTTTAATTTTATTTTTCAATCAGGAAGGAAATAGGTATTTATTTACATTACTTTTTTGTTTGATTTATATTTTTTTAACTAGATTTCATCAAAAATTTGTTAAAATTTCTAATCTAAGGAAAAGCTATTTTTAATTGAAATACTCTGATTATTTGTTTCTTTATTATTTTTCAATGTTTTTCTCAGTTATCAAAGAAATTGTGGGAGGTTTTAGCTTACATGAAAGCATCGACGTTTGAAATAATGTATTTATCGTGAAGGATTCTGTATTTACATACTCTGTGTTGGTGTCTGTCCATTTCATTCAAAGGACATTCTAAGTTATATTCAAGAGTATTTTATTCGCTTTAGGAGAAGTGTTTTCTACCTCTAACCTTTTGAGGGGGAGCAGCAATTGTTTTTTTGTTTTATTCATTCTTAATGTTAACAACTTGATTAATGATGCTGATTCCAGATGTAGTTGAGACGATGCTGTATTTTGTTTATGTTTCGATCTTGTTTCCGACCTTTGAGAGATAAACTTAGTTCATATGAGATTCAACGTGAGAATCGGAGACAGAGTTTATCTTTGCATTTATTCTTTCAGTTAACATATTTATGACTGTGTTGTAGTATTCTTCATATGAAAGTAATCTAATATAATTAAAGGTGAATATTAGAAAAATGAAAACAAATAAATTAAAGAATCTGAATTTTCTATTGAGATTCTCAAAGCTAAATAATTTTAGACTTGGAGAATCTCAATAACAAAATTTATCAAATGCATTCGTAAAGTTCAATTAAAAAATAAATCTTACTCGGGAAGTCCGTTGTAAAGACAGAACATAGAGAATTGAGAAATTTCCCATCCAGCACGTTCCAAGAAGGATTTTGAGAAATGCATTGATGTTAAAGTGTTTTTCTTCATTTAGAAGGTATATGTAAGAGAGTCCTTGCCTGTCTTGTTGATTTCATTTTCGATACACTTTAATTCGTTCATGGATTGAATCTTGCCCTTTGAGACCTTTTTTCCACCTGTGGTGGTAGGGGCAACAGTTTAAATAGGGCATTCAGCGATAATTGGTGAAATAGCTGTTTCAGATTTAAGGTAAGGAGAGCTAAAAATACTGTTGTTACAAAGTTAAGTAGAGGAATCACAGCTGGTTAAGCTGATTTTTTTATTATTTTCAGTCTCAGGGATAGTTTCTCCTAATTTTTTAATCAAGTCAGCAATCTTTTTGAACTACTAATTGTTGTAACTTTCGAAGCGCTAAACGATGTATCTCCTATATAGTTAATAATATTATGTTAAAAATTTAATCTATAATATTTTGTTATATTTAAATTAGCAAGTTAATGCTATTCTTTTACAGTACATAAATTTTGCAAAAGAGCTTAAGGTTAAGGAATGTGTAAAAAGTGGAATAGACAAATTTTAAGATAATCTATGATTGACAGATTGTAAAAATCAAATTCGGGAGTATAAGTAAAGCAACTAAAGGAGTTCAGTGCTTTGAATTTATTTATACATTCTTTAAGTTATTGAGAGAAGGTGAATATCATTTAATTGTATTTTTTGATATGTGGGGAATCTCTCAATTAATTAAATTTTTTTTCTTTATTCTTTTGTTTTTCTTTTTTAAGAAATTTAGAATTCTTATTTTTTTTTACATGTGTAAATCATTAATTAATCATTTAAGCTAAATATTTTATTATAATCTCATTTTTATCCTTTTTATTACACACCATTCATTTTTTATTAAAAAAATCTTGTTATCTTTGAGATACTCTTGTTCTTTCTTTTTTCTATGTTAATTTTTAACTCATCTTATACTTGTAATGTAATTGTAATGGCTAAGAGTAATAGGCCATAAACTTTCTAAAAGATTTTTTAAAATATGCTTGAAAATTCTAAAGTCAAATTACAACTCTTATTTTTGAGCAAAAATCAAATTCTACAATCAATCAAATATTTTTATTTACATTTCTCATAAATTTTATTTATTATTATTTATTGGATTCCTTTGCCAATATTTTTACAATTAGGAATTAAAGAAATTAAAAATAACAAATCGTTTTTAAATAAATATATTGAGTTTTAATAAATTACCAGTCAATAAAGTCAACACCCAAATCTCTAAAGTAGACATTGCAAATGGAGTCATTTTTGGAGAGTACAACCTCAACAACATTTTTAAATAGATTTACGCAACTAAGAATAGGAATAATGGAATTGGCCAAGTGAGAATTGTCGATCATGCCCAAGGAAGCCTTAATGGCATCTTCATTTATCATGATATCCTAATTGGAAATAATAAAAAAAATTAGTTAGGATTATTATTAAATTTCGATTTAGAATTGGAATAATTAATCTGTAAAAGTGTGAGAAAAAATTTGAGATAATTAATTGATCGGAAAATTTGGTGATCAATTTGATTTTATCTATTTCTATTGCTTTATTTTTCAAACCAAATTAGATTCATTTTTTGGTATTTTGGGAAATAATAAATTTGCAAGTCTGCAAAGAAGATTTAATTTTATTCAATTTATATTTTTTTGACAATATAATTTGTTTGATTTGGAAAAGTATTTTTATTTCTTTATTTATTTCTTTATCAAATTTAATGAAAAGATTTAAATTTCTTTTATATTAATCCATTATTTCAATAACCTGGATTAAAATTTTTTTAGGAAATTTTTGTTGGCTTTCTATGCAAAGTCAACAGCATAAATGGAAGTTTTTTAAATATTTTTCAAATAAAATAAATTTGAGAATATAAAAAGATTTTTTACTCCTTAGATGCGGAAAGTGCTTTGGAGAGGGTTTAAAAATCTTGATGGGAAGTTTATCATTTGAGAAATAGATTAGTTTTCTTGTGCAATATTGACAAGAACAGCTGTTTCTTTCTTTTCTCTATTCTTTCTTTCAAGCTTAAGGAAAGTCTTATTTTTCTTTTGTCCCTCGAATTCAGTGTTAAGAAGCATTGTGTTTTATTTGGATCTTCCTACACAGAAGCTTTCCAATTCATTTGAAGAAGCTGTTAATTGTTCTTCGTTTCCAATTTATTAAGTTAATTACTAAGACTATTATGACAAGAACTTTAATTAATCAAATTAAGGGAAGGGATAGCTTTAGGTAGAGAGGAGGAGTTGTTGCATCATTTCAGATTTATTGTTTGTTTGTTTGTTAATTGTGTATAAATAATAGATAATAGAGGATTTGGTATTTGGTTAATAAGGGAAGGAGTTGCTTTTAAGAAAATAATGGTTTTATTTCAAGTTTTTTTAAAAGATAAAAAAATTTGGTTTTTTGTGAATTGTGTTTGTTTCTGTTGTTATTTTCTTGTTATTTGCAAATATTTTTGTATGAAATTAATTATTAATATATATCAAGCTTTCAACGCTGATTTAATTTGATTGCAAAGAGACCTATCTACAAAATTGAAATTTTGAATAGTTAATTATTATTATAGTTAGAGATTAAGAGATTTGTAAATTAATTGATCACATTCTATCTATCTATTTATCTATCGACCTAGGGGGTTGGTTATTTTTAATTTTTTTTGATGAGGAGTTAAAAAATTAAATTTTTTTTCTTCTTTTTTTAGATTTGTTAATTTAATTAAAGAGTATATGTATCAGCTTATTTTTTTTTATTTTTAATTTGTTTTTGCATGCATTTCTAGCTAATGCTTTTTTTCCCCAGATTTTGATAATTTTCGCATTTCAATTATTCGATGAGCTAGAAAGAATCATGTTAATATTACAGTCTCTGAAAATTAATTTTACCATTTTAAAATATGAAGCAAACTATAGCTTATATTTTTATTAAAGCTGAAATTTATTAGATTATATGAGTAAAACGAATCTTTGTATTCCTCATCTAGTTTTATACATATATCTTCCTTTTCATTTTATAAAATTGAAAAATTAGAATCTTTCATTCCTCCTCAACTGAAATTTACTAAGTTAAAGCTTTAAATTTATTATAAAATCTTAATCTGACAACTTTAAAGCTTACCCTCTCTCTTTTTTCTTTTCAATATTCATTAATTAGACTTGCTGCGCACATGCATACACACTTAAATACATATGTACATGCATACCTACTCCACCATTTATTTAATTAATTTATTATTTTTTTTCTAAAATCTAGCAATAAATTTTGATATTCATATATGTTTCTTTTAAAATCTCTAAGAAAGCAAGCAAAGTGTTAGCTAGCTAGCAAAGAAAGACACTCCTTCTTCATTATTTTCTACATTTTAGGCAGTAAACTAATTGCAAAACTTTTTTCTGACCAAAATTAAATTAATTTACAGTAGGCTGATATCTTAAGGCTATACTATGTAATACTAAATCTACACAGTAGGAAGATATATTATAGCAAATTGTTTTATTTTACTTTATTAATTTACATTTCTCTTAATTTGGTTTGATTATTTTATTATTCTTCATTTACTTAACTAATTATTTAGCTTCTGTGAGTTTCTTTTTGTTGTAAAAAAAGTTCTATGAAACAAATTTCAAGATACTTTGAATAAGCAAACTATTTTTTAAATAAATTTTTAGCTAATGTATCAATCGTATCTACTTAATACCTATTAAAACTTAATAGCAATTAAAGCAAAATTATAAACTTAAATTTTTATAGGAATGAAACAAATAGAATATATATATTTATATATTAAATAGTGGTGCAGGTTTTGGAATCAGATTTTGTTTTAATTTACATTTAAAAATTCTGTTCTTAATAACACTGGCTAAGCATATGTCGCAATATTAAAGAGATATTGCGGCAATACAAAATGGATACTCTTTTTTTTACTGTTATAAAAAATTATGCTGTCTTTATTTTGATTTATTTGCATATATTTCCAAAGAAAGATACTAATAAATTTAGCGCAAATGACTGTTTATAAATAATTGATTACAATCATCCAAATCTAAATTAAAGTTTTAAAGTGAAATTTTGTTTTTAGTTTACAACTCTTTGTATAATTCAATCTGCATATTCACAGAATCACAAAATTGATTCTGATATAATTTTCAAAATAGAAAGGCACCCATTAATTTACAACTATGGTTTTAGAAAAGCTTACTTTTTAATATGTTAAATCCCTACACTTAAAATAAGATTAAATAAATATTTCATGTTAAAAGCACGTCTGTTTCTTTAAACGAGAATTAAATTGCTTAATTTGGCCTTTTTTTTGTAAAATAAAATAGATAAAATAGTTATTATCAGAATGGTAATTTCTATTTTTGATGCTTCATTTCTTTCTTTCCTTCCTTTCTCCTTGATTTATAGCTTACTTTTTCTTTGGATAAGCCTGCTACCTTCAGTATTTCAATAATTTTGTCTGGGTGTTAGTTATGCTTTCTTTTTTGAAAACTTTTTCACTCCTTCCGAAGATAACAGTCTATCATATGTTAAAAAATTCTATGAAGGCACTAAGATGCTCTAATCAGTTTAGGCACTTGATGAGAATGTTTAATGTGCTATCCACACTTATAAAATACCTAAATATAATTTTTAAGCTTTCCTAAAAGGAAATTAAATTTTAGGAATTAAAATTTTGCACATATATTTTCAATCATTTTAATAATCAAACAATCCAGTTAGTCAGTCAATTAATCAAATATTACAAGAATTTTTCAAATAGAATAGCTTAAATTTGCTAACAACACAAAAATTTAATTTAAAAAATATTGATCAAATTTAGCATTTATGGATATGGAATTTTTTAAATGTTTTAATGTGTAACAACATAAACACTGTTATAATTTCTGACAACCTAAAAAACAAATTAAACACATTTCACTCATTTTTGGTTTTTGGGATATATTTACTAAATGTTTCATTACAGAGATAATTTGAAACAAAATACTTTAGAAGATGAATAAAATAAAAATTTAAATTGAAAGTTAGGAAAAGAAATTATATTTATCAGTTTAGAGTTTGTTAAAATGATGTTTATTTGACTATGTGGTATTGGAGATCTTGATTTTTTTTTCTATTTATCATTACCTTATTCAGAAATTGTTTTTATCTAATTTATTTTACAATTTGATTTTCTTTTTATCTATTTCAATTTAGATAAATCACAAATAAAAAGATAATTGAGACATTCATTATCTTTATTATACAATCATCTATTTAGTTAACTTAATCTAAAAAAATTAGGGTTTTATTGATATTAAATAATTTTATCACTATAACTGTGTACTGTAGAAGCATATTTGAATATTCTAAACTACAAAATTATTTTCAAATCAATAAATAGTATATCGAAAAATAATTTATTTTGAAAGAGGCTTAAAAATCTTAATCAATCAGATATATCATATGCAAGTCTCAGAGATAAAATTAAAAATAGATTATTATTAAACAACTATTTTTGATTACATATTAAAAAGAAAATAAAATACTTAACTTGCTTGGTGCAATATTTATAATGAGATAAATATCTTCTACAGTTTAATATTTAATTTTTCTCTTTGCTGAATACAAATAAAAGCAAGAAAGCAAAAGTTAACAATAGAAAGTGATTTGTAAAATAATAGTAAAATATTAAATAATGAATACTTATATAAAAAATATAAATATCATTTTAGTTTTATAATAAGTTTTATTTTATTTCATTAATTTTATCTAGGAGATAGCTCTTCGTAACTATACTCTTCTTCTTCTTACTCATCATTTTACTTAGAGCTACTAAAAAAGGATGTTGTAATTTGGCTATAGGCTGCCTTAAATCCTGCATCTGAGCATGTATTAAATAATCTTAATATTAAAGCTTCTAATTTATATGCCAATAGTAAATTTTTTCTCTATTCATAGCTGAGCTGAGTTTGGTTTTCAACCTAATTGTAATAGAACATAATTAAAATATATTGGTACTACTAAATATTTTCATATTAAAAGCGTGTTAATCCTTTAATTAAAAGTATAAAGGTTGTTAAAAATTTAAAAGGAATTTATGATATGTAAAAAGAATGAAAAGCTAAATTTATCCAAAAAAAGTCAGACTTTGCTTAGAATGTAAAAGTAACAGAGTGACTAAAGTTAAAAATAATTTAAACCATGTTAATTAAAGTAAAAAGCAATTCTCTATATGCAAATACTTCTTATTAAAATTTTATTTTGAATATATAACCGTAATCAATAAAATCGAATTTATTATCTTTGATAAATCAAAATGAGGGAACTTTTCTTTAATACCTACATTTGAGGCTAATAATTTTGATTTCATAATTTCATTTTATCTACTAAAATGGTAATAGTAGAGTTAAATAAAGTCTAAAATCTTAACAATAATAAATAGAAAGCAAAATTATGTTTGAATGATTTTTGGTAGTTTGTATTTAATCTTGTATGCATGCAATATGCACTGATTGTAAAAAAGAAGTCTGAGAAAATCAATCAAAAAAAAGAGAGGGTGGAGAAGAATGAATTAGATTACAAATTTAATTTTTATTTATAGTCAAATTAGGAGCAAAATAAGAAATCAATAAGTAGTTGATTTAATCACTAAAATAGATGATTGGTTGATTGCTTGTATATATTTTTGCTTATTATTATTTAGATTATTAAAAACTTTAAATGAAGATAAATTTTATAAGTCTAATACTATTTTTGTTATTTAAAAATTTGTTTCTATGTTGCTAAAACTGTAAATTATGAGGAGTAGGTCAAATATAAATCATGTAAATTCTTTAAATTATCAATATAACATTTGGTTAAGAGAGATTTTAAATTTAAAAGGCTATTTATCTTACAAATCCTTTTATTTTTTAATTGTGCACTGGGCCTATTTTCATATAAATTATATGCCGAATCAAGTGTTAAAATTATTTGATATAAATTGTAAGCTATCAATATCATAGATGTCTTTACACTTTTATAAAAAAGTTTTTCCTTTTCATATTTATGTTTATTCCAAGAAAATATTTATTTCGTTTATTTCAAGCCATCAATCAATTTCCCAGTTTCTTATTGGAATAAGTTAAACTAAGCGTGCATGAGAATATATATATGCCTATGCATAAAAGCCTATGATTGAAGCAAAAAAGAAAATGATGTAATTCTTTTACTAATAAATTATATTAATACATCTTATTACCTCATAGCTATTGAATTTTAAAATTCACATATAAAATTTATAGAAAAACAAACTGTGAAACAAAAGTTTTTCTTTAAAACCACATGATCAAATAAACAAAAAAAGAAATAAAGTATCTTTCAAATTCTTAAAAATTAATTTGATGCAACTAAATTTATGTTTAGCAATTCGAACATTTATCATTGTTCATTTTACAAAAGATTTGTAAAAATTCAAGCAAAATACAAACTTATTTTTACCAATAATTTGGATTTGAGATTGGATGGAACATAGTAAAATTAAATATTTGTTAATGTTTATTGATTTAAAATGATGAGTATTTAACAAGATAGAGAAATTGCCAAAATTAGAATTTAACAATATTTTAAAATAATTTATACTTAGAAAGAATATCGATTGAATTAAAATATGTTGGAATCTCCTCATTGATTTAAAGTTTAAATGGGAAAAAAAATGTATAAGTTTCCCTTTAATATCTTTTTTATATAATTTATAAGTTCTAATTACATTTGGAATTCCAGGGAGGGGTTATAAATTAGCTTCTTCAGCAATACGAGCTAAAGCTTCATAAAATTCAACTATGTTCATCTGAAAAATTCTGTCTTAAGTTTGTTCATCTACTTGTGTCATCATGGATAAATTGAAAGCAAAGTTCGCAACTTAGCTACCAAATTTGTCATCGTTTAATAGGCCTGAGAGAGCAATTATGTCTTTATTATAAATTTTAATGTATTTGTAGCATGAAAAATCGGTTTAAAAAATCAGAATTAAAATTTTTTAAATGTAAGAATAGGTTAAGCAATCATCAAATATTCATTTTTTCTTAAAAACTTTTTTGAAAATGTAATAAATTTGAATTAATAATTTTGCTATTTGTTGAGGAGAGAAACGAATGTCGTTGCGTTAGGAAATAGACTTTTTTGGATATTTTTTTATAATGCAAGGAAGTCAATTTAAAATTGGAAAACAAACATTATATTAAGCAAGTAAGCGAGTAAATTCAAAATCTCATTTAGTGAATATTATTAAATTAAGTCCAACTAATTAATTCAAGTTTTATATTATTTTTAATTTCTTTTTCAAAATTTCTGTAAATGATCTCTGTTTTTATGAAAAATTAATCGCTTTAGGGTAGGTTTTTAAGAATCACTTGTCAGATACTAAAAAATTAAAATTTATTTTTGAAAGGGGGTCTGGTCTGTCTTTTGTCTGGATGTGTTAGTATCTTTCAAAAACCAGTTGAAAAATTATTTGATCACAACAAAATTTTTGATATTATGATAGTAGGAAATTGTATTACTATTTAGCTCTTCGAGACACATGAATGGACTTTATCCTAATAATTTTTATTATAGAAAAAAAAAAATTACTAAATTTCAGACTCAACATTTTAGCTAAAAAAAGCTATTTTTCAAAAAATATTTTGAAAAGGCGAAGATCAGGATTAAAGGACACATAATAGAATTGTATAGAATTTAAGCAAATTTTATTTACCTGGCTTAACCTTTTTTTTAGAATGTCTTCTATATATATGCTCTATGATAGGTTTATAATTTTTAAGACAGTAATCGCATTCTTCGTTCCAGTACCTCTATTCTCTCCATGTGTGTGGAGAGTGTGAGGTGAACTCCTTTTCTAGATGTTCGTCCCACATCTGACTTATAGCTTCAAAATATGTAGTAGACTTTTTGCTTTTCAAAATATACTTTTCTTCTGCTATTCTTACAAGCACTTCCATAAGCTAGTATCTAGTAATTCCTAGATTAATTGAGAAAATTTAAATGAAGTATAGATAATATAGAAATGATTGATTTAAATTTTAAAATTTTATCATTTTAAAATGCTGAAAGTAAGTGTAAAATAAACTTGAATATATTAATAAAATTTCATTCAAGCGAGCTTATTGCATATGAGTAGGTAGTTGTTTTTTTAAATCCGATTTAGATAAATTGGATTATTGATTCATTTAACTTAAAAGGGTGGGTAGAAGAGATTTTTTTAAAATAGAAAGAAAGTGAAAAAGTGAAAACTTAAAATATGATTTGCTTGTTTGTATATTTATTTTTTATTTATTAATAGAATATTTCTAATTTAGTGTTACAAATCAACTATATTTCTTTTTCAAAAAACATGGTTAAAGCAACCTGAAACTATTTGTAATCAATGTATTCTACATCCATTAATTTAAAGAAAAATATTCTTTTATATTATCAAAATAAAAAATATCCCATAAATTCAAATCTCATTTTCTGTATAAATGTAATCTGACTTTCATAAATTCTGTCAAGGTTTCAATTTTAACAAATCATTAAAAAGTAAGAAAATTATTACTCTGTAAAATAAGAAGAATCAGCTATTTTCTGAATGTAATAAAACAATAAATTAACTAAATTAATTAAATCTCTAAAATAAAAATTGTATATTTTTCAAAAAGGCTGTAGCGTTTTCCTCATATTTTATATTATATTTTGTATATCATAACCGGATTTGCAATAAAATACTTAATTGTTTTATACACGCTAGCTAACTAGTTCGTTCTCTCAAGAAAAATAAAACAACTATAAATAAATGATGAAAAAAAATTCTATTAGGAGCATTTCTTTTTTTCTTTTTTATTAATTTACAACTATCTCCTGTAAACATAAATAGAATATGTCATAAATAAAATGGTAATTGACGTTTATAACATCATTAATTTCTAGATGCAAAAAAAATTGTTAATTAAAATTTACTATTATTTAATAATTTTTTTCGCAAAAGTAAAAAATCATATGTTTTTCTTTATGTTATCATTAAGTTTATTTAGTTTGAAATTAGATTACAATTTTTCATGCTATTTACTTATCACGCATTCAAAGCTCACCGCATAAATATTAAATACTTAGCAACTTCCAAATGCTTTATCTCAAATTAAAAATATTTTCTAAAGATTATTTTTAAATTTGAAATTAATTTATTTTATGCTTGCTTGCTTGGTTATATTAAGGCAGTAAAGAATTAAGTGGTTATCCATTTATGCAATTTATTTTACCATAAGATAATTAATTAATTAAATACTAATAAATTGATTAATGTTATTAAATTTTTGTTAATACCTCTTTCGGGGTTCCTAAAATTTCCTTTATCTCCTATAGAAGTTGTTGCAGTCCATTTGATATCAACGTCAGCGTCTTTCAAATTTTTATTATCAATTAAATTTGTTTAGTTGACCAGATCTGTAAATTAAAGTTTTTGTATGGCCCATACATCACCAACTATATATAAAATAATTATTCAATTAGCTTATGTAAAGTAAATTAAATTGCAAAATAGCAACATATATTTTATTTTACAGTATTAAATCCGAGTTGGATTACAAAATATTAAAATTTTTAATAGCTGTAAAATAGCTTAAAATTGATAATTTATTTTTTACTGTTTTGATATTATAAATATATGATATTTAAAACAAAATCTATCATTTTCTATTCAAAATTGGTTTAAAATAGAAAAAAAGCCTAGCATTTTAATTTACTGAATTTAATTAAAATCTATCTATTTATTGAATTTTGGAAAAGAAATTAACTTTTTTTTTTTGAATATTGAAGCAGCATATTCATCTATTATGTTTAAAATAAAATAAATTCTGTGTTCAGTGAAGCATTTTTTTGTTGTAAAAAGTTAAAATTTAAAAAAAAGTTTAAGCCTATTATCGAATTGAAACAAAATTTACTGAATTAAAATAAAAATTTGCCTATTATACAGTAAGATTGCATTGTTAATTTTACTTAATTTTTATATTAAAAGTAGGAAACTCCTTCTTTGTGCCTAATCAATTATTATTTTTTCTTACTTTGCAATTAAATTAAAATGAAAGTACTAGAAAAATTGACAAAAATTGATGGTAATTGATCAAAATATTATTAAGAATAGCCAGAAATCAAATAAAATATAATTTAAGAAAGCAAGAGTACCTCTTTATTACTCATAATACAAAACAAATAAGCTTGTCTTTAAATCTGTAACCTAATATATTTAATTTACAAACATAATATTCATCAATTTTCAAATATGCGAACTATTCTTTTACAAAATTAATTTTAGTACAAATTTAATGTGCATTTAGGGGGATTTATTTTGTGAAATAGCTTATTAACTAATAAAGATATTTTTTTAAGGGTAGGTTTTTCAATCTAACTATTGATTATAAATATAATTTTGTTTATTTTTTTATAGATGAGTAAATCAAATCAAATTTAAGGAAAATTTTTATTCTGCTTGTTTCTGAAGTTATCGTAAGCTAAAGCAAATATGATTATAACTCAGAATAAAAAGATATATCAACTTATTAAGCATATCTTAGCTTTTAGATTTATTTATTAACTGTTTGACATTATAAAAAATAGACAATCAAAAAAAAAATAAAACCAGCTTTGAGAATCACATTTAATTAGTGTAAATGACTCTTTCAATTAAATTAAGCTAAAATTAAGCAAAATAATAGGCAATTTGTGTGGGAAATAAACACTCATGAACATTGTCATTTATTTCATCAGAAAATTAAAATATAAGCTTATTATAAAGAGAAAGTTAAAAGTTAATGTGATTGTAAATTAGATTATTAAATCACAGTTAATATTAAGGCGTTTTGGCTTTTCTTAAAAATGCAACTATGTTTTTAAATCATGATTTTATTATATAGAAAAACTTTCATGTTATATTAAGTAACTTATTTCGAAGGAATACACATTCATTTTATAATCACTTTATAATAAATCTAAATCTAATTTGAATATGAATATGAATTCAACCCAATACTTTTCTCTCGACCGAAAATGTGATTAATCAATCAATAAATAAATATATATAGAGAGAGAGATAGAAAGATTGATTGATTGATGTACTGATAATAGAGAGTATTCCAAAAGATTTATTCATTAGGCTCATTTAATCTAAAAGAATTAATTACGATGATATAAATTTTAAAAACTAAGATTTACTCATTTAATTTTATTATGTGAACGAACTTAATTAATAAATTTTCATCTAAGGTTATTGTCTTTTCTGTTAAATTTTATTTGAATTAGGTAATTCGTTATCAAAAGTATTAAAATTTTAGTGTGAATTAAAATTCTTTTATGCTATTCAAATTAAATTTTTACGTAATAGTCTATGAAGACTTATGTAAATTTCTAAATTGGATTCTTATATTTACTGCTTCGATTTACATTATTAAATTACTGTATTAACATTTTTCAGATTAAATTTTCTTCATAATAAAAAAAAAGGAGTGGCTTCAAAAATTTGCTAGTTTAAGCAGAAAGTCATAGATTTTGTTAATTTACTTGGATTTTGTGATGCATAATGCTTGTAGGTATCTTTTATGTACTTGTATTTTTACTACAGGAAATCTTTTACTTTTTACAAATCTTCAGGTTTATTTTTAATTATTCTTGGAATTTTGCAATACTCCCAATCAAATTCAAAGCACTTTGTAATTAAATTGTCATCATCTTAACGCCATTAAGCCATTAACGAAATAGGGAATGTCCATTTTATTTTTTCTTTTCTTTTTTTTGGTGGAACGTAGACAGGATCTTTTACTCGAGGTAGAAGACTAATCTAGGGTTCATAATACTTAGTAAAAACCCCTGTACTTTTTTCTACGTAACAGTGATTAATCTATTCTAATAAAACATCCTTTGTAGTACCATCAAAAATCTGCACCGACTTTTATTAAAAAACAAAAACTAAAATGCAGGAAGATTGTAAGTAAGTCATGGTTAAATAAAAAAATTCGATGATAAACTTTTGCTGGATTTATTTTTAAGTAATAATCGTAAATAATTTTTTTTATTGTTAGAATATACTTTATTTTTCATTAAAAAGCAACTATCCTTTATTAAATATTTTTTATCAAGTGTTAGTTTTCAAACGGATTTTAGTTACCTCTTTAAATTTTAATTTTATATTTACTCAATTATAATAGCAAAAAATGCAAATAAATAAAAAAGAAAATACTTTTTATAAATATTATTTATCAGTATTAACAAATAATTATCGACTTATTTTTAATTGTTTTAGTTTTTATGCAAAAATATGAAGTGTATTTTTCTCAATCACAACTTATTTTATTCTTGAAAATGTATTTTTTGTTTGATAATTAAATTTTTCGTATTACTCAAAAAATTTAGTTTACATTTGTTAAATTTTTCATTTATACTTTCTTTTCTCATCAATCAATTAAAATATTAGCAGACTTTGCAGTTGTAATAAACAAAAATAAACATTCAATACATAAATAAATAGTTATCATTAAAATTTAAAGATTTTCAGTAAAAGTAAAATTAAAATTTAAAATTGTTTTGTTAAGCAAAAAATTTAATTAGAATATTACTTTAATGTGCTTTTAATCAAGCAAATTTTTCTTATGTTGATTTTTTGCTATCATTTCGTTTTCTTGGCTGGAGTAGAAATAGTCCAGGTTTCCTGGGGGCATCATTCTCTTATATGAAAAAAAGTTTTATTATTATCCATCCTTTTTTCCAAAATAGTTTGATCGAAAATTTTCAAAATTAAAGTGAATAAATAAAGGATCTCTGCTGTACTCACCGGATAACCCTAATATTTATAATCACAATGTAATCAATATAAAAGGAATAATTAATTTTTTTATTAATTTAATTCTTAATATGCCATATCTCTAATAAATAAATAACTTATTATCAAAAAGTAAATAAAAAATAATATATTTAAAACTTTAAAATGAGCAAATTCCTTAACCAAAATTATTTTTGAAATATTTGTTGTAAAAGCAGACAGATACGTGTCTTTTATTGCTTTAATAACAAGAGGAAATTGAATTATTAATACAAATTACATTTATATTTATTATGTGTTAAGGTGAATTAATAAAAATACATTCGAATAATATTTAATCTTTCTTAGAAATAAAATTTACACCATAAATATTTTGCCTAAATTTAGTGAAAGAATTTTCACAGATTGATTCTAAATCATCTAATAAAAGTGATATTAATAATAAACATTTTGCTTACAGTGTAGTTGATACATTTTTTTTAATATGGGAAATTATAAATCAAAATCATAATTATATTTATTGAGAGTTAATATTTATGAACTTCTAAAAGTTTGATAAAAAAGTTAATCATTTGCTTATTTATCATTATTAGGTATTATTTTGCTTTTATGGATGAATATTGATAAAAGTAGTAAATTTGAGCACAAATGATGATAAATGACTCATTTATATTTTCTAAAAAAAACCTTTAATATTTCCTTAGCAAAGTCTCTAAAAAATTCAATTTACAAATTGATTCTAAAGTTGATTTTTACTATCTAAGAAAATAAGCATCTAAAGCATCAGTGATTATTTGAGCAATATATTAAAAACAATTTTCGTTAAAGTAAATTCTTGTTAATAAAATTAATTTATTCAAACTTTCAAGAATCTTCAAAAAAAACTAGAGATATAAACGAAAATTGCATCTTCTATCATTATTTACAATTTTAATAAATCAAAATAATTATTTATTTTCTTTGAAATTTTAAATGTGAATAAATAAAAAATTTGCTTTTTCAATTTGAAATTGAATTTGAATGTAATAAGTAAATAAACTATTCTAACCTTTCATGCTGTTTAAAAATATTTAAATTTTTTAATATTTATTGGATATATAAATTTTTTTATCTTAGTGTTAGGAAGCATAATGTTTAATGGTTGATTTTTACTTTAAAATGCTTAACTCATGTTTTAAATAATTGAGGAAAATAACATTATTTTTCATAAAATTTTTCATGATAATTTGATTTTTTGGCAAAATGCTCAAACTATTTTTGGTTTAGTACTATTTGCTAAATACACATTAAGTAAATTAAAACTGGTTTGATTTCAAATATGCTAAAATATGTAATCTTAATTTTTGTAATAGCTTATAATTTTTGTGTATAAATTCTCATTTAAAATAAATAACAAATTTACAATTCTTTAAAAGTAAATTTATATGTAACTTGGTGAAATGAATTAGTAACTTACTAGAAAAATTATAGCAAAAATTCTTAGTATTATTATACTATCATTTCAAGGCTTTTACCTGCTTAACCTTACTAGGGAAAGCTTGTACAATAGTAAAACTAAAAATTTTTTAATTTTAATTTTACCTATGTCCCATCTGAATTCCAACTCCTGCCAGCCATCACATATCCAACAGCAATCAGCCAAATCTACATCTCTATCTGACCTGTATACTTCTCTGTTTAATGTATTGATACCTGAAATAATTTACAACATAGAATATCAATCATAAAAGCATCTATCTAAAAAATAGATTTTGAAATATTAATTTGTGAAGCTTGCATTTAAAAATAAAATTCTATTTGCTTAATGATTCAACAAGTATTCATATATGATGCTCATGTAAATCTAATGTAAAACAAATTGCGTAATTTAATATCTTAGATTATTCTATTAGAATTTAAATGACTCAATTAAATTAAATTTTGAGTAAATTGTATTCTTTTTGATTTAATTAAATTATTGCTCTTTTTAACCATAAAAAATAATTAAGTAAGATAAAATTAATATATGAAATCTAATAATGTTACATTGAATTTATATCATTTATTCATGATAAGCAACTTTACACTTGAATTTGTTTTTTTTTTACAAAAATTTATAAAAGGTAATTAAATTTATACCTTACATCAATCACCTAATAAATTCTAAAATTCATTTAAAAACAATCAAAATATTTATTTACTTTTTATTTGTCTCTTGTTATGCAGACCTACCAGTAATTACTACTAATTTTCTTAAACTACCAAAAATCCTCGAGAGTCTACAAACCCATAATTTCCTTCAAAATGAAAACCATAAATTGTTTTGTTAGATTCTAGACTTTTAGAAATAGCTAAAGAGTCTTCATATGAAAAAAAATTGCTGCTTAAATCCATATGGCAAACATCAGTATTCTTTTGCATGAAATTTTCTATGTCGCTTACACAGCTTCCGCCTTTACCAAGGCTGTTACACGCTACATATCAAATAAATGTAATTAATGAATAAATTATACTAGAAGAAAAGCAAATTTATAGATCAAAAAAGTTAAGTAAATTACATAGGTCTATAACTTTTAAGTAATTATTCTCTATTAAAGCAGAAAAAATCTCTTAGCCACTGCTACCCTTGAGTTAATTCCAGCCCAAATAGAGTTCATAAATAAAACAATTTTTAACTATTTGGCCTAAATAAAAGCTAACATTATCACTTAAATTATTATCAGAAAGGTCGAGAATCCTTAAATTTTAGTTTTTTAGAATAGATTAAAATAGATCTTTAACTGCTGTGTCTCCTAGCTTATTCCCACCTAAATTTAATACTTCCAGCCTTTTACAAAATTTTTAAGTTGTGTTAAAAATAAATTGTAAGAATAAATACAAAATTATAACTCTGTGAATTTAAAGTAAATAAATTTAATATTTATTAAACGGATAACTTTCTAAATTAATTTAATTAATATTTGTTAAAATAAATAATAATTTTCTAAAATATTTCAATATAATAAATGAAAAAAAATAATTTTAAGCAAATAATTCTTATGATTTATTTATTTTTTTACTTGCACTACTTTTAAGAAATTTACTGTGAAATTTAATCACACCCTATTTTGCCTATTCTGTTATTTGCTATATTGATAATTTTAGCATTTTTCATAATTTATTATATCAAAGCATTTGAGCTCTAAGAACTGATTCTATTATTTTGCAGCTAGAATTAACTTATATTATTATATCCACTTATTCCAGATGTTAAAAGTTAGGCATATTTATCTCCGTATCTCATATACCTAAATATTATACAATTATACACTTTATCAAACAAATTACTTATATTTTTAAAATACTATAACTTTAAGATGTCTTTATCTGTTTTCTCTTTTTTAAATATACCCACTTTCGAGGGTAGCACAAAGTGCTTTTCACTCTTATCTAGCATTTCTGTGACACCCGAATCTAATAATGTATTGAGTAAAAATTACATTAAAAATTATTATTTTTCATTATTAATTATAAAGTAAGTAGAACTAATTTATTTACTTGGAATATTGAAATGCTAATTTTGTTGTAAGGTTCTATCAAGACTTTTATAATGTTTATAATATTATTCTATTGATTTTTTTCCTCTTTATTTTATAACGGCCTAGTCTCTTGGAAGTATTTAAAAAGTTTCTAACATATTCTTCTAAAATTATAGATCCTCTAACTATTCTTTTTAGTTTTCGGTTTAAGAATTCATATCAATATTAATTAGAGAAGATCTTTTTGATTGATTTATTACTGGTTTAATATGAAACGATCTTTTTATAGTTGATCTACTCACAGAATTACTTTATATGTTCAGAACATTATTCAATTGCGATCTCATGTGTAGTAATTTATATTTTCCCTCTTAAATATTTTACATTAAAATTTTATCATTTTTGTAGCTAATTAAAAACGGATCGCTGCTATTTCTTGAAATAGTTAAATCAAATGTTCCATTAGTTATTTAAGTTGTTTAACTAACTCGTGAACTTCTAGGTGTAGAACTTCCTCTGTTTCCATGCACTTTTGCTGTTTCATCTTTAGCTCTAAAGTTTTAAAATTCAACTTAATTCAATTATTTTGCATGGTTAATCTGTGGTAAAAAATATGAATTTTTCATTATTTCTACGCTTTTAGTATCGTTTAAAAAGGAAATTATATTTTTAATTTAGAAAACTCATTACAAAAATAAATAAATAATAAATAAGATAGCAGCAACAAATCAATCAAATAATGACTAATATTTAAATTTACATTAAATAATTAATTAATTAATAAGTCTAAATATCATTTTATCAATTAATGTTGAAATAGTAAGTAATTTAAGCATATTTTTTTATAATTTAAAACAAACAAATTTTTTAAATTAACAGCCAAATATTAAGTAAAAAATAAATTATCTTAAATATTATTATTATAAAAAAGAAATAAACTTTTTAAAAAGTTGTAAACAATTCAAAAATTAGGGAAATAGCTAATTAAACTAAAAAGATTAAAAATCAAAATATATTTAATTAATTTAGCAGCAAACCCATTCTTCTCATTTAAAATATTTAAATTTACATTAAATAATTAATTAATTAATAAGTCTAAATATCATTTTATCAATTAATGTTGAAATAGTAAGTAATTCAAGCATATTTTTTTATAATTTAAAACAAACAAATTTTTTAAATTAACAGCCAAATATTAAGTAAAAAATAAATTATCTTAAATATTATTATTATAAAAAAGAAATAAACTTTTTAAAAAGTTGTAAACAATTCAAAAATTAGGGAAATAGCTAATTAAACTAAAAAGATTAAAAATCAAAATATATTTAATTAATTTAGCAGCAAACCCATTCTTCTCATTTAAAGTCTAAACAAAAAATAAGATATTTGTTTAATTAGTAATTCAAAATTCAATTATTTGATATCTATGAAAAAGACACCTACCTATCTACCTACCTGCTCCCCCTTTAAGTACTTATTAATTTAAAAGTATTAATATATCTACAAATTTCATTGCTTTATTAGTATAAAGCTTAATAATATATAAAAAGATAATAAATAAACCTTATACAATCAATACAAGTAAGTAAATTAAATTAGTATATTAGATATTAAATAATTAAATATAATTATGTTTAATATTAAACAAATTAAAATATTTTATTATGCTAATAACAAACAGATAAAGAAATGAGTCAAGACCTTTTTATATCTAAAGAAAGTTATCAAATTATTTTTTTTTAATTTAAAGTTTGGTAATATTTTTTAAATTTTACAAATAAAATAAAGTTTAAAATGTAATTTATAAAAATTAATTTAAAAAAATAAAGTTTAAAATATAATTTTATAAAAATTAATTTATTTTTTGTTTTAATACATAGTGGAAAATGTCATCAAATAAGTGTATGAAAAGTTAATTTAATTAATAAAAAGTAATTTATTTAAAAATAAATAAATTTTAATTTTCTTAATAAGGATGGATATTTGTAAAAATTAAAAATAAAATAAATAAAAGAGATAAAAAACAAGTAATAGGTATAAGGTTTAAAAGAAATTTAGCATAAATTAAAAGCTGATAATTTTATAAAAATTACATATTTAATCAAATAAATTAAATAATATAAATCAAGATAGTTAAGGAAGAATGACAATATGTTTTTAGCTATGAGAATCATATATTATTGAGTACGTTTCTTCATATTTCTATTCTATTTAAAATCCAGGTAGTCTAAATCTTCCTATTTCAACGGGTATTAGTTTGTAGAATACTTTAATTGTTTTTTAAGATTCTACTTATTCTCTGCTAATTATTTTACCAGATAATAAAAACTTCTTTGATTCTCTTTCGTTAAGTATAATTTTTAAATCGTAAGGCTTAGTGTACATATTGGTAATTTTAACTACCATTTCAAATAGCTCACCTAATTAATATTATTTTTAATTTAATTAGTTAAAATTATAAAGTTAGAAATTTAAATACCTAATTTGGCAACTTCTGGATATTCTACTTCTACTTTAATTCCTTTAGATTCCACAATAATATTGCTTAAATCAGCTTAATAAGTATTTAGTTAATTGTTATCCTATAGATCATCTTGAGTAGCATATTAAATTTATATGTTTCCGTATTTAAATTTAGGAGAGTGGCTTAATGTCTAAATATATTACGTGAGAGAAAGACTTTCATGTAAAGCCAGTCTTTATTCTAAAAGATAGATGAAAATAATATAAATTTTATTTTATACAAACGATTATTAAATAAATTTACTTTAAGTATTAAAATCTCTAATTAATCTGATCTAATTGATTTCTTTATTCATGTTGACTTTCACTGAGTAGATAATCATATTTTCCACTATTTTTATTTATTTATTTATGGTAACATATTTTGATTTTCTAATATGATAATTAAATTTTACTCTATGAAGTTAATTTTATTTATAAATTGCAAAGCTAATGAGAAGGGAGATAAACTAAATCATTTTTTTCTTATATTTAATTTTTTTTTTTAGTTTCTTAGTTTTGTTATTGACTATTTGAGACTCCCCATTTTGTATTTAATGAGAATGGATGTTTAACTTTTATATCTAAGATTTTTTGAGTTTATCTTGGTTCTTCTACATTTGTCTTTTTATTGAATATAGAATATTTTACAAGGGCTAGGAATTTAGTATCCTCTTGCATCTTATTCACTCTATTATCAAAAAATAATTAAATAAATAAATAAAGATTTATGAAAATAACTTTATATATATACCTCAGCATTAGCTTAGTAATGATTTAATCTCCTATTTCAAAGTTAAGTGGAATCAACTATTAGCTTTTTAAAGGGAGTTTTTGTTGTCCATTCAATTAAAAAACTTCGTTATCAGAGTGATCAACTGTGATTGTTTAATCTAATTATCATTTATTTATTTATTTTCTTATTTATTAGATTCATTTAGAAATGAATTTACTTTTATCTTTTATAACTATGCACTCATAAAAAAATAATTGAGGATTTTTAAGTACAAGGTAATCAGTAGTTCCATCTAAACTATTTAAAAAAGATAAAATACATTTAAAATTTTTAATCTTGGAAACTATTTTACTATGAAGAACAAATTTGTAAATTAAAAAGCTCGTTTAAGAAAATTTAATCTTTCTTCTTGAATGAGATTTCAACAGAGGGTTCATGAGGCTTTTCTATCAGAAGCTATGAATAATTTTCTTTTAAATAAAATCTTAGTAAAAAAATTAATTATTTGAAATGATTTACTATATTTTAGAATGGTGGCAGGTACAAATACATTTAAAGAAAGTTTTTTTCCAGAAGATGAAGTGATTTCAGATGACAAAACGATGCTTTCAATGCTGATGGTTTTTACTTTCAAATTATTTGCAACAAATTCTATTTATTTTTCAAAGCTGTTTATATTTTTATCTAAGTTCATTTCGAATTCAATGGTTTAGGTAGTGTCATTAAGATTTATCACAACTTTCTTATATATTTGGAGTGCAGGAGTAAAATTAGTAAATTTAAAAACTGCATTGCTTTTTTCAAATGCTTTTATCCTGTTTTGTAAAAACTCAATTTCAATTTTAAAAGCAAAGTTTTCTTTTTCAATTTAAATCATAACATCATCATTTTTTTGTAATTTTTCTAATTATTTAAGAATGCCAACAGCTCTCTCTTATTTTTCTTAAATCGTTTCTTCCTTCTATATCAAAAGCTATAAACTAACATTTAACAGCTTTTCTGGTTAGTTGTTGCTGTTTAAAAAGCCTTCATATGTCTCTAAAATGTCTTTTTTTAAATTTATATTTTATAAAATTAAATTTATTTTATTTTTATTGATTTACATATTTTAATTTCGTTCATTTTATAAATTGACAATTTAGGAAGTATTTCTTCAGCTATCATAACAAACTATTCAAAGTCACGAGACAAAGCACAGTTATATAACCTTCTATATAAGATTATTAATTTTTAACGCTCACTCATTGAGGGGAACAATTCTTCACACATATTTAAGAAAGCAAGGTTTTCGCTTAGCATATTCATTTCGATTTCTTTATTTTCTTAGAACAATCTTTCGTTCTTGACCATCCTAGTAATTTGTACTTTTTATTCATTATAGCTAACTCTTTGACTTGCTTAGACTATGTAGTTCTGTCTTCCAAAATAAATAGGAGGCTTTTTAATAACTTAAAATTCTGAACTCTGATTTTATTCTATATTTTTAAATCCTTAGAATAGCAAAAATCTTTCATGTCCATATATAACACATCCCTAATTAATTGTTTTTTTATTTATTTAAAGTTTATTATCATTACTTAATATAACTTTAAATTTACTATAATCAAATTGAAAAGGTTTTAATCTATAAAAGAACTCTTGTTTAAAGATTCTTTTTACATCTCTGTAATAAAGACTTTGAATAATTCAGTTCTCCACTTATATTCCTAAAAATTTTAGTAAATTTTATAAATAATTATTTATTTATTTATTTCTTTTAATTGAATTAATTTACTTCAAATTAGAAAATAGTATCAAAATAATCAACACTCTCCTTAAACTTCTTATAGTGGATGATAAATAGCTAAATTGCTTCTTGATGTTGCTTTTCTTGAATGAGAATAATAAGCTATCTGATTTTAATGGCATCTGCTATCTTTTTTAACAAAAAATCATAAAAAATATAATTTAGTTCATACAGGCATAAAAGTATATTAAAAGTTTATTGTTTACATATCTAAGTTCTTCAAGTTTCATAATCATTTCATAGTTAGAATCTATGCTTTCTTAATTGTTTGGAATAATTGTCTTATTTGCATGCATACGATAGGAAGTCATCAAGCTCTCACATTCTGAATATGCACTTTGATAATGCTTTTTTGCTTTATCTATCCTAAGACTTTTAATTATTTATAAATGATATTTTATTTTTACAATTAAAATATTTTAAATGTATTTTATTATCTTTTAAAAATTATTTTTCACCACCACTCAATTTAGTTTAATTTTGTTTAACGTAATAAAAATTTATTATTTACTTTTGTTCGTCTATGATAGCCATTTTGAAGTGAAGAGTCAAATTTTTTTCATTAGCAATAAGATCATTATGCTTTGATATGTTTTTCTTATATTTTTTATACTTTTCATCATAATAGTTATTTGCATATTCTACAATAAGCTTCTTTATTTTGCGAATATTTAAGTAAATAGCATCTTGAGTCAATGGCAAATTAAAAATATTTTTAGAATCTATTTCTAATGCTTGTTTTATTTGAGCATTTGCAATATCTACTTCTGGGCCAACTCCTGCTTTAGAAAAGAGGATAACAATCACTTTTGTCATCATTTTTTGCTAGTTATTAGAAGTTTTGCTTGACAATATCCTTTTTGTTTCTTAGAATTTTGCAAATAATGCCTGCATTTGTGCTAGATTAATTTTTAAATTTTTAAATGAGAAATTATATAATTTGAGATAGTAATATTATAAATTCATATTAGTTTAAGATTATTGAAAGCATCAAATTCGTCATTACCTGGAACCATTTCTAAAAGATAAACTATTACAGAAGGTTTTTTTCCACTAATTTTACTAACCCAATCCTATTTAAGAAGGCCTTGATCTCCACCTATTCTAATCTGATTAAAAGTAATACCAGATTCAGAGGATTCTTCGATTCTTTGAACAATATTCAACTAAATACTTTTAAAATAATTAATTTAAAATAACTTATGCTAACAACTAACAAATGTTTTAGTTATTTTTAAGACTTTTATAAAGTTCTAAAAATTTAATTGATTGATTCATAAAACTATGATAAAAAAGATGAAAATGTTCAATACTTTTCTTTAGGATTTTAATCGCAATCATCATATCTAGACTTAAACTCAATAGCATACTACTATTCTCCAATAATACTAACATGCTAAAAAAATTATCCTTAGTACTGCTAATACATTTCTCTAAAAAAATTCTATTCTTATTTTTTGTAAATCCTTTTTCCTAATATTTTCTATTTGACTATATTTCAAAAATATCAATTTTATTTTATTTTATGTATATCAAACACCTAATTAATTATTTCTTTGGCATCAAAACAAAAAATATTAAAAAAACTTTCTGTATAATTTAAAATGTATTAATTGAATCTTATTTTTGCAAAATAATTAAAAGGCATTACATTTGAGTTGTTGAACATCTATAAAGCTAGCTAAAAATAAAAATATAATAGATATTATAATATAGAATAAATACTTTATTTATTTGAAATAATAAAAAATATATTATGAAAACTCAATATTTAAATCACATTCATCAAAAATATACAAAAATCTCTTTTTTTACCAATTTAATATTAAAATTAACTTAAATAAAAATAAAAAACCAACAAAATAAATGTATTAATTTATTTAAAGATTTTCAGAAAATATTATAGTCTTAATTTTTTTATTATTTATATGCTCTTTAACTTTGTAAAATATAAAATTTCATAACTCTATGATTTATTCCTTTGTCTTTATTATAAAAGGCTTTATCATTTCTAATGGCACATGAAATCCATTATCAAGAATAATTTGTGCCTTAACTTCAAATTAATGTAGAGCTGAACTTATCTTTAACTTTTCAAGTAGAACTTCTTTCTTTTTAGTGCTCTCTGTCCATTAATTGTTTCTTTAAATGAATAAATAAATATTTTGATTATTTAACTAAAATATAAATTAAAATTTTGTTTTTTACACAAAAATTCTTATGATTTTCGTTTTGCTGTATACCTCTTCTTCCATATTAAATTTAATCAGAAGATCAAAAAACAACATATTTTAACTTGGTTCTAAAATATTCTAAACATTTTCAACAGCTTTGCAGCTTTCTATTATCTATTCACTTTTCTTCATGATATCTTTATATGAATTTTTTATTAAATCGTTGTATAATGAAATTCCACCAATATTGATTTAAAACTTTTCAGCTTGATTACTTCTAAGTTATAAATAAACACCCTTTACTTCTTTAATATCCTCTTTTTGAGTATCTAATCCATAGAAATAAGTAAACCAATTATTTCCTCTGTCTTTTTTTAGCATTCTTTTCATTTATACTAAATTCTTTGCTTAGTTTCTTACAAAAATATCTGCATCTAAAAACTTTTTTTTATTAAATAGAATTAATTAATAATAATTTGTTTATTTTAAAAATTATTAATGTTTATACCTAAGAAGGGCTTTTTAAATTAAAATCTACAAATAGCTCCTTTCCACAATCACTAATAGATGTTTTCAAAAGCTTAATAAGTATTGGCTGATTAAAAGATTAAAAATAAGTTATTTTTAATTAATTGATATAATTTCATTTAATTAATTAATTACTGATGATTAATCTAGTTGTCCTTTTAACTATAAAGATGATAATCCATTCCAACCTTAGCTTTCATCAATAGAAAGAGTGTAATTTACACTGTGATTATTATTTATTTTGCTAGATTTAATCTATAAAAATATATTTATTTCTGCAGAAATGCTAACAAAAAAAAAATTACTTTCTTTGAGAAGAACTGGTAATCAAAATCAAATTCATGAATATTATTGTGATAAAGATTTCCATCATTAATATGTTGTTAAACACCTTCAATGAAATAATATTTTCCAACTCCATCATTGTAAAATGTATGTATTGGTAACTCACAGCATCTTCTTGTCTTAATTTTTTAATATTAAATATAATTATAATTCTACAAAGACTTTTAAGAATGTACATTTAAATGTTTGCATAAGTCTTTTCTTTCCTCATAACTTTTAAAACCCATGTCTTCATTTTTAAACCTAATTTATTTTGAGATAATCTTTATTTGAAGTCTAAATAAAATTATTTTACCTTGCACCATAATAGCCTGCCCAATACTCAACATCTTATCCAACTTGATAAAAAACAAAATGTGTAATTCTAGATACATTCATTTAAGGAATGGTGAGTTCTAATTAAATATCTTCCCAATCAGTCTTCGTTTCTTAGAATAAACCTTAATTAAACCTTTACATAAATGGCATTCCGTTTTGAATTAGCATTTAACTTTTAGTGTCTACAGAGTAAACTAATCTATAGTTTTCATAAGCATCTATGCAAGCAACCTTTAAAGTATAGAGCATTTAAAATTATGAGCTTTAATTAAAAGTGTTAAAAATTTACAAATAAGTCATTAGATTTAGGAGGTGTACCCTTAACTTAAAATGAAAAATAAATTGTTTTGCCATTTAAGTTAACATCATATGGAACATTATATCTAAATTATCTAAAGCTAGGGAAAAATGATGATCTTTTCAATTTATAAATAAGGAAATAAATTTTGAAAAGTAGTAATAAATGTATATTTTTACACTGCTATTGATGTATTTTCCTCTTTAAGATGTTCCCATGCTGGTGGATTTCCTTATTATGGTTGTGTGTAATCCCATTTATCATTCGCTGGATCAAAAAATGTATTACATTAAACACCATGCCAAAACTCTTATTCTCTTCTGAGAAAGCAACCTTTACTTTCCATTCCACCTTCACATTCATAAGTCCAACCAGGAGCAAAAAATGCAACACTAGAACCATTTCTAATGATTTCCTTTTTTAAGAAACTTAATTTAAAAAATAAAATCCATTCATTTTAAATTACATGCAAGGCTTCTGACGTATTAAATTTACCACCTCCATAGGTACCTCTGCCAAAAATATCTATACCTGTGAAGACATCCAGTTTTCTGTTTCCTGCATTTTACATTGATTACTAAAGCTAAAAGACTTACCATTTGTAATCAGTAAAAAACAAGTCACTTACTTCAAAAAACATCTTAATTAAAAAAAATTTTAATTATATTAATTTTTTTACTCTCAAAATAAAATTTTTAAGTCTTACTCTGTTATTATTGTTGAGTTAAGATTGCCATTAGAGTTATCCTGTAGAAATTATGCTATCATAAAAAATAATTACTGATCCTGGCACCTCCACATGAATTTTATCTCTCAAATATCTCGTCCACTCTGCTAACTCATAAGAATTGGATACTCTAGTAAATTTTCAATAAAATAGTAAGCATTTTTAATGAATTAATACAAATTTTACTTAGCTTCTATATTGATGAGGTATCCATCAAACTTATAATGTTTGCATATTTCTATTAACTTATCTGCGTAGATATATTTATTTTAATGAAACTATATCTAATTATTTTCTTTAGAAATAAATTGTCCTTTTAAAAGCAGGTCATTTTCTTTTTCGCCTTCTTCCCACTCTGTAATAAAAGTGCCTTCAAATTATTTTTCAAATAAAGTTTTTAAAAGAAGCAAAAATTATATAAAAAATATTATAATTAAATTTAATTTATTTACCTAGACATTTAACTCCTTTTGAGTGTGTAATATCAATATAGCTGGGAGGAGGAATTGACACTCTATAATGACTAAAGTAAATAAAGTAGTCACATATTCCCCATTCGAAAAATCTATAGTTATGAATAGGATCTTTGTAGCCACATTGGTAGTTATCTTAAATATAACCTCCCATCATATCATGGCAAACTAGAACTTTTGATTTATTCTAAATATAAAATTTGATATTAAATAAATGTAAATTAATTTAATTTACTTCATTTCTCTTATATTTTTTCAAAGGAACCTTTGATACATTTAATGGGTCTTTGCTGCAATCAAAATAATACAATTCTTGTAAAGACTTGATAGGTTCAATATAGTCTTCATGAAATTAACTTTAGTTAATTTTCTAAAGAGATTGTACTTTATCAAACAGAGCTTAGGACAAAAGTTACTAATCTATATTTTGATGGTTAGCTTTAATTGAAAGGTCTGTTATTGTTCCGCTGTAATGCTTATTTTTTTCTTTGGTTGCTTTAATAAAATATTAATGATTCTTTTATTTAGCAAATTGATATTAAATTTGTTTTACAAAGATGCAAAATGTATTTGGAAGAGCCTTATTTGACTCCATTAGCTAAGAATTAATGAGATTGAATTTCCATTTTAGAGTTATTAAGCTAAGCAAATCCCTTTCCTTCTTAAATATGAATGAAAACTATGTTTTATTCCATTACATTTACAAATCCAATATTATATTCACTTATTCCATTTTCCCTTGATAAAATAAATTTTATTTAAACACATTTCATATCTTAATCATTCATTAAATTACTTTAGATACAATCTAAGTTGACTTTATTCTACTATCTTCAATTACAAAATTATTTGTTAATCGCTAAAAATAGTTAAAATATTTTATTCATCTTTTCCTTTGCTCTTCTAAATTATTAAATAAAATTTCTGCCTTATTTGCTTTTTTGTAAAATATAGTTACTTGCAGAGGATAGAACTAAAATTCTAAAGTAAAACAATCTATTTTCAAATTATTTGGTTATTTAAAACAAAACTATTTTTCTGATCCTTTATTATCACCTTGCTTATCAATAGGTCCATGTCTTTTGACTAAATCTAATAAAAGTTTAATTTTATGATGCTATAAATTGTATTTAATAAGCTACTATGAAGAGCCACAGTTCCTTTAAGCTCAAAAAGTGTTTATTCTGCCATTATTTTGGTATATTTTTATTTTATTTATTTATTTACTATTTATTATTAAAAAGATACTTTTATTTAAAAAATTTCTGATCAGAGTTATAATTTTTATAAAGAAAATTAAAATGCATAAAAAAATACAGAGTGAATAAATGATATTTTAGGATATAAATAAGAAGAAAATTTAATTTTATAAAACTAATAATACTCAAAAGAATAACTAAGAAATATAATATGTACTTACATTTTACATAAAAAAGTGTTTAATTGAAAAATAAATTAAAAATCAACTTATTTGTTTTTATTTTTTTGAAGTTTTTTTTTGTTATTCTCAATGGTGTTGTGTATTAATTTTTAAATTATTTATTAATTCTTAAAGTTAAGGGTTGTCATGAGCGGTTTTGCTTATCCTTACAGCTAAACTTAAGAAGTAATGCTATTACATAATAATCCACTCCTCAAACTCATCCATCATTTCAAGTTTTTCAATTCTTTTTCTTTCATTTTAATCTGTAAACTTATTATAAATATCTAGCATATGATACACTTCATTTGTATTGAATCCTAGTTTAGTCAATCTTTCATGCTATGATTCTATGGTGGGATAATCATGAATGCCAACTAAAGGACACCCTTTTCTCTAAAATTTTAATGATAAAGATCATAAATTTTTTAAAAATTTTTTCATATTATTTACATCGAAGTTTTTGACCATCATTTTGCCAAAGGGATCATTAGGGTTAAACATTTCATAACTTGAGAAATAAGCTAAGTCAAAAGTAGAAGCTATTGATTTCAATAGTTCATCTGAAAATTTACTTTCTATGTATGTCATTACACACTCAGCAAATATAAAAGTAGGAACACTATTTGGTTTATTTTAATATAAAATTTTAAGAAAAGAAGAAAGAATTTACGAAAAGTCAATTCCACATTTAACTAGATTTTCTTTGAACTCATCTATCTTAGTTATATCAGAAGGATAAAGAGAATAATTTTTGGCATGAAGAGAAGATTTAGCATCTAAGTGAGAATAAAAAAAAATAAAATTAATATCTTTTAGTTCAAATAATGTATTTACCATCAAGAGTGAACTCACCAATCACTTATTTGATTTTGTTAGAATTTTGTATTCTTTTAATCTGTTTTTATTTTAAGAATTACATTTTTATGACATTCTTTGCTCTTAAAATATGAAAAATAATTGCTTAATCCTTTTTACCTTATTTTTGACTACATTAATCAAATCGATTTCTACATAATGAAAATCAAGATCCTTAAACTATTTGCTTTCTCTTAGGATATAGTAGTGTGTATCGTATCCGCAACCAAGGGAAATAATTTACTTTTTCTCATTTTCTAATTTTATAATATAATTCTATATACTTCTTTTAATATTGATCATAGAAAATTTGAAGTTCGATATCGTTAATCAACCTTCTAAATAAAAATGTATATTTCATTAGTGACTGTTACTTGAGTTTAAAAGGAATCTCTCAATTAAGAGAGTAAAAATGTTAACTCTTGACCAATATCCTCTATGAATTATAATATCTTTTCTTCCCTAAGTGTGAACGAACTCCTCTGCGAAATTATCCTAAAAGTATCCTTTATGCACTGCGGAACTATTAATTATTTTAATATGATTTTAATGTTTATTTGTGAACTATTAATTGTGAGCACATACAGCTTGCTTGCCATAGCTTCTGCATTTGTATCTTCAACGCTATAGTTATTATCCATTTCTACTTTATAAATATTTTATGATGAAGTAATCTTTAATCAAATTTTATATTAATTAATTAATTTTAAGAGATTCTTAATCAATTATCAATAAAATCTGAGATTATAATAATTTATTACTCTAGATTTTCTATGGATATTTTAAATTAATAATTTTTATATAAATTCAATTACAATATATTTTTTTTATTTTATTGAGTATAAAGTAAAATAAAAATATTATTTGCATTTGAATGCTAAAATATTATTAAACGCTGAATAATTTTTTAAAATGAATTTATGTCTTAAAAGAATTTTTGTTTTGAAATTATAGTTTTTTTAAATTTATTTAATAAAATACAACTTTATAAACATAAATTTTATAAATAGGTTTGCAAATATATTAACTTTCAAATATAACCTAACCAAGAAAGTAATCCCATGACAGATAAAATTAAGCTTTTTTAGATTAGAAAATACTTATTAGAAATAAAAATTAAGCATTTTTGATTACTTAGCAAGGAAACAAAAGTCTTGAAGAGCTGCTCCTAAAACTCTGATAGGATGTTGGGCGTTTCCTGAAGCATATCCAATGTGGAAACATATTCTTGAAAAAACTGCACCAAATATGATGTAGGCAGAGTACTATATGTGATATAAATATTAAAATTTACTTTTTATACAAATTAAATAAATATATAAATTTATATACACAGGGCTTATAGAGACCAGCTACTAAAGAGATAACAATGAAAGGAATAAAGAACTCAATGAATGTATAGTGAATTCTTTAAGCTATGTTAAAGTCATACCAATCACTTGTATATAAAAATATGATTAAAATAATGTTTGATTATTTGCTTTTACCCATAGGAGAGTTGATCAGAATATCTGCCCTATCCAAACTTTTAAATAATAATTCATTTAAGTAAAATATTTGCATTTAATTATATTTACATCTGGATATCCTAGAGGATTAATTGTGGCATTAGTGTGCTTTTTATGGTCATCACCAAAAACTTTTTAGAGATCTGTATTCTTAAATACTCTTGTACGGACTCTTCCTACGTAAGCAATATTAACTATGAAAAGCTAAGCACTTAAAGTAACTAAGCCAGCAAGTACCCAGGCGAAGTCTTTAGGAATAGTGAAATTCAATGTGTTTACTTCAACGGCCATTTATATTATTTATCCTAAATATATTTTTAATTGATTTTGAGATTAATGATTTAATTATAATCAAATGATATCAAAAAAATCTTTTTTATTAGATAAATAGAAAAAAAGAAAAATTCTATCAACAATTTTAAATTTTTCGTTACAGAAGCATTTCATATCAAATCATCTTAAATTTTTCTAGAAAAATGAATTTTTTATAAAATGAAAAGTTTCCCTTACCTTAAGTAAACCCTTAAGAGCTTAATGATTTCTGTTAAGATTATTTATAAATATTACTGATATAAAGCAACAATTGTATAAGTTTTCCTTTCTATGTTATTTAAAAAGAAAAATCAAAATTAAAATTAAATTTTGGTAGATCAATTTAATTCCTCTCATAAATACAAAAAGATATGAATTTATTGTTGGTATTCATCCATTCCTTAAATTAATAAGTAAGTATTGTTTAATAAATAGCTTATCTTTTATGTTTATTTACTTACTGTATAAAAAACATTATTTTTTATATTATAATTTTAACAATTTATTTAATAAATTCGTATAATTTTAGATGATGAAAGAAATAATAAAAATTTATGATATTTTAACTTCAAATTTGCCTGTGTCCTTAATTTATTTTGGTATTTTTTTTTATTAATTTTTTTAAATTAAAAAGGTTTTAAATGAATTGAAAATTATTATAAATATTTAAAATATTTAAAATACAAATTATTAATTGAATAAATAGTGATTATAAAAATGCAAATAAGCTAATTTAAAAAATTAAAAAAAGTAAATAAGTTCTATTAAGTAAATTTAAAATATTTTATATTAAATAATTAAGCTATTTTTTATCAGTCAAAGTAATTAATTGAATAAATTATAATAATAAATTTATATTTTATTCTTAATAAAAAAATGTAATATTTTTTTTATTATATAAATTGATTAATTATTTTATTTTGAAAATTAAATAGGTAAATTTTTATAACTACAAAAATATATTAAAATTAATTTAGATGGATCTAAAATTTACTTTTACTTTTAATTTATGAGATAAAAATAATAATTATTATATCAAAACAATTTTTTATTTAAAGACTAGGTCTTTACAGATATATTTTATAATACAGGAAAGTATAGGTGATTTAATAAAAATTATCAAAAAAATATATAATTTTCAAAAAAATTTGCTTATGGCATTTTGATTAATTAATTATAATGATGATTTTAAAAATCAATTCATAAAAATCTTAATCAGTTTTTTTTGTTTAATAGTTTAACTATAATTGATTTTTATGGAAATAGATGTATCATATTTGCTATTAATTTTTAATAGTTATAAAGCTTATAATATCTTTAACAAAAATTTGATTAGTTTTCATTTATTATTTCAGTTTATAAATTTAAAAAAATTTATTTGAGCTTAAAATAATTTTCAAAAAAACATAATTTGTTACATATTATTTTTCTTACAGCCTTTTTAAAAATAATTCCACAAACTAAGTTTGTAACTAAAATAACAAATATCAGAAATTTTATTTAAAAGATATAATTGAGCATAGAAGGAAGAGTCATTATGAATTAATTTAAGCTAATTTGTATGAAGAATTTGTTTCATTTACTAATTATAAATACGTATTCTATAGTATCTGTAAATAAGTTATATTGATCAAACAAAAAATTTAATTGCTATGTAAATAAAAATAAATAAACCATCAAAATAATTAGTTATACTTTTTGCTTTCAAATATTTATTTAGTTCTAGAAACAAATTTTTTATTTCTTGTATTAACATATAATTAGTAAACTGAATTTAAAGTAATAACGCCAGCTTATTATTAAAATTAAAATTAAGAATAATCAAACGATCAATTAATGATCTAAGAAAAAGTGTTTTTTAACATATTTAAATAATATTTGCATTATACCATAAAAACATCATAAAATTAGTAATCAATCAATTTTTTTATATTTTTTTGTAAAGTTTGAATTAATTAAAAGTGTATTTTTTTATCTTTTTAAAAGGAAATTTTTTGGAAAAAACTATACTAATTTTTTAATTAATTTTTCAATTTGATTAAATAGTAGAAACAACGAAGTAGTAATATAATATAATAATTATCACTATATCTATTGAAACAATAAATAAATAATCTAGTGGATAGTTTACAAAAATTATTTTATAGGAAAATTAGCACTGTTTCTTCATCATAGATCTTACTTATAACCATTTCGCAATTTTAATTTCATTACAAATAATGAAAAGAAATTCTATTATAAATCATCTCGACAATGAGAAATATGTCCCTATAAAAAAGACATCAGGAATGAGAGAATTTTTCAAAACATTAAAGCTAAAAGAAGTAGCAAGAAAATTTAAAATGTTGGCTCCTTCTACTAGGTATAAATATATGAAAGATTAGCATTTTTTATTGATAAACGACAAATCCTTGATATTTAAATAAATTCAGAATAATAAGGTAAAAATAAATTTAAAGTCATTAACATTTTTTATTAAAAATTTTGAATAATTAACAGGATAGGAAAGTTGAAGACATATTTTAGTCTAGCAACACCATCGCTAACTAAGGAGAACAAGAAAAGAGTAAATAAAATACTTTAATAAGAATTCTGAGCAATCTACTTGAATACGCTCCTGTTATTCCCTCATCTCACATTATCAAAGATGTGTGGGATATATTTTAAATTATATCCTACTTGACACTCTTTTACTTTATTCCTATTCATGTGACTTTTCAAATAGAGTTTATTAACTTGATGCCAAATTACCTTATATACTTCTTAGCTGTAACAATTTTAAATATTTCATAATTAAAATAATTATATTAATTGAGATCAATTAATTTGCTTATATTAACTAATTATCTAATAAATTAGATCATAATTTTATTGGACATTCTAATCAATTTGAATACAGCATTTTTTGATAAAGGTGTAGAAGTTAAAGATAGATTACTCATTATGAAATATTATTATAAAAATCACTTATTTAAGGATTTAATATCAATAGTTCCTTTTTTTGTTTACTCTCTATCTTATCATTTTTTTTCAGAATATAAAAACTATTTTCCTAGTTCAATCTTGCTTCTTTTCTTTATCAGGTTGCAGAAATTCTAAATAATTATGCATAGATTTGAAGAAAACTTTCATATGATAAGATCAACAAGAAACATTATCAATCTATTTAAGGTGGTATTGAACATCATTTTTGTTTCTCACATTTTCTCTTGCATTTGGATTGTCATGGCAATCTAAGAAAAAAAGACATATCCAGATTCAATCACTTGGCTAGAAGCTGCTAAAGTGTAGAATTAAGATTGGTTGGTAAATAAATAAATTAATAAGCATTAAATATATTTACTTTTAAATTTTAACAATCCATCAAAATTATTTTAAGAATTATAAAATATTTTTTTATTTTATATAAAATGAATTTATAAAAATTATAGCATTAATATTTGTATGCCTACTACTTTTCCACTGTTACCATGATTACAGTAGGGTATGGAGACATAGTTCCTAAAACACCACCAGAGCTTATATTATGTATTATTACTATGATTATAGCTTGTGGACAATTCGGTTATAGTTTGAACTAAATTGGTGTTATAGTTTAGGATGTGTTCAAAACAGAAACAGAAATAAAAGAAAATATATATGTAATAACGAATTACATGAATATGAAAAACATTAACTCCGACTTATAATACTAAATTAGACAATATGTTGAATATTACTTAAAAGAATAAAGTTAAAATAATTCATAAATGGAAACTTAAATTATCAACCAATTGTCTGATTTTCTTAGAGAATCCTTAAAGTTTGAAGCAAATAAGCTAGTTACAAACTCCCCGCTTTTCAGTAATCATTTTTCATAAGAGTTCATACAAAAAGTGGTACCGCTAATTAAGGAAAAAAGGTCAACTCCTGAAGAGCTGATCTACTAAGAAAATGAATTAGATGATTGTTGCATTTATTTCATAGAAAAAGGAAGCATTGATGAAATTATAGATATGGCTGATTAAAAGTATTAGTAAGGTAGAGCTACATCAAAAATAAAAGTAATTAGGTCCTATGAAGATGGTGAACACTTTGGAGAATTGAATTTCTTTACTGGGTTTAATAGAAAGATCACAGCAAGAAGTCGTGATTTTGCAAAATTGCTTTATATTAGGAGGTAATTAATTATTTATCAATTCTACTTTCTAATACAGTTAATATTTAAAATCAAATTCAGAGAAGACTTCCTAAATTTATTGAAAGATCATAAGGAAGACTATGAAACATTTTGCTATATCAAAGATAAATTAACTTTTTACAACGAATTAGAAATTATTCAAAAAAAGTGTCCATCTTGCTTTGCATATCATTTTCTAGAGAATTGTTAATGGATTCATTATTCGCCTGACAAATAAAAGATCATTTGTAGGTATCTTACTTCATCTCCTTAAATGAGGAAAAGAGAATTTGTAATTTTATTTCTTTTTTTTTTCACTTTTATAAGAACAACACACAATTATAATCAGGGAGTATTTTAATAAATTAAAATAATTCTTCAATCTTAATCAGTTTTTGAAAAGTTTTTTTAGTTTTATGAATTTATTAAAAAAGTTAAATTATCCAAATATTTATTTTTAAATATTAAATTTAAGTTCTAAAAAATAATTTTTAAAACATTATTTAATTTAGAGAAGGAGAAGAAAATTTAAATATCAAACCTTGCTTTAACATAATTTTGCTAAAAAGAAGGCACTCCAATACTTTGAAAACTAAAATTAAGGATTATTAGAACTTGACTGGTATTATGATTTGATGAACTAAAGTGATTTAACAATTGATTCGGATGATAATAACCATATGAAATTGAACTAAAGCAATTGTTTTGAAAACCCTTAAAATGAAGATATTTCAATATTAAATTAACCAAGGAGATAATAAAGCTAAAATAAAGATTTTAAATTAGTAATTAATCATTCTCATTCATATGATTATGAAGATGATGATAATGATGAAGTCGGAAAGGAATTTGGAAATACCCAAAGTATCTCACAAAAGTTTCAGAATTAAAAGATGTATAATTCAAATAGCAAAAATAATGTAAGCTCTGATAAGTTTAAATTTGGTCTTTCAATCATTCAAAGTCAATAAGAATTTAGCAAAAGTCAAATCAGTGATTTCAAAGCAAGTTTAAAGCCAAGTGGCTATAATAAAGGAGAATTAAATAATTTATAGCAAAATAACGAAAATTCCTTTAAAATATAAGAATCTGTGCATAATTTTTATGAGAAAAATAATAATAATAATAATATTTCACCATTTAATAGCCCTATATCAAAATTTAATGGAAATAATAACAACAATTAATAAACAAATTTCTAGCAAAACCTAGAAAATGCACTGTTTGAGTATTTGCAATAAAAAAAGAATTCAATTAAACCTTAAGTGAATAGTCCTCTCTCCATTTTTAAGCTTTTTAATAAAGATTAGAATTAAGAATAAAATAATAATTTTTCCACTTAACTGTAGAATTTAGTGAGTGCAGGAGTGAACTTAGATTTTAATAATAATAAAGATGAATCTAAAGACACTATTATAGATGATAAGAGATTTGATGTATTAGCACATTTTAATTACTACTTCCCACATGGAAACTTCTAAAATATCATGTATCAATTAGAAAAGGTGGATGAATATCATATTTCTCCATCCCTAAGGCCTCAACTTTTGTATTAAGATAATATTACTGACTATATTAATTCCTAAAGAGATTAAAATAGTAGCAGATACCAGTCTATATTGATCAAAGGAAATAGTGAAGATTTTTCTAAAAGATAAACAATTTGCAACATATCTCCTCCCTAGAGAAGAAAAAATGTACTTCATACAAGATTTTTAAAAAGAGGGTCTGAAATTTTAAAATAAAATCTTACGAGAACAAAAATTTTAGGTAATTCTAAAATAGAAAATTTAATTAAAAAATTCTAAGATTAAGAAACTAGCAACTAAGATAATCAAGACTAAATGCAACAATCAGTAGATATTTAAAACCAAAAAATAATAAGAAGACAAAGATAAATTATGACCAAAATGACTTTAGTCAACATCCCTAAATTTAAAAAATTCTCAAATTAGGATTTTTATTAGAATTTAAATTCTCCTGGATTCAACTCAAACTTAGTTAGCAAAAAGAAAATAGATTCAAAGATAGGTTCTTTGGAAAGTTCAAGCTTTGATCCTGTCTTAGCAAATGGTTCATCGAGAAATTATAATTTATCAATTTAATCTCAACAAAATGAAGAAGATTAATTCATTTCTCCTAAATTCTAAAAATTAGTTACTCCCTCTAGATCACCTGTATCCCTTAAAAATGGTGTTAGCTTATTCTCTAAATTTAGCCTAGATAATATATAAGAAGATAAAACATTCCATATGCAGAGCACATTAAAGAAATCTTAATTTAAATCTGAAGCAAATGATTGATTAACTTAGAACAAATTAAAAATTTATTAGCCACTTATAGTTAATGAGAAAGTTAAAGTTCTTTTAATAATAAAATCTAATCTAGAATAGTGAGATTGGTGCTTCTGTTTCAACAAATATTAAACACCTAATAAGTATATTATTTTATGATTTGTTAAAAATTTGATTTAAAAACCAAATATATTTATTCCAAATAAATAAATTTTTTTCTTTTCTTTATTATTTATTAAATAAACATTTATTATTATTATTTTTATTTGTAAATTTAATTATGTATGTATGATCTATATTTAGTTATTTTAAATTTCAATCAAATATTATTATTGAATAGTTATTTTTCAAAAATAATTGAGTTTAACTTATTAAATTATTTAGATTAATGTAAGAGTTAATGCATTTTTTAAAAATTTATTTTTCTATAAAAATATTTTTTTTAATTTATTTTTTATTTAAATTTGATATGGTTAGTTTTATTTGTAATATCCTTAAATTTAAATGAGTAATCAATCTAAGGAAGACCTAAGGTTCTTATACTTTAAAAAATTAACTACATTTAAATAAAAATTAAAAATAATTTTAAAAATAAATTACTTAAACATTTTTAGATTAAATTTTTAAATTGATAAAGACTTAAAAAGCATTTTACTTTTTTTAAATATTTATTTTACAATGCTGATGAATAAAGAAATTATCTTTGAATGTTGAATTGCCTTTATCATTTAAGTAGAATTAATATTTTGTATTTGACTTATAAATAGATAATGTATTTGAGAATTTTAGAATTAAATCACATTTCTGTTTGTTTTTTTTTGAGCTTTCAATTATTAAATTTGAAAATAAATTGAATTTGCGTTATTAATTAATTTGTATTTGTTTTTTAAAGAAATTTTACTAATTTCATTTGTTAAATAAAATGGCAGACGTAGATTTAATAAGATAGTATAATCTATCTTAGTTTTTTAAAAACTTCGAAATCCAATTAAATGAATATGAAATTACTCACTGTATTCTTTTTTTAAATTCATTTAGCCTTTTCATTTACATTTTTTATGTTTAGAAAAATTAGTAAGAGATAGATACATTCTGCATGGCAACATAAAATAAACTGGGAGAAAAATAAAGATTACAAGAAAGGAGTTTTGCATAAAAAGCGATTTAGTAGTAAAGAGGTTTGTTAGCTTAATGAAATGCTTCGAAAATAATATTGTGATTGCAGATGATATTTTTTTATCGCTAGAAAATGGAGGTAATTTTAAAGAAATAAATTACTTTTGAAGAAATAATAATAATTAAATAAAGATATTTATCTTTATGTTGTTGAGCCTTACAAAGATGATACTTAGCATCAAGATATTGTTCGTTTAGTGGATTTGCTACACTTCTGCAAAATAAATAGGAAAACTAAATTAGACATTTTTATTAATCTATTAAATTGCTTGCAATTTTTACAAGATTTAGGTATAAAACTATATATATAATTTTATTATATTATTAAATGATATTTATAAAAAAAAACAAGATGTTTAATATATTGAGTTGAATCCTAAGTCTATTTGGATTTAAAATGAATAAAAGGTTTATTTAAAACCATTTAATATTGATATCGAAGAATCTTATCACTTGTCAGCTATTTAATAGACCAAAGCTAAGTACACAGCTCCAGAAATATTCTTTTAGTATAACTATGGAAAAAAACTTATAAATAAATTGTATATTATTAATATGTAAATAGGAAATAAAATTTATTTATTTATTTTGTTTAATTTTAAGGTATTTAGAAGCAAAAAAGGCAGATATATGGAGTTTAGGTTGCATTTTTTGTGAGCTCTTTATTACTGAAAAGCCACTTTTTGAAAGCGAAAATTTTAATTAACAAGCTATAAAATATTTTGAAATTCTAGGAATTCCAGATAAGTCAGAAATAATTTATATTGAGGAAGATATTTAAAAAGCAATAGATTAAGCAATATTAACAAAAGGTGAATTATATAACATATCTTATATTAATACTGTCATACTAAATTGCAGGACTGAATATGAAAAATATGTCATTCTTAATACCTTATAATTCGATCCTTAAATTAGAACAAGCTTAAAGAGTCTATTAGAGGAATCATAAATATTCCACTAAGAGGTCAATAAGTTTGTTGAAGATTAAAATGGAATATCATAAAAAATAGTATAGGAATAAGAAAAGCAAGATTGGTGGTAGAAAGACATAGATAGTGATAGTTAATTTTCTCAGCATAGTACATATTAAGAAATATTAGAAAGAAAGAAAAATAACATGAATTCGTTCTAAAAATTTTAAAATGAAGAAAAAAATTGTGAATTATCAATCAATTTATTAAATTTAATTTAATTTGATTATGAAAACTTAGAAAAATATATCATCAAGTTAAAAAAAGCAACTTGGTTTGATTCCTTAAAGTAATAAAAAATATAAAATGAGTAAGATATCTTGCATACATTCTAAGAAGAATCTAATAATCAATTATTTATTTAAGCTGTATTTAATATATGCTACGATTCTTCTTTTCTTTCATTTTCTACAATTATATCACCTAAATTCAGTTATACTAAATCCTAGATAGAATTCGATCATACTGTATCTCTAAAATTTGATTCACAAAAGCTTAGTAGAGCTATGAAAATCAATCCTATTCATATAGAATTATATTTTTTATTTCAAAACTCTCCAGAAGATGAAGGTAGATTTTCAGCTTATTTTTTAATTTATATAAATAAAGATTAAAAATTTACATGAATATACTAAGCATTTACAAATAATTTTTAAAATAAATATTTATTCAATTTTTAGTACTTAGAGTTAAAATAAAAAATAAAATAAAACTTTTTAAATTTTATAAAATTAATATAGTTAACTCATCAAACAAGATAATTATTTTTAATTTTATGATTTTTAAATATATAATCATATCTTAAAAATTTTTATTAATTAACTTTTAAAATAAAAGTTAATGATCCTAAATAAGAGATAAAATTTTAATTTGCTGACTGTTTTGTTGATATTGGATTGTTATTTTATGAAAATATTCTTAATCCTAAATAGCAAAATAAATCGATAACAAAAATATTAAAAGCTGTAACAAATTGCAACGATGAATAAAATTATGATGACGAAAGAATAAAATGCAGATTGAATGATTAAGTTAACTTTACAAGCATAAATTCTATGCATAACAATTATAATTCGTAAATACAGTAAAAAGTAATAGGATAGATTTAAGTAAAATTATATTAAAAATTTGAATTAAACTATAATTTTTAATGAATTAAAAAAGGCAAATATTAAGCTTTCAATACTAGATAACGGTTAACAGTAAAGTTATTCGCAAAGAATTTATCCAACAAATGAGAATTAATCTCAAAATAAGTCTATTAATTTATCTTAAATTTCATAAAAAAGAATGAATATGAACATTTAAAATGAAAAATAAAATAAAATATTTTCAACAATTAACACCCAAAATAAAACAACAAGAAATACAAATAATCATTAAAGTTAAATATAAAATACAACTAATATTACTGATACAAATAAAAATTCAATTAATTACATCCGATCTTAAATCTTAGAAACTAAAAATAAACATTAAATTCAAAAAAATTTATCTTCTCCAATACAACTATTAACATAAGGTAAATTTTATTACATTTAATAAAAATCAATAATAATTTTTTTTCAATAAAATAATCTATGAATTAGAAAATAATAAATAAATTATAATTTTTTCTCTTAACTTAACAATAAATTAATATTCTCAATAATATTATAAATTAGAATTGGAGGAGTTAGATAAGCAATTAAAACAGAAACTTTTAAATTCAAATTGATAAATTATAATAAAAGATAAAACTAAATCATTTTTAACATTTTTTAATTATTTTGTTGAAATTTTTTTATTATACTTTGATTAATATGAAAAATGTAAAATAAATCATAGTTAAATGTAATTTGTGTTAATGGATGAATAATAAATAAATTATTAGTTCGCAATAAATTGAAATAATAAGTATGATTAAGTGGCAAAATTTTTTTTGTGCTAATATATTTGTAGAGTGAATAAATGTAAGCTAATTGAAATATTTGGTTGAACTCAATTAGTAATATTGCAAACATATTATGTAATATTTTTAGATGTAAGCTGATTGATAATTAACTAGGTTATAAGTAATGCATTATTACAAGATTACTTTTAGTATTAATAATAATAATAATAATTAAAATAAAAGAAGGTTAATCAATTTTCAATCAAGTTAAAAAACAAATAACAGTTTAATAATAAGAGATAATTAAATATGTCTGCTACTACTGGCAAGGTCATCAAAATAATTAACATTTGTTCAGCGTAAACCAACAATAAATTATTTTAAAATTTTTATTGAAATGATCTAATTGATAAAATAAAAAACAATAATTGACATTAATGATTAAAAAAAAAAAGACTAGTTCTAGCTATTGCGGGTGTATGGAGAATAGTCTCTTTATAAATATTTAAAATATTAGATACTTGGTAATGCTTCGACTTTTTCATGCCATTTTTTATGATGTAAATAATTCATTTTAGAATAAATTGCGAGCTTTTTTGATTATAACATTTTATATTTTTATTAGACTTTTAGGCGTAATGCTTTTAGTGATAGAATTCAAAAGAGACTTTATGGAGAAGTATTTCTTTTTCCTAACAACTCTGCTTGGAAGAGGAATATTTAACGTTTTGTAAATTAAAAAAATCATTTATTTATTAAATTTATAAATATGAAATTCTATTAAATAAATAGTTTATCTAGCATGAGCGTTTTTTCTATTAATAACGAGTTTAATTCTCTTCTTGCTCCTTTCATTTATTCGCTTATACTTTTTGTTATTGGATTTTTTTACATAATACTCAGTCTTTTTTTGGTAAAATTAATATTTATTTTGAATTTCTATTAATTAATTTTGTATAACTAAAATATTTAGAAGGATGGTCATGAAGAGCTTAAGGAGGTAAAATTAAATAAGATTAGAATTTATATAAAAATATTTTTATTTTATAGCAACTAGTTTGAAAAACATATTCCAGTCGTATCAAATATTTAAATCAATTAACTCGTTATAATAGTTAAAACTTTAGCAAATTCTTGTAAAATATATTTGTAAATTATTTGTTCTTATTTTAATAAAACATCAACAAATTATTAATTTTTTATTTCAAACAAAAACTCCAAATAAATAAAATAAATAGGTATGTCAATTATTTTTTGTTTGAAAAACATGAAAATTGACATTAATGTATTTTCTTGGTTTTTATTAAATAAATGTAATTAAGATAACATTTTAAGTAATTTCAAAAAGCTTAAATTTATAATTTTTTAATACAAAAACTAAAATTTATTGATCTGTAATATCTATCTACATTTTAAATATTATTTATAAGTATATGAAAGTTATATTTAAAATTAAATTAAATAAATTTCTTTTATAAATATTCAAATAAAATGAAATAATTCTAATTATATTTTTTTTTATCAAAACTTATAATATAATATGAATTAAATTTTAACTGGCTTTGGAAGGGTAAATGTAAATGATGATAATTGACTTAATTGAATACACTTAAAATATGCAAATAATTTTAATTTACGTAGAATTGGCAATATTATTAAGTTAATTAACACAAAAACTGTCCTTAAATCAAAAAGCACTATATCATTCACATATGAAAATAATTAAATTAAAAAATTAGCTTTATTGTTAAGGTATTGGAGATTCAATAAGCTTGTATTTATTATTATTAAAAATAGCAGCAGGAGATTTTAAACTTTTATAGATTAAACCAGAAAGATAAGAAGAACAAAGAGAAAAAGATAAACACCATGTTTACAAAAGAAAACTTTAGTGTTTATGATATAAACAAAACAGTTTAAAGCAATCCAAATTTAGAAAATGGTAGTATTCCAACAAAATTGGATTTAAAAACTGCACTGCAAAGCATAAAGCTAAAATAAAAGATAGGTAATGTTGTCGATAAAACAGCAGCAAGACGTTATCAAAAGCTTAAAAAAGAAAATTTTAGGATGCTTAATGATCTTTCGATCGTTGTACCAGAATAGTAGTATTCAAAAAACTAAACTGACTTTTTTATAGATTAAAAAGAAGCCAGTTTTTTAGAAAAATTAAACAAATTATTTCCTCCATTTAATCCATCTTCTAGAATAAAGCTGATTTGGGACATAAGCTAAATGATTTTAAGTATTTGTATCATTTTTATAGTTCCGATACATCTCGTATTCCAAATAGATTTAATGCAATTAGTACCTTCTGTAATTGTATATACCATAATACCAGTTAGCTTAATAATAGAAATATTTGTCAACTTGAATACATCCTGTTTTTTAAAAGGAGTTCTAATAACAAATAGACCGATAATACTAAAAAATTACCTCCTTTAAGACTTCAAATATGATCTTGTTTCAAATATTCCTCTTTTCATTTATTGTCTCATTTATGTAAAGACAGATTAATCAGAAGATTATCAATTTTACAGGTTCATTATTTTATCAATCTTTTACAAAGTATATATTTATTTCATTAATTCTACTTCTACAATCAATCATAAACTATTAACTATTTAATTATCAATGTTTTTAAAAATGAATATTAAAGATTAATACTTATAAAATAAATAATAAGGTTCTGTAATTTGATAAGGTTTTCAAAAGGATAGAAGATGAATTTCCTTTAAGCACAACTACAAGCAACGTGATTTCTTTAATAAAGCTGCTGTTTAGCATAATTTTAAATTTGCACATTTCTGCTCTTGCATGGTTGATTATGGGTTTCATTTAAATCAAATAAGGATGTTAAAATACGTGGATGGATGGAGCAAGTATATCTAGCGCTGATTGGTATGTATAATATATTTATTCATATTACTTTTCTACTGTTACTATGATTACTGTTGGATATGGTGACATTTCTCCTAGAACAGTAGCAGAAAAGGTACTCTGTATAGTAAATATGATGATAGCTTGTGGATAATTTGCATACAGTGTCAATTCGATAGGAAATATATTTGAATAATTTTTTAGATTAGACAATGAAATTAAAGCTAACATGAAAATAATAAATAATTACATGACCAACAAAACAATATCAAAAGATTTATAGTATTAAGTGAGGGAATACTTGGAATACTACTGGAAACAAGAAAAGGCAAACAATAGTGAATTAGAAGTATATAATTTTTTCAACATACATGATAGTATTTAATCAATTTTCTTTTTATTAGAATAAAATTTTGGAATAGTTATCACATAAATTGAAAGATACGCTGCTTATGGAAGCCAATAAAATAGCTCTCAGGTTTGTGTTTATTAATTTATTTATTTATTTATTTATTTATTTATTTATTTATTTATTTATTTATTTATTTATTTATTTATTACTTTTCAAATATAATTTATTCACTTTACAAATGATACTGAAAAAACTAAATATTATTTATTTGATTAACTTAAAAAAGAGAAAGCCCTATTTTTAGTACAACATTTAGTGAGTCTGTGCTATAAAAAATTCTTCCTCTAATAAAAGAAATAAGATGCACTCCAGAAGAGATTATTTATCTGAAGGGTGACTAAGATGACTTATCGATATATTTTATTGAAAAAGGATAGGTAGAGGCATTTACATATTAAAAAACTCCCTTTAACAAAAAAATGAAGACTGTAAACTCACTTTTCACTTTAAGCACAGGAAAATTTTTTGGTGAGTATAGCTTTTTCACTGGAGAACCTAGAGATATTAATTTTAGAAGTTTAGAATTTACAACTTTATTGGTGATAAAAAGAGGAGATTTCATAAACCTTTTAAAAGATTACCCTGATGATTATGAAGTTTTTTGCATGCTTAAAGATGAAGCAACTTATAACAATGAAAAGAGCTCGATAATGAACAAATGTTAGTGCTGTGACCGATACGATCATTCATTATCTCTATGCCCAGTTATTCATTTTGTCCCATAGAAGTTGAGTGTTATAAGATAATTTTCAACTGGTAGAGATTAAAAACGATAAACAAAAAAAAGAAACAGAAATAAAAAATGTCAACATGCAATTTATAATAACTATGATCTCCAAGTTAGGATTGAAGATTTTGTGAATGACTACCTAGATGAAATTAAGGCATATTTTAGAAAATATTTTATTGAAATGGGCAGATTTGATTCAAATGAATCTATACCTTCTTCAGATATTAATTTTGAAGGTTATGAAGACGAGGATGATGAAGACTTTGAAGATGATATGTAAAATTTAGAAAGTATAGATAAAAAACATAAATGCACAGAAGAAGAAGTTTAAAAATTTTTGTAAATAAATTAAAATGAGAATAAAAGTGAGACTAATTCGTAAATAACCAAAACTGGAACTTAGCAATAAAAGATTTCAATTAATAACATTTAAAGTAAATTATAAATAAATAAATAAAAATATTATATTTTAAAATAATAATTTAAATATGAATGTAGGATTCAGTCTCTTAGAAAGCTAGAAAGTTAGTTAACCTTTGACAAATAATTAAAATTTAGGAAATAATTAGAGTTTTCAAATGATACTTAGTAGTCTTGAATATGACAAGTGTGAAGAAAATGTGCAAAATACGAATACTTAAATATCTAATGATAAAATAAATTAGCTTTAAGTTTAAATAAAAAAGCCTGCTTGTTCAATGATTATGGAGGGATAAGAAAATGAATCATGCATAAATTTAAAGGCAGAAGAAGGATAGAATATTTAAGAATCATAAGAACAAAATATAATTAATTTAAATAGGAAAGCAGGCACTAGGAAAAAAACAAGATAAACCACTCTGAATTCTTAAAAACTTTAAAAATTATAATATCAAAAATAAGGTACTGTAAATCAGCAGCTGAATAATAAGAAACAAAATATTTAATCTTGCAGTTTAACTCATCTATAACAGATTTTAGATTTTATAAATAATTTAAATATCGATCTGGATACTGCTTTAATAGAAATGTAGAAACATAATATCTTAACCACAAATATTTTAAATAACCATAAATAAAATCGAAACAGCACATAATTTACTAATCCCAAGCCAATTTTTTAATAATAAGGAGAAAATTTTATGAATTATCAAAAAAATACTTAATATTCTAAGCCATCTGAGAATGGTCATCATTCATTTTTAAGTTTAGCTATAAATTATGAATCAATAGATGATATCATGAGAAATTATAAGCTATACTATCCCTAGCATAACATCTCTAACATTATTGATAATGTTATAGAAAAAAGAAGGTATTTATTTAATTTATCAAAGCTTATGATCTCTTTTGTTTATGATTTCTTTTGATAAATCCAATTTACAAAATAAAACATTTTTTTAATTTAAAAAAAAAATTTTTCATTTACATTAAAGCCTATAAATTTGCTAAATTTGCAATCAATAATTACAAAAAAATAACAATTTATTGAATAAAAGCATTTCTTAACTAATTCCAGTTATTTATGTAGAAAAATGTTATTGATGAAGAAAAATATGATAAATTTTTTATGTTGGATAAAATTAGAAAAAATTTTTTGAGCTAGTTTTAAATTTTATTATAAAATAAGATAAAAGAGAGAGGATGAGAGGAAAAAAATGGAAACACACCTTTAATAGTAACTCAACTAGTCAGCCATGATAACAAAAAGGGTAAGGTAAACTTAACAAAAAGTTCTGATTGCAAATAGGTCTTCAAAATTTGCTGCTTCTAGATAATCTTAAATAACAAACTTTTAAAAGTTAGTAACTAAAAATTTAAATGCAGCAAGTTAATTTTAAGATGATGATGATTCTTCATCTAAAAGCTCTGAAGAATAATCATAAGTCTTCCTTGATAAATAAAAAACAATAAAATCATCCCGTAAATCTAAAAAATCTTTTAAAAATCTCGATTGTGACAGTCAAAACAACAAACAATTAAACAATTAGTAATAAGAAGATTTGGATTAAAGCAAAGCTAACAGTGATGATTAACAATAAGAAAAGTAGAATATTAAGAGCTAAACAAGTTTAAAGAAAATTGAAAATATAGTTGAAGATGAAGTTGAAAAAGAAGATCCTATCCATAAAATTTAGATGCAACTGCTTTTTAATGATGTAGACTCTCTTTCAGCATCAAAATTTAGTAAATATAATACGTTGTAAATGGAAGATTGCCAAGATAAAAGTAATAATCATAACAATTCTTAATCCCCATTTGCAGTCATGTATAAAAATGTTGAAGCAAATTATGAAGCACAAAGTATTAATGAATTAGAATACAATAAAATATGTAAATATAATAGCTTTGTAAAGGATTGAAAAATAAATTAATTATGATAAAAGCTATTATAAATAAGAAGATTTAACTATTTAAAATGTATGTTGATTGTTTGTATTGTTAAATTAAACAAATTTGTTGCATATAATTTATGTTATTTTAATATTTCAAATAAGATCACTATAACAGTGATTAAATATTGATTGTAATTTCAAGAAGTCTGTTTGATAACAGCAGTATTAATTCTACCAAAATAGTATTAAATAAATCAGCATAAATAACTAGTTTTTATTACAAATCCTTTCACTTAATTAAAATTAAAAAGTAAGAATAATAAAAAGACTATTTATTTAAAGACCATTATTTCATTTTTATACTTATGTAAGATAATTAAAGCAAACTAAATCAAGCACAATTGAGGCTTTTCACTTAGAAGGTTAGTCTGAAAGGCTAAATGACCTTAAAAACTAAAGAAAAAATTTAAAATGATAACAATATAAGTAACAGTAAAAGAGATCTAAAGTAGGCTTTGTAGAGTATAAAAATCAAGTAAAAAATAGGCAATATTGTTGATAAAACAGCTATTAGGCGTCTCTAAAAGCTTAAAAAAGAAAATTTTAGAATGCTCAATGATGCAGCAATAATTTTATAAGACAAGTAGAGCTCTAAAAACGAAATTGAATATTTAGTAGATAAAAATGATCTTAGTTTCTTGGAAAAGTTGGATTAATTATTTCCTCCATTTAACCCATGCTCTAGGATTAAGCTTTTATGGGATGTTATCCAAATGTTTTTTAGTATTTGTATTATTTTCATAGTACCTATTCATTTAATTTTTGAAATTGATCTTATGGTATTAGTTTCTCCCTATGTTGTCTACACTATCATACCATTAAGTCTAATGGTTGATATATTTGTGAATCTAAATACTGCTTGTTTCTTAAAAGGAACCTTAACAAATAACAGAAAAATTATTTTTAAGAATTATTTAAGACAAGATTTTAAGTACGATATTATAGCTAATGTTCCCTTATTCATTTATTGCATTTGTTATTCAAAGTTAGATCCATCTTAATAGTACTAATTGTATAGATTTATAACGCTTACTTGCTTCTACAAAGTAAATTTGATTAATAAAATGATACATTTAAATAATAGCTTTAGCATTAAATTCTATCAAATAAGTAACTTTCACATTAACTAATATTTTAAAATGATTTTAAAAGTATGCAGTTTTTTACAAAGATAGATTAAAAAATTAGCCAATATAATCTACTTTTATCTTATTTGGTAAACTATTAAAAATTAGGCTTTTTGAAGGACAATTCAATAAAAATTAATTAATTATATATGATAACAATTTATTTAAAAATTTAATTAATTAATAGGTTTATCAGTTCAATAGAGTGTTTAAAAGGGTAGAGGATGAATTTCCTCTAAGCACTTAAACTAGTAACATAATCTCACTAGTTAAACTTTTTTTGAGTATTATTTTAAACTTGCACATTTCAGCATTAGCTTGGCTTATCATAGGATTTATCTAAATTAAATAAGGAGAAACTAATACTTGGATGAACGCAGCAAGTATTGCAAATTCTGAATGGCACGTTTAATATATTTATTCATACTACTTTTCCACAGTCACTATGATAACAGTTGGCTATGGAGATATCTCTCCTCACACTATCGCAGAAAAAATATTAAGTATTATAAATATGATGATAGCATGTGGCCAATTTGCATATAGTGTAAACTCAATCGGAAATATATTTGAACAATTCTTTAGACTTGATAACGAAATTTAAGCAAATATGAAGATCATCAATAGATACATGACAAATAAAACAATATCTAAAAATTTATAATATTAAGTTAGAGAATATTTAGAATATTACTGGAAATAAGAGAAATCTAATAATACAGATTTAGAAGTAATCAATATTTCTATTCAAAATTTATCATTATTATTTTTAATATAATTAGGTTAAAATTTTAAATTAACTTTCACATAAGTTGAAAGAAACACTATTAATGGAGGCTAATAAAATAGCTTTAAGGTAAATTTAACTAATAAATCTTCTACCAGTAAGTGTTCTTGAATAAGAGAATTCCATATTAAGAGAATTTCTAATTAAGATTAAAAATTTTTTCATATGATTACTTTTATTCTCTAAAATAAGAGTGAAATTTTTCTTAATATTTTTTTTTATTGAATTTTATTATTTTTTTTAAAAATTTGTAATCATAAATAAGTAAATAAGTAATTACACCTTCATTTTTCAATGCTACATTTTTATTAACTGCTCTAAATAAATAAGATAATTCATTGAAAAGAGAATTTTTTAGAAAAATTATTTTTTTTTTTCATCTCTTATTCAATTATTCAAGAGTACGATGGTATATTTAATATCAATTATGATTTTAAATTGATATTCTCAAATTCCAAAATAAAACTTTTGCACATTAATTGAATAGGGAGAGTCCTATTTTCAGCAAAAATTTTAGTGAGTAAATAATATAAAAGACTGTGCCATTGATTAAAGAAATTAGATGTACTCCTGAGGAAATTATTTATCTCAAGGGTGATTAGGATGATTTTGCAATATATTTTATTGAAAAAGGATAAGTTGAAGCATTCACTTATTAAAGGACACCTTTTAACAAGAAAATGAAAACTATCAACTCTCTATATACGATAGGTAAAGGTGATTTTTTTGGAGAGTATAGCTTCTTTACTGGAGAACCTAGGGATATTAACATAAGAAGTTTAGAATTCACTACTCTCTTGAAAATTAAAAGAGCTGATTTAGTGACTTTACTTAAAGACAGTCCAGATGACTTTGAAATATTTTGTATGATTCGAGACTCTGCAACATTTAATAGCGAAAAGAGTTCTATTATGAGTAAATGTTAATGCTGCAATGAATTCGAACATTCGATATCATATTGTCCTTTAATACACAATGTTCCGAATAAGTTTAATATTATAAGACTACATTCTACAGGCAGGGATTAACCAAGAGAAAAAATTAAAAGAAGGAGAGACAAGAAGAAAGAAAATACATATTTTCACAACTATGACTATTAAGTAAGGATGGAAGATTTTGTAAATGATAATATGGAAGAAATAAGAGCCTACTTTAGGAAATATTTCATTGAAATGGTAAGAATAGATTCAAACGATTCAATACCTTCTTCAGACATATTTGAAGAGTATGGTGATGATGAAGAAGAAGAAGAGCTAGAAGATTGTGATTAAGAAGATTTTATAGATCCTTAAAATTAAGTGTCAAAAAAATCTCAACTATTTCTAAATTTAGCATAAAGGTCAAATCCTTTAAACATAAATAATCAATTATAAAATTTAGCTTTGAGCACAAGCAACCATTCATAGAAAATAGTAATTGGCTTAGATTAAAAAATGGTTAGTTAATAAAGTAAAGATTTAGAAGCTCATAATTAAAATTAAGAAAATTAAAAAAAAGGTTAAGTTAGCTCTGAAGATAAATTGGTCAGCTCAAGTAAAAATATTTTAGCTGAAGAAGAAAAAATTAATACTAGCGATTAACAAAATGTAATAATACCATCGAGTATTACCAGAAAGCAATCAAGGCATAACACAATAAATACAAAAAAGATGTCGAAAATTCATAATAATAGGAGTGAAAGTATTTTTAGTATATAGAAAAAACATAGAGGAAGCAGTATAAATAGTATTGCTTAATCTATTTTTGACATAATTAGAGAGAGAAATATTGATCCTTTAGAAACGATACTTGAATTGATGAAACTAAATTAAAATTAATATTTAGGCGGAAATCCTAATCATCAATTTAATAAATAACCTTCTTTAGGAAATCCTAATTAGCACTTGTAATAATAGTAAAGTAATTTGTTTGGCTAAGCTAACACAAATCAAAGAGATAATCTTATCAAAAAGCAAACATATTAATCTGAGTAAGATAAACAAAGAGAGTAATCACCCATAAACATGATGTTTTAAAGCTAAAATTAATAATAATAAAATTTTTAAGAGCCCATAGATGATACAGCTAGAAATTATAAATTTTATTATCCTTAGCATAACTTGTCAAATATTATCGAAAACGTTTTAGAAAAGAGAAGGTAATTAATCATTTATTTCTTTCTTTTACTTATATTATTCTATTATTTCTTCCTATTTGATGGTTAATTATTATCAAATACTTAATTTTGTCAATTGTTTTTATAAAATTTGATATTTATTTTTTAAAGAAAAAAGAAATTGTTTAAAATCATTTAAGATAAATATTAAAAATAAATTAATATTACATAAAACAATAGTTTTTCTAAACTAAACTTTGCTTTTTTTTCAAAAATCTAATTCTAAATTTAAAAATTTTCAAGACTTTATTTTACCTCTTTTTTTAATGTTTTCAATATAGATAAAAACGTGAGGAAGAAAAAAAAAGAATAGAGCTCATTTTTTAAAAGTAATTACTTTAGAATATTAATATTAAACCTAGGGCTAAGACAGGTTAAGTTAAGGTTGTTTAAATTGCTAATAGATCTTATAAAAGACCTTTAAATAGAATTTCAAGTGACATCAGAAAGCTTGATAAAATTTAAAAACTTATGAGTTTTAAATTAAACACTAAAAGTAAAAGTATAAATGAAGAAGATGGTTAAAGTAGTTGTTCATCTGAAACATCTAAAATAGAAAATAGCTCTCAAGCATCCAAAAACCGCTTTTCAGTTTTAAAATAATAGAATCAAGAACAATTTAAAGAAAACTAATCAAATTCTTAAATATAAGATAATTAATCAAAAAAAGATTATCTGAAAAGAGACCCTACCATTTAACTTAATTAAGAAGATAAATAAAACGATGAAGATATAGAATAAGATGATTAAATGTATGTACAGCCAATACAAAAAGAATTTAAAATTTACAATTCATTTTTTCAAACAAAATATAGCAAGTGTAACGATACTTGTGATCTTGATAGCATAAAACTCAACTTTGGTTAGCAATCAGAGAGTGTTTCTATGCATAAATTAAAATTTAGCAATGAAAATATTTGAAATAAAACTTCAAATTTTCAATAATTTCTATGATATCAATCAAATAAATGTTTGTTTGTTTGTTCTATGTTCTGTTTAATAGCTAATATTCAAAAAAATACAATTTTATTAAAAATTTTTCTTTTATTTGTAAGCTCTTTCACTTATTAAATAAATACCTACATTATATTTTCGAAAAATAAAATAAAAAGTACATCATAAAATGTAATAGGTTTTTAAAATACACCTGCAATTTAATTAATTCAAAAAATATATCATAAAAATAATCTTTTATACCATGTATCAATATTATATTCTTTAATGTTACAAATATTTTATATAATTTTTTATTAAATAGAAAGAAGAAAATAATTGTTTGTTTTACTCAGAAAAATTAAATAAATGGGGGTACAGCTTTTATTAATTTTAAATGAAAATTCAATAAAATAAAAATATATTAACTTAAATTTTTAAGTTATTAAAAAAAAATAATTTTTTGTCAGCCTAAATAATATATTGTTTAACTATGAAATATTCTTGGTAATTATTTTTTAAAAATAACTAACTATTAATTTTATTTAGGCTAAGATTTATAGTTTCCAAGAGTTAAATAGTAAAAAATTTATAATAATTTATGATTAGATTGCCTCTTTAAATTGTATTAATTGAGTCCTTACTAAATTTTAACTATTTTTTCTAGTAGAATTATTAGCCTTAATTAATTATTAAATAAGCAACTTTATAAAACAAGAAAAAACAGAAAATTTGTTTAAAATGTTATAAAATAAAAATACTTTTTAAATAAGAAACTATAAATTAACTTAAATTAACGGGAATAATGAGTAGGTAGTTGATTAAAAAAATTAAAATGATTTCAATGAAGATAAATTAATGGATTTTAATAAGAAAGATTTAAAAACAGCTCTTTAAAATATTAAATTGAAGTAAAAGATTGGTAATATGATTGATAAGACAGCAGGAAGACGCTACTAAAAACTTAAAAATGAAAAATTTAAAATGCTGAATGACCTTTCTATTGTAATTTCTGAAGATTCATAATCCAAGCATTAATCGGATGATTTCTCAGAGAAAAAAGAGGACAGTTTGATTGAAAGATTCAATAAAATATTTCCTCCTTTCAATCCATCTTCTCGAATAAAACTAGTCTGGGATCTTACTTAAATGATTTAAAGTATATGCATTATTTTTATTGTACCTATTCATCTTATTTTTTAAGTCGATCTTATGCAACTAGTACCTTCTCTTTTGGTCTACTCTATTATTCCTTTAAGCTTAATTATTGAAATATTTGTAAATTTAAACACTGCTTGCTTTTTAAAAGGTGTACTAATTTTTAGTAGAAAAACAATATTCATGTAATATTTTCACTCTGATTTTAAGTATGATATAATAGCTAACATCCCTCTCTTTATTTATTGCCTAAGTTACCAAACCATTAATCCTTCATAGCCCTATCAGGCTTACAGGTTTGTCATACTTACTTGCTTCTGTAAGGTAAAAATATTAATTTTATATTTATTTATTTTTAATATTTGAACTTTATTTAAAGCTTATTTAAAAATAGTTAAGTTATAAAGAGTAGATATATGTTTATTCATTTGCTCATAATTAATTTTGTTTGCTTGCTTAGTTCTTTTATTATTTTATTTCAAATTTAAACTTGTTAAAATAAATTATTTCAAGTGACTAACGAGTTATTTTAGTATTTAATTGTTTTTGTTTGTTTACAAAAAAGGTTCACTAATTCAATAAAGTATTTAAGAGGGTTGAAGAAGAATTTCCTTTGAGTGCTTTAACAAGCAATATAATTTCTCTGGTTAAACTTCTTTTTAGTATAGTTTTAAATTTGCATATTTCCGCTCTAGCATGGCTTATAATTGGATTTATTCAAATTAAGAATGGAAGCACTGATACTTGGATGGATGCAGTAGATATTTCTCATACTGATTGGTATGTACAGTATATATATTCATATTACTTTTCAACAGTAACGATGATCACTGTTGGGTACGGGGATATCTCTCCAAAGACAGTAGCAGAAAAGCTTCTATGTATTGTAAATATGATGATAGCATGCGGTTAATTTGCTTATAGTGTAAATTCTATTGGGAATATTTTCGAACAATTTTTTAAGTTAGACAATGAAATAAAAGCTAATATGTTTATTATTAATAACTATATGACTAATAAAACGATTTCAAAAGACTTGCAGTATTAAGTAAGAGAATATCTAGAATACTATTGGAAAGAAGAAAAGTCTAACAATACTGATTAAGAAGTAAAAAACAATTAATTACTTTGTATTCATCAACTTAATTAACAATATCCTTGTAGTTAAAAATTTTAGACTAGCTCTCACATAAATTAAAAGATACACTTTTGATGGAGGCAAATAAAATAGCTTTGAGGTATTATCAATTAATAAATAGCATTTTTAAATATTTTTTTGATCAATTTTAATAGCTTTTGTCTAATAATTTTTTAAACCTTCTTTAAAAAAAAAAAGAGAAAGCCCCATTTTTAGCAACAATTTTAGTGATACAATAGTGTAAAAAATATTACCTTTGATTAAAGAAGTAAGATGCACACCTGAAGAAATTATATATTTAAAAGGTGATTAAGATGATTTATCTATATACTTTATTGAAAAAGGATAAGTTGAGGCATTCACTTACCAAAAAACACCTTTTAATAAAAAGATGAAAACTATTAATTCTCTATATACAGTAGGACCAGGTAAATTTTTTGGTGAAATTAGCTTTTTTACAGGCGAAAGTAGAGACATCAACATAAGAAGTCTAGAATTTACTACTTTATTAAAGATCAAAAGAAGTGATTTTCTTAATCTTTTAAAAGATTTTCCTGATGACCATGAAATTTACTGTATGCTCAGAGACTAAATATTTTACAGTAAGGAAAAGAATTCTGTTATGAGTAAATGTTAGTGCTGTTAGCAATACGATCATTAATTATATCTTTGCCCTTTGATTCATTATGTACCTTCAAAGTTTAATATTATTAGGCAGTTTTCAACTGGAAGAGATAATTAAAGATAAATCTACAAAAGAAAGAAACCCTAAAAAAAGGACAGCACTTTATCAAAAAATTATTATTGTTAGGTAAGAATGGAGGATTTCGTTAACGATAATATGGAAGATATAAGAGCTTATTTTAGAAAATATTTTATAGAAATGGGAAAGTCTGATAATGATGAATCTGTGTCTTCCTCTGATATTGATTTTGAAGATGACGACTACGATGATGATGATGAAAACGAAACTGAATGCCGTAGCAATAGTAGAAATGATGAAAAAAATAAAGATTTTAATATTTAAGAAAATGAGTTGGGTAAATTTTTTGAATAGAGATCAACCAGAAAACACTTATCAATAAAGTCGGCCAATGCAAATAAAAAATTTAATTAAGATAGCTAAAATTAACAAATTCATTAAAATAATGAATAGAATTTGATTTTAAACATTGAAGAAAGTCTAGACATTTCTGACTATGATAAATAAGAAGAGAATATCAGACCTTCAATTAGTAATAACATGAGTAATAATATAGATAACAACATAAATTAGATAGAGATTAAAATAGATAAGCCTCGCTGTTTTTCAAATATTGAATTAGAAGAATATATTTAAACTAAACAAGATGATTAAAATAAAAATTAAATTGAGCAGCAGATCAAGATAATAGTTCCAGCATAAAGTACTAATTAAAAATAGCAGCTCAATTCAAAAATGACTAGAAGATCATTATTAAACTAGCAAACTAATTTAAGTGATTAGAGGAGGCTTTCATAAAAGAGAAATTGTAGTAGCATTTGGTCTCTTTATAAAAAGCTACAAAAGTAAAATGGGTAAAAAAACGAATAAGCTATATCTGAATAGTAAAAAGATTAAAAAAATGTTGACATAATTTCTATGTTTCTTTAAATTATGAATTAAAATAAAATTTAATATGCTCATAAAACAGCTAATAATAGGAAGTAAATACTTCCAAATAATATGAATCCTTCTATTTTTTCAAACAAAGGAACAGAATTTGAAAGTATGCTAATAAATAAAAATTATCAAGCTAATCAAAATTAATTAGAAGGAGATAAAAGAAATGAATAAATTGCTTAATAATAATAATACTATAATCAGCTATTGATATAGAACTAGCTTATAAGTTAAGATTCAATCGATGACACTATGAGAAATTATAAATTTTACTATCCTAAACACAACATTAGTAATATTATAGAAAACGTTATAGAGAAGAAGAGGTAAATAAAATATTTAACTTTTATCATTACACTACATTTATTTATCAATAAAATTAGGTAAAAAAGAGAAGAAGAAAAGAAAAAATTGGAGGAAGATTTTTAACAAAAATTTAAAGACAATGTAATGATATAGAAAAGAGTTAGAACCAATTAACTTAGAATTATTTAAATAGCAAACAAGGGTAAAAAGAGCTCAAAACAAGCTTCTAAAGAAAATATTGGACTAGAATATTATAACAAAAAACAGACTCTTACTATTTTGTAAGATGAAGCATCTTCATCCTCTTCTTCAAGCTCTATTTCTTAATAGGAGAATCAATAAGACCTCAGTTAATTAGCAGACAATTAAGTCACTTAAAATGCTACTAATAATATGTACGATTAGAGTTCAACAGAAAAAAATAATCAAAATGAGTTGATGTTAAATAATTAGGAAAAATTTATTAATGAAGCCAAAAAAACATGTATTTCCTTTAATAAATCTTAAGAAGAAAATATAGAAAAAGAAGGCACTATTTAATAAGTACATTAAACTAATGATTTAAATTTTAATGTCTCTTTCTCTGCTTCTAACAATTGTATTAATGAAGGCAATGTAGGCTTTCATGAAAAAAGTTATACAAATGATATTGTAGATTAAAATAATAGTTTTAATTTTAATTAATCTTCTAATAGATAATAATTAGATTAAAGTAATACGAATTTTATGACTGAGAGAGGTCAAAAGCAACAATCTTCTTTTATTTCAAAAATCAACATGAAAAATAATTTCTGAAAATAAACCAAAGAATGAATGAATGATGATAAACATGCATCACTACAATTTTCTATTATTGTAAAGTAAATAACTTAGAATAAATTCTTCTTAGTTAACTCTAAATAAATAAAATAACTTTCAAAAAATAACACATAAAAAGCTAAATATTAATTACAGTTAATCCTCACTAATTAAAGCTTGTTTATATTTAGACTTCTTTTTAAGATTTATGGATTTCAGTTATTTATATTAAAAATATTCAAAATCTAAAACTGACAAGCAAATATGAAAATTATGGTATATCATCATTTAGATTAATTTGGTCTTCAAATGTTGAAGGTTTACTTTATTTAAATGATTTTTAGCTAAGATAATATCCTTATACGACCTAATATTTACAACAACAAATCAAATGCCTTCATACAATTAACTGTTTTGATATTTGTAAATTCATACAAATAATAAAATTATGTTCTTTTTTAAATAAAACATAATATAAATGTTGAATTTTGTAAACTAAATTTAAAAAATCAATTAATGTTGATTTTTAAATATTTCAGTTTTAGTTTAAGTAAATGCAATAATTTGATATGAATAACACATATATTTTATTTTTATCTTATACTAAATTTAAATTAGAGTTATAAAAAATTTCAAATAATTATTATTTTAAGTTGTTTTTGTAGTATTTTAAAATATTATAACAGTAAATGAGATTTTCAATCAAAAACCAGTGAAATTATTCTTCTTATTTAATTACAATTAATATTAAAGAAAATCTTTATGTCATAATTTAAAATTTATTATATGAATTCAAGTTATCATAAAGATAATTTGTAACAAAGATATTAAGATATATCAAACAACCAAACAAACAAATAAGCAACTAAATAAATAAATCAATATAATTTATTAGTTAAAAAATAAAGAATTGAATATTAAATATAAATATAAGCAAAAAGAAAAAAGAAATGTACTCTTCAGCATCTTGTAATTTATTCTAATTTAGATTAGAATTATTAATTTATTGGTTTTATGTAATAAAAAAGATCTTCCTCAAGGCTCTCCTCATAGAGAAAGAGTTCATCAAATAGCTTAAAAGCTTGCTAATATTTAAGTATGAATATTAAACAATATTTTAAATTTAGTAATAACTAAATGTAAATGAAATAAAAAAGATTGGAGTAGAAAGAGAGAGATACTTGAAATTCGAAAATGCTTTGGAAAATTTAGAAGAGTTAGAATAGAGATTCTCTCAATCAACTTCTGATTTCGATAATAAGCTTAATAGTATAAGAGAAAGTGTAATTTAAAAATGGATTATTTGTTATTATTTCATTCGTTTAATATGAAAAATAAATATTTAGGAATGAAAGATAATAATATATTTTTAATTTAAAAAAATAAATGTCTTTAAATTAATTAGCCTTTTAAAAATAAATACTTAGTTACAAAAGGCTTAAAAGGTTTATGAGAAAGAAAAAATTGAGTATAATCAACTACAAGAAGAGCAAAATAAATCTATCAGTTAGATATCACAAAAATTCTCTGAAGCAATAGAATAGGAATCTCTTGTAAATCTTAAATTATAAAAAATAAAATTTTATTATTAGAATTCACAAACAAACAAACAAACATTCATTCAAACATTGATTTAAAAATAAAATTTTTGCTTTAAATACTTATAGACAAGAAGGGAAGGTGAAAATAGTATTATCAGAGCTTTTGAAGATACAACATAATCTGTTAAGAATAAAATAGCTGAAGAAGTCCATTAAAGAGATTAAGAAGTCAATATTATTACTTCAAATCTCAATTATGATATTCCCAAAATTGCAGAAGCAATTATAACATAAACAAAGGAAAGAGAGCTTTAAGATTAGGAAATTATGAAGATAATTACTTCTGAAGTTTTAGCCATAAATGAAATTATTCAAAGGGAAAAGGCAACTCGCGAAGAATAATCAACTATTGCTCTCGATACTCTTAAGGATGTCATTTAAAGAGTTAAAGCTGAAATTGAAAATGAAAGAAGAACAAGGTAGTTTATTTATTTAATATTTTAATTTTAAACTTATATATAAATTTTAAAAATAAAGAGAAGATATAGAGACATAATATCTTACAACATTCGATTCATTAGTAACTAAGCTTGCTACTGTTTCTCAATTTTGATGAACTGTCAAATAAATATATAGATAGATAGACTTACTACTACAAATAATTAAATCTTTAGAAGATAGATCAAATATATAAATAAAATTAATTACATATTCTTTATTATTGTATTATATTTTTAAAACGAATTGATTGCTAAATCAAATATTTTGTTTGATATTAACACTTAAATTTTATTTTATCAGGGAATTTGCTTATCTAATTGATATAAATCAACTAATAAATAAATTGTGGATTTATATTTTTATAAATTAATCTTTTGCAATTAAAATATTTTAAAGTAAATTTAACTTACCAGTACAAAATATTTAGAAAGTTATTAATAATTTTCAAAAATCAAAAAATAAAACTTGAAACTTATCATTTAAAATACAAAGTTGTTTAGTTTAATTAATTAATTAATTTAAGATATCAGATTTGATAATTATTTGCTTATTTGTTTATTTGATTTCGTTAGTTAGTATTGAATAATTCATATATTTGATTGATAAAGAAAGTATTAATTAATATTGATCAACTCAACTAGAGGATAAATTATACATTATAGAATACGAATAGGATAAAGATAATAAAATGAATTAAGATAAGCATCCTGAAATTACTGATGAAGAGCAGGAACTCATCACAGTAGAAGAACTTTCATAGAAGCTTGTAAAAATGTTTATTAAATTAATTATCGATCTTAGGATACATCATTTGTAATGATTTGATTGCATTAAATAAATAAAAAATAAGTAGCAAGTCAAATCATGTCGTAAATATATATTGAGCTTTAAAATTACAGCGAAAAAAGGCATAGAAAACAAAATAATTTTATTTTTGATATTGTTTAAATATTTTTTATTAAAATTTTTGTTATTAATGAAAGGAATTGCTTTATAAAGATATGGAATAAATTCGTAGAGAAAATTTATTGTTTGAAGCTTATTTGGCGAGAAACAGGAAGGAAATTGCAAAAGAAGATGAAGTTTCGGAAGATAAAAAAGGGAAAGGAAAAAAAAAGGATAAAAATGTTGATAAAAAGAGCTTACTCTTGACAAACGAAGAAAAATTCGAAATAGCATAATAGGAATAAGATGCTTTGAAAAAGTAAATTGATGATGGCCGTATAAAATCAGACTAAATTCTTGAAACGTTAAGAGTAAATAAAAATATTATGATTAATAGCAACTATAAAATCACAATTCATAAACAAATAAATAAATGAAAGGCTATTCTTGAAGAAACAGACATGGCAATCACTGAAATAAGAAAAGATGCGTTTGATTTCTAAAGAGAAATTTTAGTTGGTAAATAAATAAATAAATTTATATTTCATTAGCAGCCATCAAATATTTCATTTAATAATTCAGATTTTAAAATAATATTTAAGTTTTACAAATTAATCTATTTTTGAGTGAAAATAAATAACATTATCATTTTTAAGCTAGCATTTTACTTTATAAACCCTATTCAATAAATTGTAACTTATTTTTCCATTTTTTAGGAGGTGAAAATAGTAGAACTGGTAAGATTGAAGCAGAAAAGATCATAAAATTCTTTGAAGAGAAAGAAAGATAAAAGGATGCTTTGATTGCTAAGTATTCATCTAAAAGAACAAACCTAGAAAGATAAATCTTAAAAACTAACAATTAAATTTAAAAAAAAGAAGAAATGGGAGATGACCTGAAATTCATTGATTTTTATTAATTATAAATCGAAAATAAGAAATATGTAAAGGAAATCGATGATAAAAATAAAAAGCTTCTAGCTTTAAAAATATCAACAAGTAAAATTTTTTTTATTTTAAATATACAAAAAAGATAAGGTCTTCAGTTATATTTTTTATACAAAATAAATGCTCTTTAAGTTGAGTTATTGAAAATAATTTATTTCTGATAAGCTTTAAAATAAATTTAATATCACCATTTATTTAACTTAGGGTTTGTCCTTAATAAAAAACAAAACGAATATTTTATAAACCAATAACAGAATTAATTTCAAAAAATAATTTCAATTTTAATTTAAAAAGCTGATAAAAGCATCAAAAATAGTTAATTATATCATATTAATATTTAAAGTTTAAGGCTTAGCTTTTAATAAAATAAAACATATTAATTCATCAAATAAAAAGTTTTTAGAAATAGAAGAGAAATATATATTTTTTTTAAAAGCTTAATGAAAGTTTTATTATAAATTACCTTACACTAATCAATATGTTTCCATAGAAAAATACGTTAGCTTACTTTAATATATCCATAAATAATTGAATTGTAAGAGTGCTCGATTTTAAGTTATGAAAACTTATAATCAGCCCACTATTACATTCAAGCTTATGTAAACGAAAAAATTTTCATTATCTATAACATATATTATATGTTAGCTAATAATAAAATCTACTGGATTTTAATTAAATAAGTTGTAATTTTAATAAACTGATGTTGTCTTTTTTCTTTTTCTTTTCACCTTTTATCAATAATATTTCAAATATAGATAGAATCTCTTAAACTCTTAAAGATGAGAAATAAAATTTAAAGTAAGAGCTGGATAAAGGTAAAGAATATGCAAGCCAAATGTCAGAAAGAAAAAAGAAAATTTCAAAAATTGATGCATAGATAAAATCTGTGAAAAAGGTTACTTCTAAGCTAGAAAAAGATAGAAAAATATATGATAAATAGAAAGAAATTTTCGTGTAAGATAACTAAGATGACGTACCTTAGGTAAAATTTATTATAAGCATTTCTTTCTATCTCTATATAGAATAATTTTTAGAGTTAACTCAGAAATTTAAATAAATTGAGGCTAATTATTATGCGTTATAAAGTTTATTAATCAAATAGTTGTTAAAATTTTAATTACTATTTTGCTTTTAATTATTTAAATTTCAAGCATTTCTAGAATCTTATTAATTTATGACTCCCAAATAATTAAAAAGATAAATTCTAATCTGATCATAGTAAATAAAATTATAGTGTATACTTTCTTATTTTATTTTGGCTCATAAATTTTTTTAAAATTTCATATGAATACTCACATAAAAATCTTTAAAATCTATAAAACTCAAATTTATTGAACTATTTTAACTTATTTTTGTTGAAATTTAGATCATGAAGTATGTGCAGTACAAGAGTAAAGAGCAATAGTTGCTATATGCTATTTAAAATTTAGAAAGAAAGATAGAGATTGCTGAATTAGCTTATAAAAAAGCAAATAGAATCTTATAATCTAGTTAATAATTCTAATAAAAATGAAAACATACTAAAATAAGATTATTCATCAAGCCTATTCAACATAAATGTTGATTTGTTTCACAGCTCGCTTCACAAATTTGCTATAAATGGAAATTTCAAATTTCATTTTTTTATACTCGTTTTCAGCTAAAAATCTAAGGATCGAATTAATTTTCTTTAATTTTTGTGTTCATTCAAATTTCTTTTGTTTGCTGTTTGTTAGTTAGTTCCTAATAAAATTGCTATATCTTTATATAATTAAACTTAACTTTTTAAAAAATTTTTTATATTAAATTTCAATATCTTTCCTAAAAATTATACATTCATTTTTGCTTTGTTACCCTAATTTTTACAAAAAAGCAATATTGTCTATCAAAAAAAAGTAATCAATTAACAAAAATGTTTGTAAAAAATAGTTTATTAAATTTTGCTATTATTTTAAATTACTCTTTTTTGTTGCTTAATGAGAAAATATATTAATTAATAATCTTTCTAAAAATATCTTAAGCATATGAGCTTAGATTTTCGGAGAACAAATTATTCTAATCAGCTATAAGATGCCAAAAACAAATGATTAATTTTAAGAGAGAATATATATTTTATCTGTCTTAACTCTGTTATTTTAATAGACTTTGATAATGAAGTGAAATTTAATGTTATTAATCTTCTGTGAGATCATATTAAGTTTTTAGAAAAAGATCGAATTTGCGATTAAAAAAATTAGCCTTTATCCTAGACAATTTAATCAATTTTTTGATGTTAGCAAGATCAAATAATTTTTTTCAGCTTTATTTACTCTTTTTTGATAATACATAATATGAAGTTTTTACATATCCTTTAAATAAATTTTATTAGATTTAATGTTTTCTAATGAAAATAAAAGAAATGGCTTTGAAAATAATGTTAAAAAGATATAATTTTGGGAAAAAAATTAAGTAAAATAAAATAGTTTTGAATACCTATTCAATTTTTAAGTTAAATTATTTGTTTGAAGATTACTCAATCTAATTAATTGTAATTATAGACAAATAGATAAATAACTCTATGAAAATAATAATTCTCATTAATACAAAGATAAAGTTAAAATTTTGCATTTTGACTTACAAATATCGTTTTTTAAAGATCTGCGTGTGAGAAATAACGTAAATCTTATTTGAAAGGGTAGTTTAAATATTTAAATATATTTATTGTTAAGAGTCCAAATAAATTATATAAAAAGCCTAACTCAATCAATATTTAAATCTTATTAATCCTAATTAGTTTTTTGTCTTTAGCTTTGTGTGCGCAATTATTTTAGATATAGACAGAAACTAAAATTTTTTTTAAATTACTTAATCTTAATAAAAATGCAACATTAGTACTTTATTGGATCTCACAGCGCTTTCTTTTGATTATAATATTAATTTCTTGGTTTTAAATCTCTAGTCTGCATATTGAATCTTAAAAAGATAATAATTAAATTCTAACAATAATCTTTAAAAAAAAAAAGCAAAAATAAATATCTACCTTAGATTAAATAGAAATGGGTTGTGGCGGTTCTAGAGATAAAGCAGACAGAGAAATCAAGTCTTACATGATTTGGATTCCTTTTGCATATGATGTTAATGCATTCTTTAGTCCATGTGAAAATCTTTTAGAAACAGCTGAGATGTTAAGAGCTGGTTTTGAAGATACCACTGAAATAATGCACGACTTAGCCAGTACTAACTACTTAAAGAGCCCTCCTCCTCCTACTCTTATTGATGCTGTCAAAGTCTGGATCTGGACTCTTGCTGCTAACAACGAAGGTGATATTGGTAAATGTCATCTTAATGCTGACTCCAGCTCTCCTTATTTGAAGGTTGACCTTGGTAACGAATGCTCATATTGCAAGAACAATCCTGATATTTTCCACCCTGAATGCTCTCAAAATTAAAATGCTAAGTTTTAAAAAGCCCTCCAAACCTATATCAAAACTTGCATTGAAGGAGTCAAATAATTACCTGATCTCTTAAAGAACTTAATTGACCTTGCTGAAAAATCTAAAAATTTGGCTGAGAATTGCAAATCATGCTTAGACGCACTCAGTACCTTAGAAAAAGCTAAAGCTTTATCCAATATTGCTAAAAACAGCGCCACCTTAGCTTCAGGAGTCTCTAAGCTTAAAAATGTCTAAACACTAGTTACTGAAGCTGTCAAAAATATGTAAGATATTGTCAAGCAAGTACCTGATATTCTTGCAACTGCCAACGAAGTAGCTAAGAAGGCTGTTGATAAGAAGCACACACATCTTGCTGATGTTATGCAAGACTGTCATCCAGGTGATAAATACGATGCAGCTCAAATCAAGAAGTTGAAAGAAGAAGCTGAAAAGAAGAGAAAGCAAGAAGAAGAAGAAAAGAAAAAGAAAGCTTGTTTAATAAATAAGCTTTTGGAAGCTAAGAAGCTACTCCAATCTAAATCAGAAAAGAAGTGAAAAAAATAAACAAAAAATTAATTTTCTACTTAATAAATCTACTATATTAAATTATTTTATAAAGTTTATATTAAATCTATGTAATTATAATCGTGTTATAATTTTCCTTTGATTGTTCTCTTACCTTATTTTCAATTCAACTTATTAAAAATTCAATCAAATTAACTTTATTAAAAAGTGAATGAAGTGTCTCATTTTAAATTAAAAACCCTACCTATTATCTGTCTATTCAAATAAGTAGAAAGAAAGAAATTTATTTACAATAAATAAATAAAAATAAAACAAAGTTAGTTAGTGAGTGAGTTTCATTTTTATTTTGAGTTTTTATATGTCTTTATAAGTATTTTAAAATGTATCAATAAATATTTTTAAAAATAAATTTAAATAAAATATCAAAAATATTTAGAAAAATTACATTTTTTAATTTTAAATCATATTAAATATGCACAATTTTATAATAGTAAAATTTAATTTCAAAAATATTTTAGAATCATTTAAAATATTTTTATTTTTTATAAAATGAGTTTATTTACTTAAAAAGCTATCAAATGAAATTATTATTCTATCTTATAATTAATCATAAAATAAATTGTTGCTTTGTTTGTTATTTTAAAGTAAATAAAACAATAAATTATTTCTAATTTATTTTCATAAAAATTATTTTACTTTTTTAAAATTTAAGAATAATTAAAATTGATAGATTAGAAAATTAATTTATTTTATTTCGTTGAGTTTTAAAATAATTTATTTATATTTTGTAAGGTATATTTTGAAATACATTCATTATTCTTTCTTTCTATCTATCTATTTAATTTATTTGATTTTATCACCAATAATTGAAATGAATAAAAATAATAATAATATTTTACACAATTTACAAACAAGTAAATAAATAAATTTTAGATTAGTAAACATATGGCTGTCTTTATACTATAGATTTAATTAAAATAAATTAGCAATTATTATAAAAGAAAAATATAATCAGAAAACACAATAAAAATTAATTATTCATGCATTCTGTAGATTGGAATAACTTAATTTATTTGTTAATTCTACTAAATTAAATTTATTTAAAAATTAATTGATAACTAAAATAAGAGAAACTATTAATTTATTATTTCAGAATGAGTGCTCTACAAAATAGGAAGTAAACTATTTTGAATATGGCTATTGATCAAGAATAATTATAGACTTACTAGCAGATAGACAATTGCTTTAAAGAATTTTAAGCTTAAAATGATTAAATGTTTTAGTCAAAATAAGAGCTTTTAGTCCAAAAAATTTAATAGGAAAAGTAGAAATAAAGTTTATTGAAATTTTAGCAATCTAGATCACCATAGTCCTCATAGACCTATACCTTGAAAAGAAAGCCTTAGCTCATTTAATAACTAATGGAAAAATCATCATAAAAAGAATCTTTAGAATAAACTCCTACTAGTAGTACTAATTCAAATAAATAATAGAATGAAATTACTTCTAATAAAAAATAATTAAATGAAAAATAAGGGTAAAGATCTTCTTTTAAATGGAAATTTATTTATTTAATATTTAAATTTATAGGTTGTAAAAGCTTATAAAGAAAGTAAGTGAATTCTCCTAGGTAAAAGATTTTGTTTGGTTTGTAAATAAGCTGGCTAAGTCTTCTAAAAAATATGATTTCTTGAAAGATGATGAAATATGCAAACAATTTGGAATAGATTTTAGGAAACTTGAATAAATTTAAGAAATAGAAAAACGCTAGAAGTATATTGTCTACACTCTCATCTCTAATATTAATCAGCAAATTGAAAATTTTGATTATAATAGCAATACAGATTAAAAAGCTATCGAAATCTAAGAGCAATTATAAATAAAATAGTTCCTCAAAGATAATTAAACAAAAAAAAATGATATTTTAGAATGGATTAGAGTAAACAGCAAATATGATAACTTGGAAAAAAAAATTAAATTATGTTTGGTTGAGAATATTCATCACCCATAAAATACTGAATACCTAATAGAATAAAAATAATTGCAAAACTAAAACATTAAAATTAGGTAAAAATCCAATAAAAAAAGCATTCATCTCAAAATAGTGAAACACGATGACATTCCACAAACTGATAACAGTGCCAGTATTGCAGAGAGTAAAGAAAGTTTTAGAAACCGTAAGGATCTAAAAGAAGCATTGATTTGGAACAATGAAACAGAGGCTCATTTTAATTTTAAAAAAGCTTAGATTAAGAATAACCTTTCTTAAAAAATTCCCTCAAGCAATTGGTAAACTCATTAGCAACTTAAGTTTTATAAACAATTTAATATTTAAAAACACTAACAAAATTTATAAAAATTGAAAATTTATTATTTAGGATAAAATCGAAAGTATTTTCATAACAAAAAACTTTCACAAAAACTTTAAAAAAACTATTAATTATAAATAAAATTATTTAAATCACTGATACACTGATACAGAAAATGAAATATATATTAAAAAATTAAATTATATTTAGAGATATGCAAAAATAAAATAAAAGACAAAAAAATAAAATATCTGGTTTCCAACATTTCTAAAAATGTAGTTAATAGTTAGTGATTGATAGTAATTTTAGGCAATTCTAATATTTAATCATTTAAGATTTTATAGTCCATGAATTTAATTATGGTTAATTTGATTTATAAATTTAATTGACTAATCATTTAAAGAGTGAAAGAACATTATTGTTTGTTTTTAAGGAATTACTTTTGGTCAATAAAAATAAATTATAAAATCATTTTTATATCATCTACACTATTTATTTATTTACTTTATTTTTTACTTTATTGAAATTTTTAATATATCAAGCTTAGTATTTTTTCAAATTAATTTTGATGTATCTATTTAAATAGTTTATTAACAAAACTAAACATTTAAGAATAAATAAATAAAACACTTTATGTATATAGATTATTTTGCACTTTTTAAAAATGTTGATCATTTTTCAAAATATAGTATGAAATAATTTAGTATAATAGTAATTAAAAAAATTATTAAATCACAATTAATAATTATTATTTGAATATAGTATTAGAAAATTTATTATTTAGTTTTATTGTATTTAAGTTATTTTTTTTATTTAATAGGTATAATTTGAGCATGATACCTATCATTTAGGAAGTTTAAGTAGATTAAGGAGTTGCTCAGTACAGAGAATAGTTGATGGAAAAGTTTAAAAACAGAGAAGCACTTACAGATAAAGAGTTATAATTTTTAGCTACCACAAATGAATTACTTAACAGAAATATTGATAAAAACTACGTCTAAGACATAATAAATAACCTAGATGAGTAAGTAATAGATGAAATTGAGACAGGCATAGCTGAAGAAATAATAATGAAGTATAATAAACTAATTGAAATTGCTAAAGAAAAAAGAAATGAGTACTTGAAAAGAAAAGCAAGCATATCAGGTAAAATAATCTAAAATAATGACTACCTTAAAAGGGTAAAAGAAGAAAAAAGCGAGCACTACCACTCTAATTTAATGAAAAATAAAATTATAGAAAAGCTAATCGAGGGATATAAATTAAACGAAATAAAGATGCATGTAATCAAATAAGATAATCTTCTGAAAAATTTTGGCAAAAGTTTGAATGATAAATTTGAAAACGAATTACCAATAAATCTAACTTTGCATTCTCAAAAATGCAAAGAATTTTATTCAAAATAAGTCCCAGATAAAAATAAATAATTGAAAACTTTGTACAGCCTTAAGAATGGAGAAGAAATAACAATAGAAAAATCATAGAGACTTTTCCATCCAAGCTCAATGCTAATATTAAATTCAAACTTAATTGATGACTAAAAGTACTAGAAAACTGATGGCATAATTCTTTCTTAATAAGAAATTGCAAAATTAAGCTAATAAAAAGAAAGTAAATTAATTTATCTTTAATTTATTTTATATAATAATAAAAAATCCAATTAGAAATGGTCAAACAGAGAATGTTTATCAAGAATTCGATAATGAAGAACAAAAAAGATCTCTTTCAGACATTTTACTCCAGTGGTCCTTTAGATGCTGCAGAAGAGTATGGGGGAAAAAATTAAAAAAATGAATATAAATTTGACTTACCTAAAAGAAATCCATGGATAACAGATGAAATAAGAACTCATGCAGCTATAATAATATAAAAAAATTATAGGATGAGAATTGCTAAAAAAAAAGCAGCAATTTTAGATGAATAGAAAATTAGCAAATTAATAAAAAGAACCAAAACTAAAATGGCAGCTAGCTCATTTATGAATCATTTAAGTAGTTTCGCTTAGCAGTTACAATCTTTTGAGCAGTGTAATTTAAAATATTTTTTTCAAAACCCTGATTTTATTTTCAAAAAATTTTTATTATTTATAATCCAAACTTTTTTGAAAAAACAAAAACTGGGGATAAATTTTAAATTGATTACTTTCTCTATCAATTTTGCTTAATAAAGTTAAATAATTTTATTTTAAATATAAAAAGAGTAAAAAACAAACAAAGTAAAACCTTCAACACCTAAAAAAAATCATAAAGATACTATGTCTCCAAGGGAAAGGTAAATTTTGATTAATATGAAATTCAAAAATAAGTAGGAGATATTGCAAGATAGCATTATTGGAGATAATCAAAGCGTTGATAGTGATGATTAAAATTATAGAACAAAAAACAGTACTCCAATGCAATCTGCAAAAAAAGGCTTACTCTCGAAAAGTAGGAGCTAAAACCTATAAGATACTACTTTTGTATCAACTACTCTAGGTGCCTAATCGCCATAATCAATTGTTGGCAACACATTTTAAAGATAGGATTTTAGTTCCTTTATAGAAAAATTAAGAGAATATAAAGAGAAAGGTGAAAATAAAAGAAGTAGTGGTTCTGCTTAACTACCAAAAAATAATATATAATTAAGCAGATCTTCTACAATGTTTAATAAGACAACAAATGTTTAAACAGATATTTCCATATTTTAAGAAACAAACAAAAGCAGGAGAGGCTAAAATCTACTACAACTAGATGATTTTTAAAGAAAAATTTTAAGTACTTAAGGTTCTGAAAGTGTAAAAAATGGAAGTAAAAATTTTAATCTGTTGACTATGTAAGAATAAATAGCTTCATTAAATTTAACTCCACAATAATAACAAACTAAAAGATAAAAAAACTCATAAAATTTAGCTTAAAATATAAAATCTTTAAAATCGGAGCTTAAGAAAACAAAATAAGATGAATAATAAAGACAAAATGATCTAGAAAAATTGAGGGCAAGAATGTTTAAAAATACACTCTTAGTAAAGTAATAAAAACTTATTTCAGCAGCTTAGCATAATACTTTCCAAGCTATAAAAAATGCTGGTTATTTATTGAGTAGTAGTGATGTTAATATCAAAGATAAACAAGGTAAATTAAAACTTTATTTGTAAATTGCTCATGCAGTTATATTTTTATTTACTTTTGCATTAAGTATATGTTATTTTTTTAAATTTAAAGGAAATACACCTCTTTACTACACAGTCATGAACAAAAATGAAGAGTTTGTTTAGTACTTGGTTGATTTGGGTGCAAATGTTAATGAGCCATGTTAAAACGGGAATACTCCATTGCATATGGCTTTTTAAATATAAAATGAAAAGATAATCATGGATTTTATGGAAAAAGGTGGAGATTTGAACATAGTTAATTAAGATTAATAAACACCTATAGCAATGGGTAGTTTTGAATTGATTAAAAAGATGGGACTCGAAAATGCAGTAGCAAAAATTAGCAACTTAGATTAAAATAGTAACAATAACAATCTTATTAAAAAGCAAAGTATCAGTCAATCAGTAGATAATAGATATACAAACGGAGCTTTAAAAATTGATCTAACCCAATAATTTGCTATTGACAACAATTCTGTCTTCAAACAGATTTATACGAAAAAAACTACTTTCAGTTATAAAAATAAAAATATGTAGAAAAGAGCTAATAACTAACATTTTAACGAAGAAATTTTAGCTGACATCGATTCTGTTGGAAAAAACTAAAATGCTGTTTACTAAATTAAAAACATTTTGAGAGAAAATCAGCATACAATCAAATCAAAAAGTGTTCAAATATCTTCTACCAAATGAAAATCAATAAAATTTTATTAAGTTTTAAATCAGATTTATTTTGTGCTTGTATCATAAGAATGAATGAATTTATATAATTTTATTATTTGAATTATTTATAATAAATATTTTTAAATCAAACAAAGTTTAAAAATTATTTTAAACTTAATTTTTAAAGTTATTAAATAAATATATACTGTAAGTCCTCATAAATTAAGGCCAAACGAAAATCACTTTTTTATTTAAAATTTCAAATTATTTTTTAAAAATATTTTTTATTTAAAAATCTAGCCTAATTAATATATATATTTTACCATACCACTAGATTTTAATTAAGCGTTTTGTAATATAAACAAGAGAGTAATAATATAATATCTAAACAGTGATTAAATTATTTAAAGTCTATTTTTTTAATTTAGGCTTTAGATATTTATTTTAAAATAGAGGAATATTTGAGGTAAGGAAAGAATAATTATCAAATATTTTTATAAATAATTTTTTAATTTCATTTAATTTTATTCAAAAAAAAAAAACATTGATAATTGAACTAAACACTTATTTAGAACAATTAATTAACTAACTAAATCTGAAATAGTAGTATTCTAAATGATGTAAATCAAATTAAATTAATAGATTTAAGTTAAAAATACAATAATTTATTATTACATTGATAAAAGCTTTTTGCAAATTTTTAGAGGTTTTAATTTAATTTACTAGTATTAATTAAAAAGGGAAATAAATATATATATATATATATATAGAAGTAATTCATTTTAAATTAAACTTAATATTAAGTAAACAAGAATAATAATTTATTATTAAAATAAAAAATTATTTTAGCTGAAATAAAATTTTTTATTCAATTCTTTTTATCAGGAATATTTGAACTTACAAATTTTGATTTTTCATTTTAATTCTTTTTTTATTTAAGCTTTCTTTACCTTTCTATTCTTTAAAGACGCTAATCTTCTATATTTCTTAGGATTAAGCTTGGATTATTATGGGGGAAATAGTAAATATAATTTTAAAATTTATCAAAATCATTCAGCAAAATAAAAGGTAATTAATATTCTTCTTCAAAAATATGCTAAATATTGGTTTGTGAGTTTGTAGGAGATATTTATAACTATTATTATTATTATTATTAATTTTGTTAGCTTTACAGACTAATTAAATGCAATTAAGTATTATTAGAAGTTGTTCTCTTAGGATGTTTTTATGACAAAGGTGTATCAAAAATATTAAAATTAGGGTTTATGATGACATTTGATAACTTTTTTCTATGAAATCTTACTAAATTATCTTGATCAAATAAAAAATTTGTGAATGTTTTACTTTTTTCTAAACATTTTGTGCTGACTAACTCCTCTGAAACTGACTTATTCTCTGAATAACATTTTTCAAATTAATTCTAATCATAAAACTGACTTCTACGTTTAATTGGTGAGTTTTACTAAATTAAGTTATTTTAAAATGATTTATTGCTGCTAGGTTCTATTTAGAATAAGTTAAATGTCTGTATTTTATCTAGGTTTTGATTTTATTCTTCATCGAAATTAATTTTATCTTATTATGCAAAACTTTAATCAAAATAAGAAAAATATTAAGATCCTTCTCCTCCTTCATTTTGGTTACTATTTTAGTGAATAATTTCTTTTATTTCTTCTAATTAATTAAAATTATTAAAATTTTTTTAATTAACAGGTTATTCGCTTGTTTTTTCTATTTATGGTAAATTATCAATTGAATTCAATTTATTTTAACTCTCTGCAATAAGGTTTTCTTCTTATTCATATTAAGTTTTAGAGTTTTCTTTTTAATAAAAAAACTATGTATTGTTAGAGAAAATATGAGAGTGTTCAATAGATTTCCTTGCTAAACTTAATTGAAAAGAAATTCTTCTTTGCCTAATCGATTGAAGTTACTCTTCAATCTTATTTTCTTTGCTTGATTCATTTTCTAATTTTTCATTATTGTACTAGTTTTGAATTAATGAGTCTATTATTTCTTATTTGCTTTATTCATATGTTTCTTATGATTTCTATAAGTTATTTACTAAGTCGTTTGCAACTTTATTAGCATTATCATTAATAGTTGTAAATATGTGCCTTGAATTCTGCTTTTGTTTATTGACTCTTTTATAACTATCTCTATCTTATTAGATTAATTCTAGCTATTTCAACTTGTATACTATCTTATTAATATTAGGTTAATAAGTAATTAATGGACATTCATCACTTGAATGAACTGATTTTTTACAGAATCTGCAAAACAATCTACATGCACTGCCTTCTCTGTAAACACTCAGTTTATCCTTAATCTTGTAATAGATCTCCTTTTATTTTATGAATTATAATGAACAAAAAATCTTAAGGTATTTATTACATAATCTTTTGGATGTTTTTTTAGTGTTTCATAAAATTCTGAATACTCTATATACCCTAAAGATGCTACTGATTCACTTTTATAAAAGTACTCAATTGGTGTTTAAGTAATAAATTCTTAAAGCCCAATCACTGCTCCTTTCTATTAAATATCATTTCAAAATTTAATTAATTAATACAATATTTTACAATTTTGATTATTATAAACAATAATAAAAAAAATATTGGGGCCTTTCTCAGCTGATTCGTCAACAAAAAACAATTTTTTGCCATATTTTAATAAGAATTTATGTGTTTTCCATAGAAAATCATAAAAAAGTTTTTAATTCATTTTTAAGTTTCTTTAAAATAAATCGGCAAATTTTAAATTACTTTAGCAATTCTTGATTAAAAATAAGTAAAATTTATTATTAATCCATTTTCATGGTTGCTTTATTATTTTTTATTTAACGTTATGGAAATTATTTAGCAGCAGTATTTATTTAGAACTCAAATTTGAATTGAAGAGACTAATAAATAAATACTATGTTTTAATAAAACTTTTAAATTAAAATCTCAAGATGAATAATAAATATAACTTTTAAATTTAATGAAAAAGTTTATTATATAGTTAAGGAAGGTAAAAAGAAATTATTACGGTTAATTGTTCAATTATATTGTTAACATTTGTTAACTTCTACAAGTAAGAGTTTACTTCTCCATTTAAGATAAAGTATAACTTATCTTATATTTGCTACTTTTTTAGGATTATCAATTCTGGACCTACTTTTAGCTCTTTCATAGTAAGAGAAAGCTCAGCAATAAATTAATCAGAAAAATTCTTTGAAAACAAGGGGTGTTACTTTAAAATTTTTGAGTAGAGGTCATTCATAACTTCATCTTTTAAATTGGGAGGTAATGTACCTATCATTTCATATCCTATTTCAGTATTCTTCATCTTTTCTTTATAAAGATACTCAAAATACCTTCTTACTTTATTTTTAAGCTCATTGCTCAATCCTCTTTCATCGATAAGATTATTCAGCATTTCTAAATCGTTTTTTATCTTATTTTTGTTTTTTTAACTTTCATTAATAATTTCACCTAATACAAAAAGAAAGAAAGAATTAAATTTGTTCATTTCTAAACTAAAATTTACTTATCAGATTAAAAGAATAGCCAAAGAGACCGCACGATACAAATGCAATAAATATTACGAATAATTTTTCATCTGATTAATTAAATAATTTAAAAATTTTGAATTTTATGAAATTTCAATCAAAAAAATTATTTTTTTACTTTGACTAATTGGTACAATATCTCCATATCCTAGAGTTACCATTGTTATTATACTCCAATACAAAGCAGAAACATAAATCTGAGATATGGTAAGATTTGTAATTTCTGTTACTTCTTATAGCTTTGTAATCCAAGTAATGCTAGGTGCAGAGGCGTTTGCAACTGTTATAAAAATGCATGCAGAAATATGAGCTAAAATAAATATTTGCAGAACTATCAAAGCAGATTATGTGTAAATAAGCCCATTTTGATTATGATCAAATAAATTGCAAAATTTTTTGAATAAGCTAAAAAACTCAAAGGATTTGAGCAAGATGGAATATTTTAATACACTGTAATCAGTAAATGAAGTACCTATATAGTATAAAGTTATGACAATTAACTCAAATCTATATTTGTTTATTTATTTTTAAATAAATTCTTAAATATATGATAAATTAGTTGTTATTTATTTTACATAAAATGTTTTTATAATGCTGTCTTAAAGATAAACTTTCTATCCTTAATAATTTAACCATTTTTAAAAATAGCCTTGTTTGTTTATTTAAAAATAAAAAAAATTTTAAAAATTAAATTTCTTTTTTTCAAATATATTTACTGTATTAAATAAAAAAAAAGTATCAGTTGCAAAGATACATATAGGTAAGATCTATTAGTGGAAAAATAGCATATCATTGTTGGTATAATCTAGATAAGTTGGGAAGGAGTCTCTCAGAGGCTGAATAATTATTTGAGATAACAAGTAGATTGATAGCAATACTTCCCAAATGAATATCAGTATATTTTCCTATTTATTTATAAAATTTAAAAAAATAAGCTTGCAAATACAAATTTATTTATTGACATCTTTACTGGAAGAAAAATGTAATTCTAATTCAAAAATGCCTTATAGATGTAATCTAATTATTAATTTTTAATAAACATTAAGAGTTAGTTATTTTAAGAAAAAAATATAATTTATTTTCAAAAAAACTAATAAAATAAAAAATTAAAAATAATTATTTTATTATTTTCAGAAATGAATTTTTAAATTTTGTTGAAAATAATAAAACAAATCCAATTAAAATTAAAATTTTTAATTGAACTTCCTTCATAGTTTTTATTTATTTTTTAAATGCTTTTTATTTATACGCTAAATAATAAAATAAGGAATTTATTTAGGCTTCAGTAAAAAGCAAAATTTATGATGTAATTTTAAATTAATTAAACAGTAAATAGATTTATAATAAATTATTTAATTTAATTATTAATACTTACCAATAGTACGAATGATAAGCTTGTGTATTAAGGTTTTTTCTTTATCCTAATTAGTTTTAACAAATTAGTATAAATATCATATTTTTAACATATTGTTTATTTATATAATATGATAACTAACATACCTTTTGCTTTAACTTTCTCTAATTAGTAAACTAGTTGTAGTCTGAGGATTTATCATAGATTAGTTCAAAAATGTTTTATGTTATCAGATTAAGAATATAATTAGTTGATTTAGCCTTTAACTTATTAATGAATTTTTTAACCAGAAGAGCATTTCCAAAACTATGACTTTTTTAATTAGATTGTGCTACTTTTGATTCTCCTTTTGCTTGAATTATAGAGCCACTATTAAATCGCGATAAATATTCTGATTATTGGAAAACACTGTTTTCTTTTTCTTTTAAATTACTTGCGACTAATTCTTTTTGTGTGGTATTTAATGTGTTTTACTTTTGTAATTTGTTACTTTATATTTTAATATTTTATTAAGTAGAGGTTTTATCATCCATTATTATTTAATTGTTTTTTTAGTGAGAATTTGTAATATTTTGTTCAATTGCATCGCTAGTAGGATAAAATGTTTTAAATATAGTATCATCATATTATGTGTCTAGTTTTTTCTAATTAGATTATTATTGGTTTGTAAGCTACAAGTTGCTTTCTTATAAAAATTGAATTCCATTTTTTTCTTCTACTTAATTGAAACTATTATTATATGAACCCATTTTAAAACTAACTGCTTAGATATCACAATCGGCATATTACTAATTAAACGGTACTACTTTCCTATTATTAGAATTTTTTTCATCACAGCTGTTAAAAGGAGAGCTACTAGATTTTTACAAATCCAACATCTTGCAATAAATTTAGTTTCCTTTACAATTCTACTTTGATAATTAAATTTATTATTATATTTCTTTAAATAAATAATTTGAGAAGACTTTCTTTATTGTTATTATTATTATTTACACATTGAATCTACTAATATTAATAATAAAGTGCTATTCAATCAATCATTTAAAGTTTGTGTCTAAATATTAAAAGCTTATCGATGTACACTAAATTTATTTAGTTAATATTATGATATAAAAAATACTTTATTTAATTTTTTTTTTCTAACTATTATAAAAACTTTTTGATATTGAATACCATGAAAACACATGTAATAAAACTTATAGACATTATAAAGTGAAGAATAATAAATAATATATAAAATTAGTTATATAATTGAGTGATTTAATATGCAACTACCTACCTTTTCAATACTTTCTTTTATTTTAAGTGTAACTTTCTTAAATTGTGGATAAAAAATAATAGAATCATTTATTCAAATTAATAGAAATGTCTCTGATTTATTCATTTTTTCTTTGATTAATAGATTAAAATTAATTATTAATTTATTTAATTAATTGTTTACTTCAATCTTTTAAGGTAAAGGTATTAATTTTTAAAAGCATGCTTTAACTAATTCAAGAAGTTAACCACAAAATGATTTTTAGCCTCATAAACTAGTGTTTCATCAAGCAAGAGTTTAGGATCAAAATCAGTCTTCTTTTGTAAAATAAAGAAAGCCTTTCTTATATTTACTAAGCAGCTAGCTGATGTCTTAGGGTTATTAATCAAACCAGGTATTCTTGTTTAATCTAGTTTTTCTATGATTTTACATATTACCAACCTTACATTTTTAATAAAATAGTAATGGATAAAATTTTAATCCATTAAGTAGTATTTTTAAAAAAGCTTTTTATCAAATATCACCTTACAAATATATTGACACAGTTAAATATTTGATTAATTTTTAGTTATTTATTAATATTAATTAATTAATTAATAAATGTAATATTTACCCATCTTTAAAGGATTGTACTACTGGCGAATTTAAATCTAATGACTTTGAAATATCTTATAAACCAATCTCGTTTAGCCAATTCAAAATATTTAAAGAAGAAGGAGACTGATTTTCTGACTCTTCTATTTTTTAGTTAGAATTAAAATAATTAATTTTTTCATAAAATATTTTAACAAATAAAATTCAAATTTATTATTTGAATGAATTAAGATAAATTAATTACATTATAAATTTTATTATTTTTAGAATGTAATGTTCGAGTGAGTAATACTTTGGTTTTATTATTAATATGGATATTGTATATTGTTTATAGAGGGGTTATTGTGCTCTTCAAGGATTTGCTTTTGCTTTTATTAAAAATTATCGAGAAGACCCTTTGGTTTTTGCTGAGGTTAGTTAAGTTCTTTTTAAACAATTTAGTTTATTTATTAGTTTATGTTGGAATTTTATATATTTTATGCATTTTCTTATATGAGTTAATAAGCTCTATTTATAAATTAATTTTATGGGAATTTTTAATTAAAGCTATCGCTAGAAAAGTTGCTTTCTTCAAAGCTTTCTTTAAACAAGCTGTAAGGCTTTTAGTTATTCAACTTACTAAGTAAATTTTATTGAAATTTATTTTCGTTATTTAGTTAAACCCTTTCTCCTCCAATATTAAAAGCATCTTCACAAAATGTAACAGAATCTCCTACTGTTCTTTAATTCCTAAAGCTGCTATTATTGCTGCACATATTTCTATCCGTTTGACTAGGAGCAGCAGCAGCAGGAGGGTATTGATTTTCTTTATTAAAAGAAAATCCAAAGTAAGGTCCCTCTTCAAAATATTTATCACCTTTTCTTGCTGGAAGTCCATCACTGTATCTTCTCAAATCTAATTATTTTAGTAAATTATTAATGTGTTTATAAATATTGATTTTTAATTTTTTTTGTTAAAAAGTTTAATTTTATAAAATATATTTTATTTTCTAATGCAGTAATTGTTTTGAAAATAGAAAATTCATGCAAAAAATATTTAGTTTCATTAAATAAAATAAAAATTAACCTTCTAATAATCCAAGAATAACTGATTAATTTTGTTGTAAAATTAAATTCTCCTTCCATAAAAATTTCTAACCCATATTTTTCATATTTCTCAAAGGTACAAGAGCTTTTTGTATATTTGCTAAACAATTATGGTCAGAAGTTGGCTATTAATGACTTGGAGATATTAATCTATTTAATATGGATGAAATTAGAGAGCAAAGCAGTACTCCATTTCTGATTGAATTATAAATTGGCTAGAAGCTAGTAAACAATTTACCACATTTTTAATTAATCCACTTAATCAAACTAGCTTCTAATTTATATATTTAATCTGCTGAGTAAGGAAGATGAATATCTTAAGTTATGTCGATTTGTCCACCTTTATATTAATTAAGTTCTTCTTCATTTTTTTATCTATTAACTGAAACAGGACTATATTAATCAGCTCCGCCAAATAGGGATTTATTATATTCATCATTAACTTCGTTGTTCTTATTTTTATTTGCTTCATTTATGTATCCATTGTTAGCTGGATAAATTTCATTCTTAGCACCTGCAATAACTTATGTTAAAGGATCAGCTTACCTTATATTTTCTTGGTTTTTCATTAGATTATAAAGCAAGCCCCATATTGCATCGTGCTCGCCTTTCAAAATTTCTTCAGTCTTAAATAATAAATAGAAAGGAATATTTATACTCTCTTACACAGATCTTAAAGGCTGCAAAGCAGACTCTATGTTAAAACGACACTCCTCAATATTTTTAGGTTTAGCAAAGTACCTATCAACTCTTTGATTCAGTTTTTCTACTAATTTGCATAGCAAAGTACCGTTTCTTAAAGGATCTTCAAAGAGATGTTTATCTTTCTTGACAATATATTAATTAAAACCGAGCTTATTTAAGAATTAATTAGTTTGAATTTCCATTTCAAGAGTAATAGCAATTACTTTTGGAGTATTTTAATTAAACCCGAATCCATTTATTCCTTTAGATGGAGTCCTATTTGTGCATGGACTAAATGCAGTATGAAAAGAATTATTATTTTAATTTAGTTTGCTTTAGCTATTAAATTTCAAGAAAGAATTGTTATTATTATTTTAATGGGAGTAATTCACACTATTATGATTAAATGTGTGAACTGTATTGATTCTTTATCTTGAAACTGAAGGACTTTATGATTGATTTATTATAAAATCTCTAGAAGTTCTTCTACTCAAGCATCTTCTTGTCGGAGTATTAAATTAAATGACTGCCTAAATAAATATTTTATATAAATTAACATTTAAACTTAAAATAAATTAAACTGATCTGTCAAAAAAAAGAGAATAAAATAATATATTATAATTACATTTGTTTATCTTTGTGTGTGAATGTCTTTGTAGTTACTTAATTTTTTATAAGAGGAATTGTTCGCATTCAGATTTGTCAAAGATTTCCTTTGGCTTGTGTAAGATTAATTAAGATTGCTACTTGTATTTTATCTTGTTAGAACAACTTTTTAGCTTAAATTATCATAGTTCATATTCTAAATACTCTTTGGAGAAGGTATAGGACTTTGTTAGCTGTTTCCATTTCTTTACTATTTATATTTAGGTGTAAATACATTTTATTAATTTTAACTAAAGCCTCCTCCATTAATACTCATATTTTTCGAGCTTCCTTATGTCTTCAGAACAGGGTTTTGGCCTTCATTCTATCTTAGATCATTCATTCCATTTACTTTCTTGTTAAATAGAGAGCCTGTTTCAGAATCATTAGGAAGAGTTTTAACAATCCTAGCGCTACAGCTGCTAGGGTTATTATTTACGTTAAATACACTGCTTTAATCCTCATTAAAATTCTAGCTTAATTTATTTCCTGACTTAGTATTACTATTATTAAATAGTATTTAATTATAGTTGTCTTACTAATTTTTTATTTTGTCTGGTTAGCTTATTTATGAAATTCCTTCTTTTTACTAATTCTTCTAATTTTTAAGAGCATAGGATTCAGATCTTTTATCAAAAGGTGATTGCTTACTGTGGAAAAGATGCCATATATCATCAAGAAGTCCCCAAAATATGTCACTATTGCCTTCCATTAGATATTCTTCAGAATTAAATAAGTACCTAGGATTCATTTTCTCAAATTTTCTCAAATAATAGAATAATTTGGTATAATTAGCTCTGATTTGCGACATGTTCTTTGTATTTCTATTTATTCCTGTTATAGTATCTCCTTTTCCTTAAATACGATTGATTATGTCTAAAAAGATTACGCCGTTCTTACATACTTTAGGTAGTTTTTCTTTGATATCCTTGATATCTTTTTTGATTAAACATATATCATAAAGCCACTTGAGGCATCTTTCTTTTTGTTGATCATTACATTCAAATATTTGTAATGGTTTTACCTTGTCTTTATTCTATTAATTTAAGCTAGTTTAATGTTCATTTTAATTATTATTATTATTATTGCTACATGAAAATATTTCAGAATTAGCTGCTGATTCGCTGTTATTAGAAGTAGATTATTAGTGTGAATAAGAACGCATTCTGCTATTAGTATTGCTATTATTGCTACCAGAAGAGACGTATTAATTACCTCCTAAACTCCCTTATTATTTTTTGAGATTTTATGGTTTTTGCACAGGTAAATTAGGATATTAAGTAGGCTCTACTAGACTTTAATTTGATCTATTTTTAGACAATTACTAGCTGCTATTTTCGTTTCTATTTGATGTTTATTCCTGAGTAATTTTATTACTCTAATAAGAAAGTCTGGAGCTTGCAGAATTAGGTATGTTTTTGTTAAAATTTTATTAATTTTAAGATTATGAATTAATAATTGTATTTTAATTAGGTTATTATTATAAAACTTATTATTTAGCTTTATTGCTTATTCTGTTAGTTCCCTATGTATTGATTTATTCTTCCTTTATACTTAAATCTAATTACTCAATTTCTCTTTTTAATTTCTCTTTAGATTGAGAATTCATTATTCCACCCTGAGCAGCTCCAAAAGAACCATTTAGATACCCAGAAGATTAATTTACAGAAAAATTTGCACTAATTTTTTAAACTTCTTTTTTTTAGCTTTATATCTTACTTTTGTCAGATGTTTCTATATTAGAGCACTTTTAAGCAGAGCTGCTTTAAACGCTATAAATACTTGTGTTGGCTGTTTAGTTTGATTGGAGATTGAAAGAGTTTGAGTGCTAATGATGATTTTAGTTAGGTTTTACAGATTTTACAGGCTTTGAAGAGTTAGGCTAAGGAGGTAACTATAGGTTTGATTACCTTTGATTATTTTCTTACTGTTCATAGCCTTTTTTGCTTTGTATAGATTGATTGTTTTTACTTTGTATAGATTAATTGTTTTTGCTTAATGATTCTTCATTAAGCTAATTTGCTTATAAGTTACTATTATTTACTTTATTGTTCTTTGTGTCATTCAAGTAATGAGAAACTTTCATCACATTTTTTGAAGAATCAAAAGAGTTTGCTAAGTCTTATTACTAAAGAGGCTAAGATGATTTTTCTGCCTTGCCTTTAATGGCTGACGATTAAGCAGATGAACTCTAAGAAAAAGGAAAATAATTATTAGCCATTTTTTTACTATCTGCAAATTAATCAGATTCATTTTATTTTTAAAAAGAAGCATCTTAATCAAATTAAACTACTTTTTAAGCACCAAATGCATTTTATTATTTTTATTTAAAAGAGCCTGTTTAATATGGTGACGAAGGGCGTAGGACTTGGTAACTATTTTCTAAAGATTGCTTAAGGGTACTCTATTTATTAAACTATTCATCATTAAAGCTTTCAAAATGATTATTTTCATGAACAAAGTTTAAGTCTGATGCATAAAATAGCTCGGGTTCGCTGCTTCTAGAAGAAAAATGTCTATTATTAAGTTCATCTTGATCAGTTTATTAAACTTTTTAATTGGATTGCTAGATAGAGTTATGAGACTATTCAACTAAACTCTTGCCAAATCCAATTTATTAATGTGGTTGAAATGTCATCAAAATAGGATTTTGATCCAAAACTTAATCATCATCTTCGCAGTTAAATTTCTTATTTTATTAAATCTAATTCTGTTTGGACATTGGAGGTCTTTTGATACTGTTTTTTTACTAATTCTAAAAAGTTCCATTAATCCTCATCTACATTAGCTTTTTCTATAAAAACAACCATTCACAAAAAGTTTGAATAGACTCTTATTCCTGTTAATTTATTAAAAATTAAGATATTTAGTATTTTATTTTAAATATTTGAAGTTTAGAATTATAAATTTTGTCAATTAAAATAATCTTGTAAATGACCTCGTATAAATGAGCAGGTGTAATCCCTTGTAAATGAGTTGGAAATTGCACGCCATTTTTATTACACTAACATTTGATTTCGCAAATAATGTTATTCAAATTAGCAATACAGTTATTGGGATTTACTAAATTATGATAATTTAATTCCTAAAGTATTTGACTCTACTAATATATTTCTGAGACAATCTCACCTAATACAATACCTAAACATTTTAAATACAATTAATCAAATTTAAACAAGTACAATTGCATCTAAATAATGATCAAATATACTTCTTTATAGAAATTGAGTATAATTTAATATTTTGCTTTAAATAATTTGTTTTTTATTTTCAAATATTTTATGAATTTATTAAGATTATTAAAAAAATTACCACTTCTCAAATCCAAAAAGGATTATACCTATTTGCAATTTTATCCATTTAAGCTTTTTATCCAATTTAAAAGCTACTAAGAGGACGTTGTAACCTATTTATTTTTGAAGAACGCATTAAAACTTAAATAATTACTTGCCATATGAAAACTGTAATTGTTAAATAATCAAATCAAACACAACAGTCCTCAAAAAAAAAAAATGGAAACGCAATTCAAATTTACATTATTTTTCATAGCTATCTATCTATTTTAATGAATAATTATTTATCAAACCTCAATTATTTTACTTCCTAGAAAACTTGCTAAAATGTTTTGTTTACTGCTAAAGATATAATAAGTAAGTAGCTAATAGTATTTGTTTGTTTATTTGTTATAGTTTATATTTGAAATCAATTTATTAAATATTAATTACTTTATAATTATCTTTTGATTTCAGATATTTTTTGATTGGCTGTTTATTTAATTACTTCTTGTTTGCAATATATATTTGATTTAGATCCTAATTGAATGAATAATTTTTTGTTTGTTTTCCTTTTTGTTTGTTAAAATTCTTTTTAAATTCAAAAATATTAACAAATCAAACAGTATTCTACAATTTAATTAATTAGACTAACTTTTTTAGTAAATAATGCAAGCAAAGTATTAAATGAATATAACAAATTTATATTGATTATTTTTTTGAAATCAATCAATACATTTTTATAACAAAGAATTATCAGACACTCATACAAACAAATACATTTATATTAATTAATTTATAAATATTTATTATTTATTTTATTTAAATTTAAAATATTTTTTAGAATTCAATTCAAAACTCTTTTGGTGGATCTCTAGAATAAAACTATTTAATTCAAAAAAAATTAAATTAATAAATGAATTTAATCAAATAAATACAAAATGAATCAACAAAATTACTCATTTTAATAATAAAAAAGTTAAATAATAAAATATTTTTTACCTTTAATTGTTTCTTTTAATCAATAAAGCACATGACATTACCTTTTTTTAAAAGTGAAGCTTAAAATTAAATTAGAGTTTTTTTAAATACCTAAAGGATGATAATCTATGTCGATAATTTTATCATCTGAATATTGTTAATCTATAGGACTTTATTCTCTATGTTAAAAAATTTAAATAGCTTATTTAAGTATTTAGGATTTATCAAATAATTTACCCTGTTTAAAAGTGCAAAACATTTCCATTACTATCACCACTTACAAAAATATGTGATTAAATTGGATGCCACTTCAAGCAAGTAATTTCTCCATCACTACAAAAAGTATTCACAGGTTAAGATAAGTTTCTAATGTCAAATAACTTTATAGCTCTGTCTTTACCACTTTTAATTTTTTAATAATGAAGATATTTATTTAATTTTGAATGATAAATATATATTTACCCTGTCAAAAAATTATATCCGTTGGGGTGCCATTTACCCACTGTTACTGGCTGGTTATGGGCGCTCCTATTTTTATTTATTTATTTCTTTATAAATATAAAACAATTTAAAAAAATACAATTCGGCTATATTTTATGCATCTCTAGGATCCCATAACCTAACTTTAGAGTCATCAGTACTAATAATCAGTGCCTTTTATGGATTCCATTCACAGGAGGTAATTTCCTTGGTTTTATCTTGAAAAAATTGTAAAGGAAATTAATACTTAATATTAATTTAAAAACATACTTTCTAACTGTATTTCTTCTATTTCTTTTTGAATATCCAAAATGCTAATCTGTTTTCCTCCAGCAATAGCTAGTTTTACATCTGTTGGGGATGGTCTATATATAGAAATATATTATTTAAATTATTAATCTATTAGGCAAAAAAAATTAAAATTATAATTACGATATGTCTACTAAATCTTGAACTTTAGTAGAAATACGCTTCTACTCATCAGATTTATCCTCCATACTTTTTTTATCTTCCATTTAATTTTTTAGGTTGTTCAAAATATAATCTAGAAAGTAAATATCTCCAACTTTATCACCTACAACTATATGCTTTCCATTATTTAATAGCTTCATACTACCTAGACCTTATATCTAAATTAAAATAAACATAAATATTTATTTTTGCTTAAATTATTAAGTGTTTTTTGTAATAATATTTATATTCTAACATGTTTAAATTTTTACATCTTTAAAGAACCTTTGACGCTGCTAAGGCTTATAAAAATTAATGATGTTAATATCTCCCTTTAGTTAATGATTGCTTGTGTTTGTAGTCTTTGCCTTAGTATATCCCACTGCAATACTTTTTCCATTATTCAACCACTTTTTTTAGTAATAATTTGTTTAAATATATGCGATATTTTTCAGTATACCATTAGACAAAGAGGCTAAAGAGCATTACTTTTCTTTTCCAGCTTAACTTTAAGGCTTTAATTACATATTAAACTTTACTCCTTATCAAAATTTAATTTAAATCCATTTTCTTTCTAAATATTATAAATTTAATTATTTTTAGTAATTAGAATTAAATGAAAAATAAAATAGATTTACATCTTAAATCATGTTTTAGTGATACTGCTAAATGGTACAATATTCATCAATTGAATTATTTTTTTGCTTTTAGTTTTTATTATTTTTAAAGTGATATTTTTTACTGAAAAATGAAATGATAATATAACAAATGAGATAATTAATGAAATAATATTTGTACCATTAAATATGAAATTATATTTCTATTCACAGAATTTTAAAAAGTTCTAACCAAAGACTCCCAACCTTTATTTTCTTTATGAAAATAATCATTTTCTGCGTTAGTTACTTTTTTAATTGCCATTTTAATTATATGACGGGTCTTTAAAAAATAAAAATTGCTGATTTGATTGACTTATTTATAAACTTGACAAATAAAAATACTATTGATAAACTCTTGTTTAAATATTAATAATTGATATTATTATTTATCAATGAAATATAATAAATTCACAAGAAAAGCTTTAATTAACTTATAAAAAATTATTTTAATAACAGAAATCAAAATTCGATGGATAATTACTATTTGCTATTCTTTATAATTTGTAATTTTCTATCTCTAATCATAAATATTTACTTTATCTTAATCAAACTTTTAAATTAATTTTTTTAATTTTAATTATATCTAAAAGCAAGCAGATTTAAATTCTAATAGTAAAATCTATTATTAATATACCATAGTTTATAGATTGAAAGATATTCAAAATACTCACAAAATTTTCATCATATAAGAAAAGGTTATTCATTGTTTATAAAATATTAAAAAAGTATTCAAATTAGATAGTATATTTAAATTTTGGAGTAAATATTTGTTACAACAAAGATACTAATTTGATATAATAGATTGATCAATCAGTTTAGTCTATTATTTTGCAACTCAATAGACTATTCAAGGTAATTCTTAATTTTTTAAGAATGTTACAAAATCAAAATAGAAACAAATGTAAGAATAAAATAAAACAATTTTTATGATTGAATTAAAATTAAAATTTGAATAGAAGCAGAAAATAAAATGTTTTGACAAAAAAGCATTAAAGTTTAAACGACTATGTTATATATAAATATTTATTTAGCAAAATAAAATAAAATTTCTTATTTATTTATTATTATGGTTACATCAAATTTCCTCTTCTTATTTTAGATTTGATTCTTCTGCTAAACTTTACTAGTTATTATTAAATAGGATAAATTTTTCACCTTATTAAAAGACTGGTAAATCCAAACTGAATTACCTTATCTTGGTAATCTTAGGGACTTTGCAGTCGTTTGAGTAGTTAACATCTTATAAAAATTTAGGATTACTTTTTAGATACTTATCTGTAAAGCCTGGTATAATACTGTTTTAATGCATTTTTCCTTTGCTACTATCTACCTTTTGGTTTTAACTGTGAGCTTCTGTCTTGTTAGATTATTATTCTTCATCTTCTTATTCAAACTGATTATCAAATTCTTCACAACTTAATTTGTTTTACTGTAAATTTTTCTTCAAAAACTTAGCTAAAGGTAAAGATGATGGAGGTGCGCTTATTTAATTTTAAGTTATCTGGCTATTACTACAAATGTCACTATTATCAAGATTCTATACATGAAAAATATCTGGCTCTTATTTGCAATTATCTTTTAACGACTGTTCCTAATAAATAGAATTTTTTTTATTTTATCCATTTTTATTAACTTTAACCAATTAATTAACCATTTGTTTATTAGCTTATGAGAATTCAGATTGATTTTCAGAAAAATCATCCTCATCTTCATCTTCTTTTTCATTTTCTTGTTTTTTATTTTTGTTTTTTTTAAATGTGTTCTTTTAATCATTTACTGTGTTGTTTGTAACTTATTATTAATCGAGATCTTTGATACAATTTTTATTATATTTGATTTTAGTTGTAACTATAGAAGTACCATCTAAGTCTGAGCAGCTACTGAACTTACATACTTAGTTTTGTGATTTAAAATTTTTGCTACTTTATATATTTTCGGAGCTTTAATTAAATATAATCAAGGTGTTTATCTATTAACTACTTTCAATTGTGTTAGGGTCAGCATCACCTTTACAGGTTTATAGCCTTGATAAATTATTAGAAGAGTCATCTTCAATACATAATTTTGAGTTGAATGGCTAAGGGATTCTTCTGGTGTTATTCACAGGAGTTTCGCAAGTATTTATGCTGCGATACGTCCCAGCTTGAAAAGTCATAGTTTTATAATTAGAGGGAATGTTTATTTGCATTTACTTTGGTGTTTCTGGAATAACAGAATTACTTTGACTGATAATTTTATTGGCATGCTTGCAGTTAGTATTATTAGATGATAACTCATAACTATCACTGCTGTCTTCATTTTATTTTACTTCTTATTAATACTACTGATTTTTAATTTCTTCTATTGTTTTTAAAATCAATTTATTTTAATCTTAAAAGGTTTTTATCTAGCTAACCAATTTATTTTAGTCTTCAAATGTTGAAAAGTGATAGTTTTAATTACCTAAAATATTCTATACTCTTATTATTTTTTAAATATTCATTGGTGAATTTTCACCAAGAATCGATCCTCTTTAAGTGAACTAATTTGTGTTCGTTTTTGTTTGTGGTAGTATTTTATTTTCCATTAAATAAAAATTATTATCCTTTGCTCTAATTAATCTGTCAATTTCCATATATTTTTGTTTTACTTTATTCAAAAACGAGTGATCTTATTTCTTTTTTTCTTCCAAATATTTTCTTATTTTACTCATATAATATTTTTTTTTTTCTTTTTATTGTTATTGTAATATTTGTATTTCTATCAATTATTTATTATTGGTTTGATTAGCTCCGCTGTTTACATTTCCCTCAATTTAAACTACGCAAGAATAAACATCCTTTTTTTATTCATTGCTTTTCTCAATATTTTTAAATTCTTACAATTAATTAATTGCATTTTCAGCTTTTTACCCAGAATTGATCATATTTTATTATTCTTTACTCTCTTCAATATTTATATTTGGAATTGGCAAAGAAGGAATGTATGCGTATTGGTATTCTAATTAATAATTTTATTTGAGATCTAATTTTACAAAAGATTTATTGCTCTTTATTTTATGTATGATTTCTTAACAAGGAGGAAGATGATAATGAAAAAAGTATTTGATGACAAAAATACTTTACATCTTTATCTTTTTTTCTTTTAGATCTCTGATAATTTTATCAAATGATTATTGCTACTCTTTTGTGAATTCTTGCGTGTTCTAAATGAAAGAAGTTATGAAAGATAGGAAAACGACTGAAATATTTGTAACAATAATGATCAAGGCTCTTCCAGCATTAGTTTAAGGAACAATATCGCCATAGCCAATTGTTGTTATACTGACAATAATGTTCCAAATGCTATCCCAAAGCGTGGTAAAGTCCTCTATGACATAATATATATATGAAGATAATATAATTAACAATATTAAATATACAGTGACAAATTTAAATGGATTTAGATTTAGGTATCTTCTTACATACTCAGTATATTAGTGAGTGAGTTCTACTTGTTAGTATGAAATAAAAGCATCTATGATAAATATTCCTCTTAAAAATTATAAAAGAAGTAAATTTCTTAGAGTGTCTTAATCCCTAACAGCCATAGTAATTAAAGGTAGTAAATTGATTAAATATTAAATCCATTAATAATTCAATTGATGAAACATTTAACACCAGTTAGCTTTTTTTAGCACTGCCATCTCATCATTTTAATAATTTTTTTTTTATGATTTGCCTTATTTTTTACTTTTTATAGAAGTTTTTGTTTAAATTTTTATAGATTATCTTCTTGACTTCATTTATTTTTAAGTTTTAATTGATCTGTTATTATTTTCTTAGTCCTTTTCGATTGCATTAAAAGTAATATCTTAATTGCTTTAAGAGTTTATTTATATAGGCTTTTGTTATTTTTAGTTAATGAAGTCATTGTTTGTAAGAGCTGTTGATTTTCTTTAAAGTATTTTAGATCTTCTCTTCTCATACAAGATTGTTTACTCTTTTTGCTTGGCGTTTAGCTACATTAAATTTGAGATGATATTAGAGTTATCATGCATATTTTTTGGACTTTATTGCTAAGAACTTCCTCTACTTTATTTTAGCTTTTAATTATCTGAAATTCCCATAATAGAAGTAGCTCTTCTGTTGTGTTAAAAAGAAGTGTTCTATTAAATTATTGAATTACATTGTTTGTTAAGAGAATGACTTTGATTTTTATTTAAAGAGTTATCTTTATTATTTTAGATATCTTCTACTTGCTTAATATTTAAATAAGAATCTCTCTTCATTTGTTAAATTTGGCAAATTTCAATTAAGTCAGTCTTTTTTTGATTGTCAGTAAGTGCTTTTATATTATTGGATAATTTACTTTAATTCAAAGATGAGTTCTTTGAAGCTTTTCGATTTATTACTTTTATTGAATTTATTTTTTTATTTTCTTTCTTCCTAGGAGAATTAGATTGAGTGACCCTTTATTTTTAGAGCTTCTTAATTTGCTGGATTGTGAATTTATCCAAATGAATGTCCATCAACAGCCACTAAGATAAGCATCCTAAAACGAAGCCAAAGGTGGCATAGATATATTCGCCATTTTTGGTATAAAAACAGTTAAAGATTATAATTGATGTTTAAAACAAACCATTTATTATCTGTCTCAAGCGCAAACCTTTATTTGAGCTCTTTACAATTTTTTTAGGATCAACCACATCTTCATCAAAATTTTCGCATTTTTAAAAGCTGATTCGATTGAATTTAGGTCTAGACTTGCCTTCTGAGAGTTGAGAAATCTTCTATCTCAGAACCTTATCAGGGCTACTAGAGTTTCCAGCAATTATTGTCTGCAAAGTAGATGCATCATTTTCCGTTTACTCCTGCTTTTGTTTCAATTGAGGAGAGTCCTCTTAAAATTCTAAATCGCTTTATTTCATTATTTTTTGTATATTTGTAGAATTAATTTTTGGATTTAATAAATTAATTTATGTGGATAGAAAAAATTTGATTATTTATAACGAATACCCTTATTAATCAATTTCAGTGTATCTTTAAAGTATCTTAAACATTATTAAATTTTTATTATAATCAAATTTTTACAGGATAATTAATTCTAAAATTAGAATTAATCATATAAATTCATTGATAGTTCTCACAACTCATAATTTAAATAAAATAAAGTTATTTTATTTAGTTGATTATAATTTCTAATCTTATCAACAGAGAGCTTAATCAAATTCATTTAAAGTCAAAATCTGGTTACAAACAATAGATTTTATAAAATGAATGTTTTAAAATACATAAAAATGAAATCCTTTTAAATTAGATTTATTTTATAAAAAATTATTTAGAATAATTTAAAAATAATTTTTACCTTTTAAATAAATTAAAAGAGCTAGCTAGCTTTTAAGTTGAGAAACTTTATGTGGTCTGAAGAATATTATATTAAGCACAAAGAATTAAATTATTTTAGAAATATTTTTGATATTTAAATTTTATATTGATGTTTAAGATACAAAATGTTAGGAACAAAATATTTTAAATAAATTTTTGTTAAAAAAGAAGTTATTTTGTAAAGAATCAATAGATATTTATAAAATTTCGTTTTAAATGTATATAGAACTTTTTGTATTAGTAAATTTTAATTGGTGTAAGTAAATCTTGATTATAAGAATTAATTAGTATTATTAATTTTTATATAATATATTTAATTGATATATAGCTAGGATTATTTAAATATTATTTTACAAAAATAATAATTTATTATTTATATTTATTTATTTAATTTTTTCATTTTAAGTTTATTTATTTTATATTTGTTAGTTTTCAGAATAAGAATTGGTAAGTTAATGAATCATTATAATGTATCTTTTTCTTTTTTTATTAAACTTAAATATCTTATTTACATTCTAATTATCACTATTTGTTTTTTTGTTCCTTAATTTTTCTATTTTCTTTACTTTATTTTTGTGAAGACTTTTAAAATTTTTTTTCTATTTCAAGGCTAATTTGTTATTATATTATTTTAAGGAGGTAACCTAAGCTTATTTATTTACCACTCATAAGTATCTGAAGAAAATGTTGAAATTATTCTATGTTTAATATTTTTTAAAATTCCTAAAGAAAAGGGACTTCCGAATTTACGAGGCAAATCTTTTAAATATGTAATTTTTTCCCAAGAGTAAAATTCCCCTTTTTTAAAAATTTAGTTTGAGATAAGAATTAATTTAAATAAAAATTTACATGTAGTCAAATTGAATAAGATATAGTAGGTATGCTAAGCCACTAAAAGAATTGTCATTCCAAATATATAAACTAAAAAGAAAGTTGAAATTATACTAAATACTGCTAAAATAACATCTGATTATATCTTCCAATTAACTTTCTCTGCTAGAAAGTGAATAAACTAATTTTGATATTAATATTTTCGTTAATTATAATTAATTTTAGATTGAATTTATATATTAAGAATGATTAAAAAATTAATATACCTCAATGATAGTTAAGGTGCTTACTACATTTTAACAAATTATGAAGAAGAAAAAAAATAAATGATTTCTTTAAGCTATGCAAACACCTATCCATGGGCAATGGTGGTCGTAGGTAGATATGCATCTATTGCATATAAGACAATGCTTTGAGCGAGTCGGCTAGTTTATATAGCAATATTTACAATATCTCTTTTCAAAAAAGTAAGGAGCTGTATAGTTAGTAATTGTTATGTTTTCATTATTGTTGTTATTGTTATTTGTATTGTTGTTGTTATTATTGTTGATTGAAATTGTATTTTTAAGATTTGGGTTATTTTGAGTCTAGCTGGTATTGCCTTGAGTGGTATAAACTATGTTTGGTACAGTGTTCATTGTATTTCTCATTCCAGTTGATAGTTTGTGAAAGTAATTTGCGTTACTGCTGTTTCTTTTTATCGTGGAAATGTGATTTGGGGTAAAAGATTCATGATTAATGATTTATGCATTTATATTTTATAAATCTTTTTAGGTATTTAAATTGTTTGGATTATTGTTACTATTAGAAGAGGGAGTTAGCGGATTTGGACATTAAGTGTTTGTTTAATTGAAAGATTCGTTTGATAAATTTGTTTGATTATTTTTGAAGAAGCTCATTCCAGCAGCATTTTAGATTGTTAGATTGGATTTTGCTGAGGGCGAGTAAAGAGCGATCTAGGCATTTACATAGTTCTAATTACTCAATTAGCTTGAATATTAGGTAAGCTTTTATTATTAAAGGGACGAACCTTCTTTTGTGCTTCCAATAATATGAGAAATAAATTAGCCTGATTGCAATTAGGCAGCTTAAAAATTTTGTATTTATGAATTTGAACCTTGAGGAGCAAATGCTACACTTTTACTAATTAAATTTGAGTGATTTTATTTTAATATGGGTTGTTAATATGTGGGATTGTTTCTTGATTCCTTTTTCTATAAATGATAGATGTTAGAAGCACTTCCAGCTTCAGTTTCTAAGTTATTTTATTTATCGATTATATTTGATTAGGTTTAAGTTTTTAATTAAAGTTTTGTTTGCACACTTCCTTCAATTTATTCGTTGGAGAATATTTATAGTTCCTCTCTTGAAAAAATTCCATGATGTGAACCTTAGTCTATAAAACTTTTTTGTTTATAAGGTGAGGAATTAAACTTTACGTTTTCTTAAGATGCATCATCATTAAAATTATTGCACTATTATGCGCTTTAGTTTGTATTATTAGCTAACTTTACAGATCCAGATCTGTCTTTGAAAGAGTAGTTTATTTAGGAAGGTGATTGTTTTTAAGGATTAGAAGCTATGTAGTTATTTTAATTAGAGTTTATACTTGATTAGCTATATTTAGCCACTGTATTAGAACATTTTTTAGTTAAAAATTGAAGATCTTTGTTTTGAAATCCAATTAAAGATGCTCTTTATTAGGGAGATATTTAATTAGGCGATGATTCAGTGAAACAGCTTTTAGTAGTATTTGTATTCTGCAAGTTATTAGCAATTTTATTATCTGTTAGAGTCAAATTAACATTTGTGTTAGTGCTTAATGGTTACAATAATTAATTAGTAAATGACAAACTATCTGGTATTTTATGGCGTTCATCATTTTATTCTTATCCCAATTCATTAGAATGGTAATTTAAATTATTTAAGCTATCCTTGCACTTATTGACGTTAACTAAATTTTCTTATTATTCTATGATTTGATCATTTTCTTCTTGTATCTCTTTGTCCTAAGTATCTGCTTAATGTTATTGATTGCATTCTTCAATAGGTTGCTGCTATTCAAATTGATTTTCAAAATTTTAATTTTGGTTTTATTCAACACCAAAACAATTGTTTAAAATTAGATTATTTTATTTTAGTTTTTAATTGCTTTAAAAATATTAAATGGCCTTTCCTTTTTTGTAAGAAGCTGTACTTGAGCTGCGATGTTGTGGTTCGAATGTATTTTCTATGAAATAACTATTTTTAGATGTAGAGACACCAGATGCATGTTGCTATCTATTTTGAACTAAATTTGATTCTTGATTTTAATATGATTTACTCTTCTTCTTTAACACAGGGCTATTTAGCAGCTGTGTAATATTTTTATCCTCATCCATGGTAGTTTCATTATTTTAATTATTTTTGAAAGTGATGTTACTTGTGTTTTAAATGATTCCTTTTTTTACTATTCCAAGGTTTCCAACAAATTCTGAAAATGATGGATCTCTCTATGAATTATTGAGGGTACCTTTACCCTTTTATTGAGAGTTAAAATAATTACTGTTTTTTCGAGAGTGGTTGTATGAGTTGAGAAGTTTATTTGAAGAAAGAGCAGAGTAGATAAACTCATGTTCAAAGTTTGGATCATAATTTGAATTATTGATAGAATTTGGGTTTTCGTTTTTAAAAAGAGCTTTCCCTTATAAGTCTTATTAGTATCTTAACTTTTAATCTCTATAAGAAGCTTCATCATCAAGATAATCATCTTACTGCTGTGCAAGATTATGTGGATCAGGAGTATTAAAAGAAAGCTTCTTCTAGATAAGACTCTAAAAATTATATTATTATTGTTTTTATTGTTACTATTGGTCTATAAACTGAATTGGAGAAAGCAAATCTTATTCTTTAATACCTTCATTGCTGTAGTTTTACTAAAAAAATGCGATCCCTTCATGATAATTAGGTGATTGAGATATCCTTTAAGGAGAAACTCTCTCTCTTTCCTTAAAGTAAACACCACCTTGGTGCTAAAATTCTAAAACATATTATATATTTAGCTACTTATTTTTATTAGAACTTTATTAAGTAGGACTTTGATGAGATTCACTTTATATAGATGCCAAGTAACTTGAATTATGATCTCTTCCACTACTTATTATATTGCAAGATTGTAGAGAATTTACTTTTATTCCCTAAATCTAACCATCCACATCTCTTTTATTTAAGTTATCATCATTTTCATGATTCTGCAATTCCTCTTTAAAATTTCTTCCGAACGAGATATTGTACTTGGTTATGACTGCGTCATTTAAATGACTAAAGTTATTTATGTCGTATTAAAAATAATTATTTTAAGATCCTAAGCTATTATGAAGACTCAACTAAAGCATTTTATGCATATTATCTTAATTTTCGTTAACTTTATACAATTAATGTTATTTCATTATTCCTTTTTACTGCTTTTAATTTAAAGTAGGGGTGGATTTAGATGGGCTTAATCCTGTTGCTTTTTGTTCACATTCATGTTGCTCTGAATTAATTTAAGCTGAACCATCTACAAAGAGGTTTTATTCTATGTTAGGAGAAAAAGATATTTTTTGTTTAATTTTTTTTGGACTAGCAAATTCTTCAAGGTGCTCTCCATTTGACTAATCATTTCCTGAATCAAATTAAACTTATTTCTATTATTACATTTAATCTTAATATTTTTGTTCCTATTTTTCTACTATAGAAAGCGCAGTGCTTACAATCTTCTTTTTAAGTGCTTTTAATTGTTCTTTATTTATAGCATTACTGGACTGATATTCATTTAGATTATTTTTCGCATGTTCGTCAATATCTTAGCTATCCCCATTATAAGCATCTTCATCATTCAATTATTTTTTATTTTGACATGATTCATCTTACTTTTCTTCTTCTTCTTCCTCCTCGTCTTTAAGATCGTCTAAGCATATTTACTAACTTTGAACACTTTCTGAATTTTCTCTAAAGCTCTAAACTCTATCTGATTCCTCATCCATATCAAGCTCTTATCCTAACTCGTAGTTAAAATATTGATTAGGATCTAATCCCATTTAATACATTTGCATGGCCTACATTACTGTTATGCCACCTTCTGACTCGCCTCCTATAAAAACATTTGTATCAGGGCACACCTCTGTTTCTCCATTATTTTCAGTTTACGTAATTTTTTAACTTTATTTTGTTGGTTTTCCAAACTCTGAAAGAGTAGCTTTAATACTGTTTTAAATATATCGATAAGAATCCTCCTTAGGTATTTCACTCATCTTAGCTTGGTTATTGTGCATTTTAGAAGCAAGTTATTGTAATCCGTTAGTAGGAAGAAAATTAGAACTTCCTCCTTCATTTTCATCACTAACTTAGTATTTAAAAATATTCTTTTATGTATTTCCATTCATGCTTGTTAAATCAGTGTGAGAAGTTTAATAATATTGATTGATATTTGGTCCTATATAAAAATGACTAGTTTATGGCTACTATGATGTGCTTATTTAGTTATTTAATGCTATATTCTACAAAATTTCCTTTTAATTTATATCATAAGCATTACAACTTTTATCTTAATTTTGATTTGCCATCTCATTTTATTATTAGCAAGGTCTAAATACGCTACTATTTATTTATTACTCTTCTTCTAAATTTACATTTTATTTAAATCCTTAAATTGAAAATTAATTTCCATCTATTTAGCTGATAGCAGAGTTGTAGTTATTAAATTAAGAATTTTTTATATTTTATCCCTAACTATTTTTAATACTGATATTGATACCTTAATTATGTAATTAAGATGCTATTTAGTATAAACTAGGAGGTAATCCTTGAGCATTATTTTAATAAGTATGTTGTAACGGATTATATTGAAAGGATGTACTGTTTATATTATGATTGACTTCTTTCACATTTGGGTTTGTGTTATTTGCTTATTCTTAAGTTGCTGCATTTGCATTTAAATGTGGTTATGAAATCATTTCAGACTGAAACTCATCATGTAGCTATGATTTACTAAAATTTGCTTAGTTTACATTTTAATTCATAGTAGAAAGTTGTTGCGATAGCTGGTGCTATTACTGAAGCTGCAATTACTAAATATTTGCCTGATTTTATTTAATCGATTAGCTTTTTATAATAGAAACCAGTTCTTTCTTATTTAATTTAAGATTACCAACGCCACTTAAGGTTTATTAGAGATTTATTTAAGGTGCCTAGTTACCCTAAATATCTTTGCTATTTAATATAGAGCCATCTAATTGGTAGGAAGTCTATTTATAAAATAAAAATACAAATATAATTTCAGGAATAAATTGTTTATTATTTTCTATTAATTAAATTCATCGATTACTAATTGATGATTGATAGAAGCAGTAAATTGAATAATTCTAAATTTTAGATGAATGTAAAATTATTTTTACTTATTTGAATGGATGAGGAGAGCATTTATCTACATATCGCACATATCCTGGGTTTCTAAAAACAATTATATAATATAAGATTACACTGAAGGGCCAAAATATCCTTTTATATATTATAATCAGTTTATTACATTAGTTAATTTTATATTAAATTTAAAATCCCATCATCCCAATGGAACCTTGAATTTAACTCATCGCAATAGAAAAAGTTAAAATTTAATGATAGATTGAGTATGTATAAGCTGATTGATATTTTGAATAAGCAAAGCAAACTAGATTAAAATTTTAACTTTGTTTTGAATTATTTAATTATTAATCTCTGAATTGATCAAATATAAAATAGCATGATAATTGTTTGCTTCAATATAAGCAAATAGTTAAATCCAAAGTTTAAAATGCAAAAAAGGAAATAAAAAGATTCTTTACCAAAATAATACTAACACTATACCATCCTCTCGACTAAAAAATTTACTAGTATAATTTAGTAAAACCATAAAGACTGCCTGTAAGATTATATAAATTATGGGTGCAAGCCATCCTTTTTATTAAAAAAATCAATCGTTATTAGTAAAATGAAATAAATAGTAGATAGATTGATAGATAGATTTGATGTTATCTAAAGTGTGATAATTGGAAATATTCAGTTCATATGAAAAACAATTAAAGTACTTCTGCCCTCAAGCCACTTGCATTTGAATAAATTAGATGGTATCCTCATTTTGAGGAATTAGAAAGACAAATATTGGATAAGTGGTTTTGATTATTTATCTTTTTACCCTTATCTCTTATTGTATGCTTGCTTTGACTTTTACTTTCTTTTTGTATATATATTAATACTATATATTTTTTCTCTAAATCTCTATCATCTTATCAATAAGATAGTTAGTTAGCACTGCCTACTTCAAACAAATTTATAAAAAATTCACTCTAGTAAAAACTTATCAAGAATATGTATGATCTTTCAGTACATATTATATAAATAACACAAAATCAATCATATAATTTATAAGTTTTCAGTAATCATTTTTTCTTATTAGATCATTTAGAGTCATTAGATTTTATAATAACAAACTAATTTTAACATTTTATAATTTATTTTTCATGTCACTTAACTAAAATTACATTTTTTCTACTCCTTCAAATTGATTTTAGTATTTTTATTTTACTCTATACTTATTAGAGGAAAAAAATAACTGTTAAATGGTTTTAGTAGATTAATATTTAAATTTAAAATAAGTTGAAAAATAATATCGAATTCATTAACTCATATCTGAGAATCAAATTTCAGCAAAAATAGCATTCATAAATGTTTATAATACTTTTCTAAATTAAAGATTTTTATTATTTTATTTTTAAAAACTTTCATCATTTTATTAAAAATAATGTGAACGCCTTCCTATAAAACTTAAAATGAAATTAAAAGTTAACTGAAAATTTCTAATATTCTTTCTCACAAATTACTTACTGCATTTTTTTGTAAAGATAAATAAACCAACAAGTTACCTAAAAATATTTGATATTTTATTTTTAAAAATATTAAAATGAACAAATTTTTTTTTAAAAAGTTGATCACATTTTCTTAGAAGTTTTTATAAAGTGCTTAAATAAAGCTGTTCCTAAAAGTCATACCAATATTTTAAATATTTTAATGATGCTTGCTTAAAAAAAAACAAACTTTTCGGTGAGCATAAACTTTGAATATGTAAAGTTGTAAATAAAAGTAAAATACGCTATTAAAAATTTCAGAGCAAATCTAATAAAAATATATTAATTATTTACTAACATTTTATAATTACATATTTTGATGTTTCTATTTATTTTTAATTTTAAAAATACTTTGAAAAAATGTAAGATTTATAAAAGTAAAATAAATTTAATTTTATTTGGATCTATAAATTATAATAAAAATTAATTTTTCAAAATAATCTTCATTGAAATAATTTGCAATTTTTCAATGTTTAATTGTGTAATTGTGAAATTTAGAAAATTTTTTGTAAATAGGACTAAATTTAATAATAATCTACTAAATTTAAAAATAAAAATGATCATTCACTAATTCATTTATTTACTAATATTCACTTAATTAATAAATATTCCTTACTCTTCACTTAATTTAAAGTTAATAAATATTCTAAACAATTAAAAATTTTAATTTTCTAGATAAATTGTTAACTTCAATATTTCCTTTTACTTATTGACTTTTTAATTGTTTTTTTTGCTTGCTTATTTGCTAGCTTGTTAGCATGGTTGTTTTTAAAATAGAATTAATTAATGACTGAATTATTAAAATTAATTTAACCAATTAAGATAAAACTTTGTAAAACTAATTATATACTTATTTATGTTTAAGCGGGTTTACAACAAAGATAATTAAATTAACTTAATTTTTAAAAAATTTATTTAAAATGCAATTTTATTTTTAGGCTTTACATATTAGTATATGTACTGAGCTCAATATGTGACATAGAAAAGTTTAATTTTTGAGTAACTTTATCATTATGTAGCACTCTCTGCTGGTTTTGAAAATAGGCTAGTATTTCCAAATAAACCATTTTACTAATTAGAATTGCTAGATTAATTTGCAAAAAGTCCTGTTCCATTAGAGCCAAATAAGCCCCCTTTATTTTAACTTTATAAATTACCAAATAAGGATGTATTTTTGTTAGGTTCTGATTAATTGGTTTATTGACTTAATGATTAATTTTAACTTCCAAATAAACCTCCTTACGAACTACTTTACAATTAAGAAGTGGATACTTTAGGTTATTCTTTCAATTAGAATAAAGAATTTTAAACTGGTTAAGATGAAGGTGTAAATAAACTTTAGCTTACTGGTTAGTTCTATTACTTATCTAAAGAGTTTAAACCATTTACTTCTGTTTAAAGTTAACCATTTTCTTAATTGATAGCTTTTTGTGGTAAAGGCTCAAAGTCCTTATTCAACTACTATTACTATTATTATTTGTCTTTTAAAGGGTTGTTATTGGATTTATCAAAAATACCTCCACTTTGATTTATATTAGATATGGATTATCCAAATAAATTTTTAGCTTCTTTCGGTTTATCATCACCTGGGTTTTATAAAAATGCTAATCCTGATCCTAATCCGTTTGATTTATTATTTGCTTCTTGCTTTAAAAAGCCTCCTATTGCTTATTCTCCACCTACAGCGCCATCTTTAATTAATCCACTAAATAAGTTTTTAGGTTATTCAGTTTTCTTTTCTGCAATTTGCTATTAAGTATTTTCATCTTTCTTTCCAAATAAACCTCCTCCTTGGTTTAATCCATTGCTATTAGAAACGCTAGGGAATAAACTACTTGGGATATTTGGTTAATTCAAAAAGTTCTTCTATTCAGTAACAGATTAATTACTACTTAAATTTCCAAACAATCCTTAAGATTAAGGTTAAGGTTAAGGTTAAACAGGAGTTGGAACTTTATGATTATCATTCTTTTAATCTGTAATATTTTTTGCTTACTGTTAAACTTAACTCTATGAATCCAAACTAAATGGTGTTTTAAAAAGTTCAGAAGCAGAATTATCTTAAGTTGTAGTTTGCATTGTTTCTGCAGCCTAAACTTCTTTTACTTCATTTGTCAAAGTTGTGGTTACTTTAACTGACTAGTCTAAAGAAATCTAATTTTTACCTAAATTTCCAAATAAACCACCTTCACCACCGAACTTATTTTCAGGTTGAGTTTATTCTTTATTTTTAGGAGGAAGAGCTTTTTAAGGTTCGATTGACTTGTCAAAAGAAGATATATTTCTCTCAGTTACATTATTAGATGCTTGGGTTCCAATATTTTATTATTGCTATTACTACTATTTTGGCATGTTAAATAAGAATCCTGTGTTTGCTGGAGTGAGTGGTTAAGCTATTCCTATACTTGCTTGAATAGAGGGTATTTATAATCCTGTATTAGTTTGCATAGGTTGCCCTACATCATCTTTTTTTTATTCTGTCTAAGCTGAAGCTAAGTTTCCAAAGAGACCACCAGCACTGGTTTACTTTTTGGGTAAACCTTTTTTTTGTGCTATTTCGTTTTAAATTTCTATTTGAGTTTAAAGTTATTAAGGAGTTTAAGCTTGCTATGGAGTTTGACTTTTGCTGAAAAGAGATTATTAAGAATCAAATGGATTAGAAATAACTTAACTGCTACTTGTAATTGTTTATTGAGGAGTAGTTAAATTTTTTTCTTAAGAGCTTTCTTAGATTTCTTTGATTCCATCAGATTTTTTTAGACTTTCAGCACTTGATTCTTATAAGTTAAAAAGAGGTGTAGACTTAACTGCCTAAACAGCAGTGTTATTATCTTCTTTCTTATCTACTGATACTAAAGATGATTGAGGTAAGTTAGCAAATAATCCCAAAGGAGCTGCTTATGCAGCCTTTGGAGCAGGAGGAGGATTTAAAACAGATAATTTAATGCCTTCGTCTTTTTTATCAAGAGGAGTACTTTTTTCATCTTAGTTGGCTTAAATTTGTTTATCAGGAATGATAATATTTATAGATGCAGGCTTAGTTTAGTTTTAACTGAATAAACTTGTATTTTCATTTCCTGGCAATTTAAAATTGCTTTCAGATGGCTATTAAGGTAGATTATCATTCTTGTTTAATATCAAACTATCAGCTGGCTTTATAAAAATTGGTTTTTCTACTTTAGCAGCTTCCTCAAGGTCAATCTTTTCCTATTCACGGTGATTTATCGTAACTAAAGTATTCATGTTATTGCTATAAGGAGCATTAAACAAAATTTAGTTCTTTTTTTCTGCTTCTTTTTACTTGATAAACTTAGAAAAAAGTTCCTCCTTTCTTTTCTTTTGAACTTGTAAAATTCTATTATTTAAATTATGAATAAATAAACAAGTATTAATACAAATATTTATTATTATTTAGCTAATTTTTAAGATATTTATTAACAAATATAAAACATTTATTTTTTTTTTCCCAATAAATTATCCAACTAATTAAATAATTAATTCATGTAAAAAGATTTACTTGCAAATAGAATGGTTCTTTTCAGTTTATTCATCTTCCATATCATCGGATTCATAAGCATGAGCAAAGCTATCGAATACATGCCTTTTACGAGAAATAACCTTGGAATCTAATTGTTCTGCTCTATCATCAAAGCTAGGGTTAGGAATATCTCTGTATTATTGACTTAAGTTTTAGTCTCTTTTTTCTTAATACTTTCTTGAAGGTTTGCTTGTAGGAGGCTAAATCCAATGTGCATCTCTGATTTTTTCATCATTTTTAATAACTTTTGCTTCTTTTTCCTTAAGAATTTAGCTTTAATTTATAAAATGGTGTTTATTTCTTTTGTCTTCTTAGACACTACTTTATCTGTTTTAACCTATATATTATAATAAAGATTTAGTTGAATTATAAATCTTTTTTTAAACATAACTAAAATTAGTTAGCTTAATAATATTTAAAATTAGTTTGCTTAATAATATTTAAAGTTTGAAGAATTACGAGTATAAAAGTTAGAGTCAGGAGATTAAACGAAATTTTTAGGATTTATGAAGGGACTTATATTATTGTTGATGCTATTGTCTTGGAACAACATTTTGTTTTATTGCAAAATCTTTTTCTTTTCTGGAGTTTCTACTTTCATAATTTCCTTAATACTCATACCAGTTTTAAATTAGGGAGGCTGAGGAAGCTCTTCCTAATGCATTTCTTGACTTTCTTGGTCCAAATCATAATTAACTTCCATCATAGAATTGTTTTGCTAATTCAAATTAAAATCTTGGTTGTTACTAGATGCTATCTTTTTTGGATTCTAATAACTATTTGTTTATAAATTAAGCTATAATTTTTTGCTTTTTTCTGGCTGGAAATTAGGAGTTTAGGGTATATTTTCTGAGTTCTTTCTGCTCTTATTTTAGCCTACAATATTATTTTTAGTATTAAAGTTAGGAGTTTATAAGTAATTATCATTTATGTAAGGTTGCAAATCTTTTATGTTGACAGTAGTTTTCAATTTCAATTAATTTTGAATAATTTAACTACTTGGGTTTGGTACACTGAAGGAATCAGTACGCTGTCTCTATGTAGTTGAGACATCTATATCGAAATTGCTAAATGATGGTCCACTGCTTGTCTAATTTCCATAAAACTGAGAAGACAAATGCTAATCTTTGTTACTTTAATTAGCAAGATATTACTACGATGCAATTTAATGCTAATTTTTAGTTGTTTGATCTACTGTTTATTCCTTATCCTTATTTTATGCATCTTGATTTTTGCTTGATTAATTCTTCTTTTCTTTATCTTCCTCATGATTATTCAACCTATCCATTTACGAAAAAACAAATATTAATTAATCTGCATTGAGCTAAATAATTTGATAGTTAAATTCAAATTTTATATCTAAGAACAGTTAACTAAGCAATAGAAAATTTTAAGGGCTGAAGCCACTTATAACGGTTGAATTAAAAATTAATTAATACGCATGCAAAGTCTTCAAGGCAATAATTATCTAAAGGAAGAAAAGCAAAAGAGAAAGTACTTGCTAATTTTCCATTTTTAAATTCCCTGCTTTAATGAATATTTCTGCTTTTCTATTGTTTATTTCTTTTTATATTTTTTGTTTTCTACTTAATATTTTTTTATCTTTACAAAAGTTGCCTTCTACTTTGTATTCTTTTTTCTGAAAAATATTTATTTATTAATTTATTTTTTATATTTCCTGCTTGCGCCTTGATTTATAATTAATTTACTTTATTTTATTTTCAATCTTCTTTCTTCTTATTCTCGCTCTCTCTCTCTGTCTCTCCCTTTTCTTCTAAATAATTTTTATCAATATACACATGCATAAAATGAATTAACCAAAAAAACATACAAGCAAGCATACAAATAGTAAATATATATTGAATTTTGTTTTATAATCTTAATCCCATTTAATATCAAATTTAAATTATTTATTTATTGCACAAACTTTGCCTTTTATTAAATTTATATTTGCTAAGATTTATATTAAAATCTATGCTAATTAGCTAAATAGATACTATTTTGTTTCCTTTATTATATATTTTGAGTTATATAAATCATGCAGCATATTATTTAAAATATTAATATTTCATTTTGTAATATCTTTATCATTTTAAACTAATCACAAGCAAAATTATTTATATTTATGACTAATTTTTAAATAAATTGAGGTTAAAACTCTTTTAAGTTTAAGCATGAATAAAATGATAAAATCATGTTTTAAAAATTAAAATTAAAAAAATTTAAGAAGTGTTGAATTGTTAACAGATGATAATAATTAAGACTAATCTATCAATACTTTAAAATATAAAAATGAAAGTACATATAAACATATAAATGAGAATGATAAAGGGATAAAATAAATAAAATCTAATGACATCAAAAATGTAACTTTAATATGTGCATTAAATACTTTTAATTTAGAGCAACCCTTTACTTACATTGAGCCAATCGAATCAGCAGTAGAAAATTGGCATCATTATTAGATTAGAATTAAATATTATTAATGTGGGTGTTTAAGTTATTAATATATTAATATTTGCAAGGAATTAAGAATATTTTGTCATAATTATCGTATGTATGTATTTATGAGTGGATATATAGTAAGCACAGTATTATCACCTTACTCCTTTTCTAAAAATATTTATTAATGAATGAATGAATGTGATTATATTTTATTTTATGTAGATATTATTTAATTTATGATTCAACTTCAATCATGTTCATTAGGGTTATCCAATACTAAAACCATAACCGAATTTGTAAGAATCTTTAAAGTAATCAGCAACAGCACACAACTTTAAGCTATATGCCTAACCAAATAATGTCAAAGCAGTAGAAATCTTGCCCTTAGAACTAACAGTAGCAATTGTTTCACTGTCTTATAATCTTTATCTGAAAGCCTATCAATTATATTTTAAATTCAGTTAAACATTTAAATTTACATTTTATTAAAAATTTTATTTTAAATAATTTTAATTATCTAACGAATTGTTCATTTTTTGTTTATAATAAGTTTTCTTCTAACTATAACAAAATTTTTTATTTGTTTAATGCCTGAATGAATTAAATCGTATTTCTTTAATGTTTATGTCTGAATATATTTATTTCTAAATTTGCTTTATTTTTCTTTTTACTTACAGACTTTCTGTAAAAGACTTTTTAAGATTTAATTTCAATTCATATTTTATAGCTTTAGAAGTGATTGGATTCAAAATTAATAGGTAAAAAGAATTGAATTTATTACAATAACTGTGTTAGTGGTACCTTCAGAAATCTTGTAATTAAGTTCACTTACTAATCTACACTTTTTATTTACCTATTATTGATTATTTAAAAATTTTGTTACTGATGATAATAAAAATTAAGCTGTTTACCAAAAGTTAGTAAGCAAAACAAGCTTAGTCTTAAGGAGCAATATAATTGAAGTAAAGAGTAGAAGTTTTATTAGCAGTGTATCTACCACTGTAGTTGAACATAGTCATGTTTTATAATGTACCAAAAATACTTTCAAAACCAAAAACGAGTTTGTTGGTTACAGTTTGGACGTGGCCAAAACCGACAGCACCAGTTTAATATTTGAAGGTAGTAATACTGTCATCGGCTATTTATTTATGATAAAAATAATTTTGTTAAGTTTAAATTTTAATTTTGCTTTATCAAAAAGTTTACTTTCATAGTTAAGGTCAGCATTGATTTGAGCCATCTTGACATCAGAACCAGCGGGGAATTAGGAGTGGAATTACAAATTCCAGTTTTTATTGAAGAATCTAAGATATGAGGCATCTAAACTACCACTGGAATCTAATCTTGCAGAGAGGAGATACTTAGGTCCTGTAGTCCTATTATAAACATATTATTAATTTATTTTAGTTTCTTTAAAACTGATATTATTTGTAAGAGTGAGTGATTTTAATGCAAATAGACAAGCTAAGTTAGGAGATAATGTTTGTAATTAGTATCTTCTTATTTAATGACAATTTTTAATAAATAAATATTTTTAGTTTAATAATAATTAATATCATTTCAGAGTTTTCTTAATTTGTAATTGAATTTCTATTTCTTTTAAATCCATCTCAAAAACAATTGTCTAAATTAGGTTGCTAAAATGTTTTTTGAATGTTTAAATAATGACATTTATTGTTGTATTTAGCATATGCCATTTAAATGCGAAATATATTTCTAAAATATTCTTGCATTTACTAACTAATTATCTACTATCTCTATGATATTAAAAAAACTTTTAACTTGCTTTGAACTATTCTGCATTAGATGTTGCATACACTGAACCCTTAAATAAGATATTTTGAATAAACTATTACATTAATTCTTGTTGAGAACCACCAACATATTAGGTAGATAAAGTATAACTTGAAGTAACAGGAGGCTTCATCATACCCATCATAGCCTTTTGACTTTGTTCATTAGGGTTGCTACCTTCATTTGTGGAATAAGGAATAACCCAAGAGTGATGAAGCATAAATCTTTAAGAAATAGGAGTAGTAAATTCGAACTTAAAACCCTTAATGTGTTCAACTTTGCTAGTAATAGCCTTAATATTTCTAAAAATGGCATGGAATGGTGGGGGCTTTCTGGAAAATTTCTTGGGACCAGGTTGGGTAAGTGGGCCTTCATCATCAAAATTATCTTCTGATTCATCAACTTTTAAGTGGGGATCTATATTAGAGAAAGAAGGGTCATCCAAATTAACTTCTTCTTTCTTTGAGCACTAAACTGTGGTGCCCTAGATGACCTTCATAAGTACCTTATTTATATCCATTTTGTTTTTCTTGTTATTTGTATTTTTTCGATTGTTTACTTGCTTTGTTTTTACTTAGTAATTTTTTTTATCTTTTTTTTCCTTATTCAATCAATACTACTCAAAGCACTTCTTTTGATTTTTTATTTTTGATTCCTTCTAACTTTCTTATTCATTTCATTTCTTTGCATTTGATTGTTTTAAACACTGTTTTAATCAATTCTTTCTCCATATAATTACTATAATTCCTTCTTTTATTTTCTTAGATTTGTAAAAAAGATTCTTAGTTAAAATAAAATGAATGCATATATCTTTTTCAATATACACTTTCTCAATGTACAATATTTCTTATTTAATATATATGCTTGACTTGTGTTATTTGTTTCTCTTTTCTTTAACATTCTAATTTTTAAAACAAAGAAGGTTTTACCCCAAATTAAATTTTTTATTTCACCTTTTTTCTGGAATACTCTTAAACATATTTTATTCATTTAAAATTTGCATTAATTAATTAGTATATCTTTTACTTTACGAATATTACTTAAAATATAAAATTTTACAATTATGGAAACATTTATTAAAGATTCATAAACATATTGTAAAATCTTTAATAGGTGCTACTAAATATTATTCAAATAAAAATCCAAAGTTTTATTTTCATCTTCAAATCAGAAAAAATTTGCTTGAATTTGATATAATAATTTTAATTTACATTTTTAATTTATCTTTTCATATTTAAAAAAAAAATAGATTTAAATCATAAATATTATTAATAAACTGTATAAATATTAGTCAAAGCATATTTATTTAAATAATCTATATATGCGTTTACAAATTTTAAAAGAAAAATGTAAATCAAACACGCTTTTGTTTCATGTTTTAAATTTTATCATTTTTTTTTTCATTTTTGATGCAAAAAAATAAGCTACTTTTTTACCGTAAATATTTTTTAATTAAATATAAGCAAATAAATATTCAAAAATTAACAATTTTATTTAATTTTTTTAATAAAAAAATCAAATAAGTAATACTTAGCAAAATAAAAAATATATTAACCAACTTCTTCAAAATTTTGTATTTTATTTAAAATAAAAATAATTATTCTTTTCAATCCAACTTATTTTATAAATTCAGCAAGAAAAATTAAATAATTTGTTAAAATCTATTGAAAAAATGATATTTAATTTAATAAAAATAAAAAAATTTTAAATTAATTATTTTCATTTCTTTTATTAAAAAGTCTTCTTTATTGAAGTAGATTCAAAATTAAATTATTATTTTTTGTTAATCAATTTAAAATAAAAAGAAAATAATTTTAAAAGTACAAAAAATAAAAAATTTTTATTAATTTAATTTACTGTTTTTCAATATTGCTTTTTGTTTAATTTTATGTTTAATTTCATGTTTAATTTCGTTTGCTGAAAATAAACATATCAAGAGAAAATAATAAAATAAAATTGTTAAAAAAGATGTTAATTTAAGAATAGAAAATATAAAAACATATAAAATAAATAATTAGTTTTCTTTTAAGAAAATTAATTAGATAGGTTTAAAGAAAAATTAAGATTAATAAGTTTATAGTTTTTTATAATTAAAAATTTATCAAAGTAGATAGATAGATAGCTAGGTAGGTAGGTAGATAGATAGATAGGTTTATGGTTGTTTAATAATTTTATTTAAAAGAGGTAGAAAATTTATTTCTAGAAAACTAATAAAATACTAACTAGCTGCTTATAAGCAAGCAAACTATAAGATAGTTAATAAATTTATTTTATTTTCTGTAGATTATCAAAAATTTTTAAAATCATTTATTCATTTGTTCATTTTTGGTTAAAATTTTATAATTCTTTTAAGTATTGTTGAACTTCTTCATTAGGTAAAGTAAAGTCTGAATTGTTATTAATTGATTCTATTTTAAATAAAAAATATATTTTAATGCAATGAATATTAAATTTAATAAATAAATAAATAAAATGCAAGATTTTAATGAATGAATGAATGAATGAATGAATTAATAACCTCTAAACAATTCTTCATTTCTGTAGGCAGCTGGATATTTACTTTAGTTTTGTTAACCCCAAGTGAAAGAGTTATTTTTTTAGCCACTGTCATATTTATATTGTGTTGTTATAAAAGTTGATTACCTTGGCTCAAAATCGCTTACATTTTCAGCGTTATCTTCACCTACCATCGAGACTGGTTAAGCACTGGGATTTTAATTTTACACTATTTTACCGTTGTTTCCATTTTGTTTATTATTTTTACTAAATTTTAAAGATTTTTGATTGCTTGCCTAAGGATATTACTACTATATTTGACTATTTCTTGCTGTTTAAGTATTCTTATTAGGTTGCTTTAGATATTACTGTTATTACTGTCTAAATGATGCTGTGTTTGCAGATAAAATAGCTTCTGGATTGTTTTAGAAATTTTACTATTCAACACTAGGATTGAAGGAAGGCAATTACTATTAAGAATTTTAATTTGGTCCAACTCCTCCTCCAAATGTTGAATCAATTGATTGTTAATTGTAGAAATTATTCTATGTTGTCTGATTTGAATTGGGATTCTAATTAAATCCAACTCTACTTCCAGTTGATTGTCTCCAAGGATCCATTTACATAGAATTATAGTAAGGATTATTCTAATTAATATAGCTTTATTTCATAGTGTTGCTAGAGTAGATATTCTATTGAGTGTTTCTGTTGGTGGGAGAAGCAAAAGGGTAAACAAAATCATCATACTCTCTCACATCTTCTCTTTAGTTGATCTAGTCGTTTTCATAATTTTAATTTATATCCTCATCTTCATCATCTTCTATGAATTATCTCATTAAAGGTGAAGATAAAAAGCTATTTGCATTCTCATACATATTTTTTTTATTTCTGTCTTACATAGTCCCATTTGCATAACCACCATAAATAGTATTTTTTTAAGAAGTGATTGGACCACTACCAATATTTTCTTAATTGCCATTTAGTCCTATTCTATTACTATCACTGCCGATCAAAGTATTTTAATTATGTTAAAGTAAATTTTATGCGCTTAGAGGATTTTAATGGGATAGAGGTGATAATGAATTATATCCACCTGCAGCAGCCGCCATACTTCTGTAATACTATTCTTGCTAATGAGGATTGTACTAAACTTAGTAATTTTGTAATTGCTATTGCTATTGCTATAACTATTGTTGCTAAATATACTAATTCTTTTTTTCACCTTCCTTTTACAGCTCCTTTTACTTTTCTTTTTCTAATTTTTCATAATACTTCTTTTGGGCAGTTTTAGAAAAATGAACACCCATTTCAACTACATTCTCCTCTGCTTTATTATTTCCTGTAGTTTAATTGTTTTATCCATCTTCTTAATTTTTATCATCTTCATCTTTTTCTAAGTTAAGATTATTTTAATTGTTTCCTTCATTCATCATATATTTAAAGTCTTCAAAATTCTCGTTTTCTTATTGTTAATTTTAATCTTGGTTTTGGTATTAGTCTCTATGAGCTTAAATATCACCCTTTATACGTGATTCAACGTTCTATAAATACTATGGTTTCTTCTTATCACTTCTAACACTTCCTAATTACTAAGAAGTGTTTCTCTACTTAGGAGAAGCTCCTAGATTGTGATTATTTCTTTTTTATAATCTTTCTTTGCTGCCATTCCTTTTATCTTTCTTAGACGGTACACGGAAATTTGATCCTGTGCTAAAGTATGCATCACTCAATCTTTCAGGAGATTTAATTTGCTATTGTTACATACCTTTAGAAGAATTCATATCATAGTCATTATACATCCCTGATGATCTCATAAATTAGTTGCTTGCCGAGATATAAGGTTAATTATTTTAATATTGCTAAGGGCTCAATCCTCTTCTAATATCATTTTAAGAATGTGGATAAGCGATATCTTCATCATCATCTATTTGTAAACACTATTTAATAGCTCCATCATTTAAATGCGGTTTAGGTCCTGAAATATTTCTAATGACTGTAATCTACTAAGGAGGAGGAGGACTCTCAGTAATCTAAATAAATATAATTAATTAATATATAATATTCAATAGTAATTCTTTAATTAAATAAATCTATTTTAATAAATTTTTTATCAAATTTTCTGTATTTATTAATAACTTTAATTACATTTAAAAATATTTCACATTTATTTATCAATATCTTTAAATTAACTCACCTTATAAAAGTGGTCAAAGCTTTTGTGGCTTTTATATTATGGTTCATTTGTTTGTTTAGATAAAATGTATTAAATAATTAAATATATTTTTTTTAAGAAGGGTTGGATTGATTCTGTGTTTTTATTTAATTAAAATAAATGTCGTTTTAATTAAAAAGACTAAAGCTATTTGAATTGAATAAGAATAAATATTTTTGAGTTCTATTCAAAATAATACTTTGTATTTTATGATGCTTTTTTATTTAACTGTAACAAATATTCAAAAATTTTACAACAATCTGCAATAACTTTTTTAAAAATTAATTAAAAAAAAGTAACTTGATGCTAAACTGAATTAATTCTATTTTTGAAATTATTTTTATACAAAAGCTTCTTTAAAAAATTTAAAATAAGTTTTTTGTTTAAAATATCTAAACAAAATGTCCAGTAAAAATTGTAATTTGAAGGTTTTTTAAAATATTTAAGAGGACAAAATACAATTATTTTTGAATTTAAATTAAGTAAGTATATATATATACCTTAGGAGTTATTTTTTATTTGGTTTTTTTTGTGCGTCTGCCTCTTTGGGTTTAATTCAAATCTTAGTTATCTTCTATGTAATCTGGACTTGCAGAAATACTATTTTATACAAATGAATTAATCTTGCTGATTATAAAGACTATAGCTTGTGGATTTTGATATTTAAATTTTTTGTAAATCCAATTTAAAAAAAAAATAATAGTAGAAAACTTTATAAATAAATCAAAATTTTATATTTTGAAATTTTGTTTTTGCTTGTTTATTTTTGAAAATTTTGACTGGCCTGATATTGATTTTTTGCTTGTTATTGAGCAGTTTATAGATATATTGATTGATTTATTTATTTATTTATATTGGTTTGATTGCCTTTTAAGAAAAACTAAATATTTAAAAATTAATGTTAGAAGGTCTGCAAATTAATTACAATTAATTTTAATGGTGCTAAGGGTGCTAGTCTAGCCTTTAATTTAACATTTCTATCTAATTCTTAACCTAATTATATTCATTTTTTAATTTTTACTTAAGTGCTTAGTCTTAATAGTCATTATTGTCATTAAAGTTATACTAATGCTGCTATTAATTTTTATCGAAATATTTCTTTCTTGAAGCATTCTCGCTTTTATACTGCTAAGCAACTTCATCACTGAGGTTACAATTTGGAGTGCTTCCATATTTATTTAAATTTAGATTCTACATTTAAACATTCTCTGTTATTATAATTATAAAATTTTAAATTTATTACAAAAAAATTAAATAAATTTTTCAAAATTAAGGCGTTATCTTTTACAAATTTTGTTTAAAAAGTCAAAACCAGCCATTATAGTTGATTTGAAAACAACTAAAGATGTTGGGTGGTAAATTTAAGCGAGTTCAAGCGTAATTTAAAATGCAAAATGCTTAATAATTTACATGCCATTCTATTAAGCTTATTAAATGCTTCATCTGGAGTATTGTTTATCAGTAATTTATTGGCTACACCTATTCCTATTATTAGGAGATTTTATGCAAAACTGATAGCCTTCGTAGGAGTCCATCCTGCAAAAAATCTACTGATTAAGGGATTGCTTTTCAAATCTATCATAACTTGTTCTCTTGAATTATTATTCATTATGATTCTGATATTCTTTTGTTGCTTTTGCAAAAATATGCTGCCCTTTGCCTATACGCTTCAGATATTTAATGGAGCTATGAACCCTTACTTTTCGTTTAACAATAGCTGCTTTGTTTCAATTTACTATTGATTTAATTTTGTTTATATTTTGTTTTTGTTTTCACAATGAAATATAAATACATTTAATTAAAGATAATTAGATAGATAGATAGATAAATTGTGTATGATATTCATTTTGATTTTTTATTTAAATATATCTAATATCAATTAAAATATAATTGCAATTCATAAATAAAAACACATGAAACTCATTTAATTTATGTATGTATATATGATCAAATAAATAAGCAAATAAATAAATAAATGAATGAAAACAGCTATCAATAAATCTTGTATCAATTAATTAATTAATAAATAAATTAATATAAATACATGCAAACATCTCAATTCGAAATTTATGTTTTATTTGTATTTTATTTCATTTGACTTATTTTTTATTTTTCTTTTTCTAATTATATTAAATATCTTCAAACAATAAGAATTCATGTACTATCTCTATCATAATAAATAAATACATATTTTAGCGTATCCTTTTAACTTATTTTTTCTGTTGGTATTTGTATACATGAGAACCAACCTATTTATTTATCTTCATATTATAAATTTTAGATTTTTCAAAAATTTATTTAAATCCCTAGATTTATTGACTATTTATTAAGCTTATTAATAAAATTATATATTTTAAGAAATTTAATTCCTTTAGTGTAAATCATTTAATAAGCGATGTTATCTCCTTATTTTAGAATCTCCTCATTTTATTTTGGATATATTTTATCATTATATTGCTATTACTTATAAAAATCTAAATTAAATTAAATCATTGGAATAAAATGCTATTCTTTCATTTTTTTATTATAGACTTGATTTATTTGAATATTTAGAGATCATTTTTACAAACAAAAATTATTCGTAATTTTAAATGAGTATAAATTTAATTTACTTAATTTTTATATTTAAAAGTAATCAAAATATAATCTCTTAATTATATTTGAAAAAATTTGAAACAGATAATCATTTTTTATTAAATTAAATAAAAAACCTTTAAAAAAAAAAAACTTAAACCTTTTAAGAAAAATTTTGCATTTAGTTTATAAATACTCAAATAAAAAATATTAAACAAGTGCAAATAAATTTTAAATAGCAAATATGAGTTGAGAAGAAAACATTAAAATTGAAAACAATTTTTAGAGTTAAATTTTTTATTTTATAATTTAAAGTAAAAAATAATTAATTAGTTAATATTTTTCGAATATTAAATACAGTAAAATATTATTTCAAAATATCAATAAAATTATTGATAAATATTTAAAGCCATGCATTCGATAAGTATTAAGAACTTTAAAAATGTGTATCAATGATATAATAAGCAATTTTTTTCTTTTATTAAAAGAAAATTTTAAAAGGTATAAAAAAAAATGAATGGAATAAATTAAAAAATAAAATAAAAACTAATTTTTTTTTAATTGAAAGAAAATAAATTTTAGAAAAGATCAATCATTCTAAATTAAATTAATATTTGAAAGTTAAATTTTTATATTTTCTAATTTAAAGTATGTAAGTAAATAATTTATTAATTTTTTTTGGATATTAAATAAACCAAAATATTATTTCGAAATATCTAGAAAACTATTAATCAATTTTTAAGTCTTAAAAAATTTTTATTGGTTTTATTATTAACCAAATTTTCTATTATTAGAAGAAAATAAAAAAAGTAAAAATAATAAATGAAAAGAAAGTTAAGTAAGTATAAATTAGCAAATAAAATGAAATTAGTTTTTATAATTTTAAGAAAAAAAATATTTGGAAAACTTCTTAAATATTTAATTATCTTAATTTAGTTAATATGAAGAATTTAAATATTATTTTATGTGCTATTTAACTTAGTAATAAAAAATATATTTTTAAAAGGTAAAATAAATTTAGTAAGCTAATTTATGAATAATATATGAAAATATTTTCAAATAAAGTTGTATAAATATATAAATAATATAAATAACTCTATTGATGGTTTTGAAAATAAATTAATATATTTTGTGTATTTGTTTGTATTTTGTTTGCACTATTTTCATTTTTTAAAGTTTTATAAGTTTTAGTTTTCCCAGTTTTAATAATTTAATCCTATGGCTGTGGGAGTATCATAGTTTTCTTAAACTTTAGATGCTTTTGACTAGTTTATTTATTGTAGTTCAGAAATTTATCTGTGACTTTGTAAAATTTGTAATTAATTTTATCTTAGAACACGGAATTACTCTTCTTCTTCTTCATTTTAAAATTATAAATTAATTTCATTATTTTGCAGGATATCCACCTTGTCTTTAAGAATTTAAATTGAATTTATATCACCCAATTATGAAGCCTTCAAGTAAGCCTAATATCCATCACTAGCTTTACAATCTTTTTTTCTACCCATTTCAATCATTAAACCAATATGAGTCCAAGCTTCAGCAGAACCATTATTTGCAGCCTACAAGTATAATTCATAAGCCTTATCGTAATCAGGTAGATTTCCATCATATCCTTCTTCATAAATAGCTCTATTATTTTTAAATAAATTATTTCATGACATTCTATTTTAATTTGGTTATTTAATTTACCCTAAATTGATTAATGCTGTTGAATTACCAAAACTGGCAGCCTTTTCATAGTAATATATAGCTTTTGGTACATTTTTAGGAAGCAAAGCACCTGTTCATTAAATAAACTATAAGAAATTTTATTTAAATTAAAATAATTTTACCTGAGAAGTAAATGTCTCCTAGCTTTGTTAGTGCTTTATCATTATTCTACTCAGCAGATTAGCTAGTTTTTATGATATTATTAAATATTTAAAATCATTAAAATAATTTGAATTTACAAGTAATATTTTAAAGATGTTTTGTAATCAGGTGTAACTCCTAAACCGAGTTCATGTAAGAAACCCAAATAAAGAAGGGCATCTGAGTTTTAAGGTTAAGTTGTGAGTATTTCTCTGAGGTAAGTAGCAGCTTAGAAATATTCTTACTCATTGTTTTCATCACTAGCTTATTACAAAAGATAATAACAATATTAAAGTTTTGATTCTTAATTTCCTTTCCTAGCTGCTTTTTTAAGTAATTTCATAGCTTTGTTTATATCTGTATGAACTGCTATTCCTTTTAAGTAGCAAATACCTAGATTCATAGTTGCTGCAGGATATCCTAACCTATCTGCTTCTTCAAAGTTTCTCAAAGCTCTTTCCTTTTATTAATTTAATTATAATTAGATTAATTAAAATGCAAATACTATTTCTATATCTAATTTAAGATTCACAAAAATAAGTTACTTTCTAATTGTTTTTTAAGCACAAAGTACCTAGATTATTCAATGCTCTAGGGCAATTTTGTTTGTCAACACATTCATATAACTTGCTAGCTTCTTATATATTTTAAACTATAATAAAATTGCCATTAGAGTCTCTGACTCCGTTTTCATAAAAATATCCTAAATCTACAATAGCATTTTAATGCAATGTGTCCTTATTTTTATTTTAACTTGCTTTCTTATATTATTCGATAGCAGATTTTATAAGCTCATCCTAACTATATTCCTTATTTGTGACCTTACTAATATAGCCTCTCTGTAATTGTTATAAAAAAACATTTTTATTTGGATTAAAAAATAAAAATAAAAATTACTTCATAGAACTAGCCAATTTGATAAATACCTTCTAAATCACCTAAGCCAGCAGATTTCAAATAGTAATCATAGGCTTAGTTTAAATCTTGTTCAACTACTTTGCCTTCAAAATAAACCTGACCAAGACTATTAAATGCTCTACAATTATTACCCTTTGCTTCTTACTTATACAATTCAAGGCCTCTTTTGACTTATTGAGGTGTTCCTATGCCGTACACGTATTCGTGGCCTTTACCTACAAGATCATCCTACTTAGAATCTACTTTAATATATTCTACCTTAGGTATCTCCACTTATCTGATTTCTACTTCTTTTTTAATTACCTCCTTCTCTATTTCTACAAACTTAACTTCTGTATCAGTAGGGAAATATTTGTCAATCAATTCCTATATCCTGAACTAAAATGAATCAAAGTCAGCATCTAATTGAGGATACTCTATTTTAGGAGGACAAGCTTGAGTTTGTGAAAGAAATTCTAAGAAGTGCAAGCATAGATAAAAGTTTTCAGGTACGTCAATAGAAAGAGCTTACTTTTGTCTTTTAATAAATAATATTTTTAGGCAAATTCAAAAAAAAAAATTAATCAAAGTAGATTATTTTTATTTAGACTTCATGCTAATTTTGAATGAAACAATTTTTTTAACTTTATCCATGAATTAAAATTTTTTATCCATTTTCTCAAAATTATTTTGATTTAAAAATATTCTTTTTCATTTATTTTAATCGTAAACAACAAATTACTAGCTACCACCACAGCATCCTGCCTTCATCAAAACTTCAATATCTTTTTTACTCTTATTAATACGTTATAGAATATAAATATGTCTGTTGCTGAAGAATTAGTTAACATATATGTTAACATTCTTGTTTCTTAAAATATCCTATAGCTTTTTTAAATGTTCAGAGCTTTATTGCTACAAGTTTTCTGCATAAACTTTGGTCTTTTTGTCTATCTTTGGACAATCAAGAATCACTTAAGCATATTCTATTGTATATTTAAATAATAGATGTTCATATTAACTATTATAAATTTATATGTTAATTTTTTTTTACCTATAACTTCTTTTTTTAAGGACTCAACTAGCTTTTTGAATTCTAAGTAGTTTTATTCAGATTCTGCTGTATATTTCTTTAAAGCATCTTAGTTTTTTTTCTTGATTTTATTTGTCTCATCTAATGACAAGTTTTAGATCTCTTACATGATCTTTTCTGTCATGATCTTTTTACATTCCTAAGCACTACCTTATTGGTCTTTTTATTAGCTTTACTTGCTCTAAGAATAATTTGATTTCATTTTATGGAAAATAATGTTTCAACTAGCAATTTATTTGTTTCTTGTTTGATTGCTTTACAGCTATTGCTATTTTTATTATTATTATTATTAAGACTGTAGATATCTTATTTTGAAACCAATAAATTAAATAAATTAATTATTTTTTATTATAAATGATTACAAACTTTAAATCCAGTCAATAAAATTTTTGAATCATTTGATTAAAACATACAAATTTCAAATTTAATTCCTTCATTATATCATTATTCATTTTTGAAAAATTTATTATTTTGATTGAATTGAAGAATTATTTATTTCTCTTAAGCAAATTAATCACGCAATTTAATAAAAGAAGATGCTTGAATAATAATTAATTATTTCAAGCATTTCTATCTAATCAAGGTTTATTTTTCAAAATACAAAAATAATAAAAAATAATTTGAAATTTGAACAAACACTTAATTTAGTTCTATAAAATTTATTACTTTTTGGCATTATTTTTGTAATATTTAGATATTTAAATTGTAGATTTATAGAAAATAATTATCAAAATGTAATTATAGTGTTTTATTTGAAAAAAATGCCAAATTTTGTTTATTTATTGATTAATTATTACAAAGAATTAAATTTTGCTTGATAAGTTAAATTTTGAGACAAATTTTACTGAACAAAAAGATAATATAAAATTCAGGAAAAATTATTTAATTGCGTATGATTGATTCTAATTTTTAAACTCATTATTTAATCCTATGGTTAAGATTTCTATAGTAAAAAAATTTTTATTTTATTTGTCTAAATTTGTGTATTTTTTAATAGATTATCAAAAATATGATGGAAGAAAACATAAAATATTAAATTAAGAATTTTATTTTTGATTTTCATTACTAATATTATATTTATGTCTAAAATCAATACCAAACATTTCTTATAATTACTTTATGCACCTATTTCTGAATTTAGTATGATATAGATTTAAAGATACGATTCTATTAGATTTTATAAATATTTAGATTATTTAAGTTTGGATAGTACTAATGAATAAAACAATATTTTTAAATTTATTTAGACAAAATGATAATTTATTTGTTGATAAAGATATTATAAGATTATATAAAATTACTAATTATATTTTTTATTATGATAAATAAATTAAACAATTTTTAAAATTTTATTTTATTTAATAGCAGAAGTGAGAAATAAATATTTAGATCATAATATAATATTACCTTTACAAGGCTTTTTTAATAATTACATTTCAGATAATTAAGACTAATTATTTGCTGCTGTTTAGTTTTAAAGCTTTTTTTTCTTTAAAAAATTATCAACATATTTATATAGATCATAGAGTAACTAAACAAAAAATAAGAGATTATATGCTAGCAACAAACCAAGAATAACGTTTCCTAAATCTAAATACTATTTAAGGTCACTGTCTTCAATTATAGCTTAAGATTTAAAAATTTACTCTTTTGAAAGCAAAGGGATATGGAGAAACCATGTTACTGATAAAGCTATTTCTCCTAAAAATTTTACAGACCTACTCAGCTTATTATGATAAGGAGTCATATAAGCTGTCAAGAGAGCAGAAATTAAAAAAAGTATTCCACAAGTTATGCAAATAGTAAGAGGGTAATTGAATAAGGAACACACAATTAAGACATATAAATATTTCTTTATATTTTAAATCAAAAAGTAGCTCTTTTAAAGTGGTGTAGAATTACATTTTAATCTCTCTGTAAAGAGGATAGAATATTCATTACCCTCACTTTTATTTTTTGTTACATTTTAATAATTAAAGTAGAATAGTACTATTTACATTGATAAAAACATTAAAGCCAAATAAAATCCTTATCTATAAATATAAGAGTCTTAATTGATTTCTATGAATTAAATAAAGCAGCAGATAGTAATTATTGAAAGACTCACTTCATTATCACTATTTATTCTTTAAATTAAAAAAATTTTTATTTTCTAAACTAAATTGTTTTTATAGAAAAGCCTAAGCTGTACTGTTATAGTTAGCAATAAAGACGAAAACAAAACAAAATATTTTATTACAGCCAAAGGAATATTTACTAAAAGACTTAAACAAAATCCGTAGTTTTTAAATTTTCCAAAATTTGGCTATTTAGAATCAACCCCATCTATTTGGAAACCTAAAATCCTGAAATTTGAATAGGATGGCTCATCTAAATAATCAGGAACTTAGGGAAATACAAAATTTCCTATAAACTAATATAGCTTATACAGTTAGGGAGGATAAATTACATCAAGTAAAAGGAATAAAGAGATAGGTTGAAGAGTGTTTAACAAGTAAAATACTATCTAAAATTAGTTAATTATTTAAAATATTCCAGAATTAGACTATTTAAATTCACTTAACTATCCATTTATTTTATCAAGATGTAAGTTATCCAAGTTTTCATCTTTTAATACCAAGGGACCTATTCCAACATTCATTTTAAAATTAACATAGCTATCACCTAAAATGAATGATTCATCATCACTTATGAAAAATTAATTTTTGATTATAATAACTACACACAAGGTTGCATAAAAATTCTAATTTATTTTTATCTCTAATTAAAATGTATTTAAATCATAAATTGGATTGATAACATCATAATATGTTTCAGGAATTTCAGGTATGTAAACTTTAACTATTTTGTTAAGGGCAATATTTTCAAGATTAAACTTTAGAAGATTTTTATCAAATATAAATTTTATTAATTATTTATTGTTTTATTTAGAAGATTTTAAATATAAGTCCATCATTTTTAAACATTTTAGCACGTTTTTTTAGTCTAAATAGTACAAAAGCTAATTCTAACACACACACTATGATCCTTATTTTTCGAATTCATCAGCACATTACAAACATTCTTTTTAGTTACAAAATAGACACTAAGAAGAGCAGCTTTAACAATTTTTTAAGTTAGGGTCAAAAAAAGTACCTGTTGGACAGGGCTAGCATACTCCATTTTAATCTTCCTAAAAGCCTTCCATGCAATTACACAGTGGTGGATTTATTCTATTGACAGAACATTTATTGCAGTTATTAGCGTTTAAGTTACAGCTCTAACACTTAGAACTGCAATTTAAACTAATGCATTCATTATTTACTTCAACATATTAGCTATCACATAAGCAGTTTGGCATAACTCTCTTATCCGAAGAGCAAGTTATGCAACTATCAGAGTTTAAATAACTACAAGAACCACACTTATAATTGCATTAACATGAATTTTATCCTTTTAGAGGCTAAGAAATGCAATCACACGAAGGAGTAATTTAATTTATGTATTAACATTAAGTGCATTAACTGCTATTATCAACACATTCTTAGCACTGCTAGTCACATTCTTAACATACTTAGGTTATTTTATCATAAAAAAAATGTGATTTACACTATAAGCATTATTTTAATGGATTAGCATTTATATCTTTACATAAAGTGCATACAAATTAGCCTTTAATATACTGTCCATTTCCACATAAATATTAAGTTGGAGATAGAGGTATTATTAAATCACAAGTTTAATCTTTTAAATTTATTACAGGTATATTCTAAGTGGTTTTAGAAAGCTAAGAACATTTTTACTAAGTAATTATTGTATTGTTAAAATAAAGGTACTATCTTTTTAAATGGAGACATTTGGTATTAGAAATATTAATATAGATATGACATGGATCTGTTTAAGTCAAATCATAATACACAAACCCGTTTTAGCTATAAATATTTATATTATCTAAGAAAATTTAAAATGAAGATGTGTTTGATCCAAAGGTTATTAAGCCTAATTGAAAATTTGTTTTTTAACTCGCAAAAGTGAATTTCTCTAAAATATAATTGCAGACAACATCTACTTTATATAGGAGCACGTATTATTTATACATTTACTTTAAGTCTGCAATGAAAGTAAAAAAAAAGAAATTAGATTAATCAAAAAGAAGAACGGCTTGTTGTGTAGAGAAACACTAAGAATCAAAACAGAGTCTGACTCTGATTACGTTTTATAAATAATCAGGTACAAGAAATACTTAAAATGAGTACCCGCCTGTAAGGAAAGAAAGATTAATAAATAAAAATTAAGAAAATTAATAATCTGAGTCTATTTCAAGGTTTAATGAAATAGTTGTTATTCCATAACTATTACTAGAATACGTTAAAGTAGCCTAAACACTCTGAGATATTTAAAATCCCTAATATTTGTTATATTTTTAAAGATTTTAGCTGAAAATAAGCTTTACACTAGGGTTATTAGTTCCTGAATTAACTATTTCTTTTAAAAAATTTGAATATTTCTAATCAAATTTGTAGATTCCTATTAATGGTGAGTCATCTTGATATAACGAAAACATTTAATCTATACCTTACTAGGTAGAATATTATAGGTTTCTAATAAATGTTATAGAATTACTTAGTAAAGATAGACAACCATTTATAAGCTAATCGCAATATCCTATGCAGAATTGTAAATCTGGAGAAGAAAAAAACGGATCTGTATCAGTAAATTAAAATTAATTATTTATTTAATTAGATCTAAATATTAGCAAATAATTATAATTATCAGTCCAAAATCCTATCCACGCTGGATCTGAAATAAAAAAAACGTAGTCTTTAAAGAATTTGTTTTTTATGTTGAATTGTACAGTTAGTAGAGGTACTCCGTTTGTGTCTGAGACATATTTTAAAATAATTTCAAGTAAAAAAATCGAACTTTACTTTATCCAAGCTAGAGTAGTTTTATTTATTTTACCATTAAGACTCATTACTGATAAAGTGAAAGAAAAGAAAAAGGAATCATCTTATTATAAGTTAAAATTTGATCCATAATACTAATATTTTGACTAAACATCCATGTTAGAGCAAGTTTAACCGAAATCAGGTTTTTTCATAACATATCTAAATTTATTATTTTAAGGGATTATAAAAAAAGGCAGTATACATTGATTACCATCATCAAAAGCTTTTGGATCTAAACAATTTCCACTACTATCTCTTGTTAGGTTACAATCGTTTGGGTTACTACATTATCTGCAATAGCTTGGACATAAAACACATTATTAACCTTAAAGATAATACCCAGCTATGCATTTGCACCCATCTGGTGAAGAGTTATCACTTACCATTTTTAAGGGACAAATTTTTCTTGGCGGATTCCAATCTTTTATGCCATTTATTTCTGTATCTGTGTTAATTTAACTTTTAATAACACAGCTCATATCGTTTTAAAAATCTAAAAGATAATTCTGTTTGCAGAGTATGCAAGAGCCATCTGCACTTTAAAGAAAGCAATTTTGATTGGAATAAATTAATGAGCCTTTATAAATTCTGATGTGGTTTAACTAATATTTATTATTGCTATCTTATTTAAATTTTAGTTGGGCTACTTAAGTGCCAGCAGTAAATGAAATGGACTGCATATTTTACTCATATCCCGAGATAATTAAAGATAATGGTGCAGTGCTATACTAGCTATAATGAATAATTACTTAAACCCACTTGGATATATCGAATTAAACTTGTGCAGATCCAAATTGAATAAAGTTAAAATATTATGTAAAAGTAACTAAATAATTAGGAAGTAAAAGAGTTAGAAAATTAAAACTTGCAATTTTTTCAAATTTAATAAAAAATGAAAAAATAAATTCATTCAATCCTTCTAATTCAATTGTTTACGTATCTAAATGGTTTGTTGAGCAAATAGTATTGTTTTGCAATTAGTCTTGTATATTTAGCATCTAATATTTAGTTCCAACATCACTTAATAATTTTCCTGGATTTTATTAGGAGTAAAAATAATCATAATGCATTATTAAACTGGACTCCTATTTTGCTAAATAATCTTCAATCTTAGAAGTTGATTATATAGAGTTATAGCTGTCTATTAAAATAGCTAGTTATTTGTATAAAGAACAAGAAGGTTAGATATTCAATCTTTGAGGAGGATTTCCGGAATTGAATTCCATATTTTACAATTGCAAATATGAATTTTAATATGCTTTTGACATGCCAGACAAATTTATATAACTATTATAAAAATATGCTCCACCATTAACTTAGATATTCCCAGAGATACAACTTAGAGTAACAACCATAAAAAACCACCTATTAGCTTTAATTTAAGTATTTTGAGTAATGCCATTTGTTCCCAATAGATTGAAAATGAATTAATTATCTTTAAGATTAACTAAGAGAGCCATCACTGATTAGTTTTATTCATGAACCGAAAATATTACATAATTATTTGATTAGTACCCATACAATAAAAACCATCCAGATATAGTTAAGTTTTGAGCTTGATTAGCATTAGGAAAAAGTGTGGAAAATTAAGTTGTATAAGCTACTTCATCAGGCTATACTTAACAAGGCTGTATTACATATTGATGAGTAAGCTATTTCCTTTGTATATTAGAGTAAGGCTATAAGCTATAAACGAATACAATTATCTAATACAAAAAAATTAATTTTAGAAAATAATTTGTCATTTTTCTTATTTTAATTTCTAAATTAAAGTATTCTTTTATGAATTAATTGTGTGCACAGAATTAAAAACTCTAATCTTTAATTCAATGCAATATATTATCATACTTGGCTTCTAAATTAATAATTTAATATCAAACCAGAATCATTCTCTCATTGTTAATCTAATAATTGATTATTAATAATCTAATAATTGATTATTATGCTGTAATCTAAGGTATATAATTTTTTTGTATATAAATCACGTAATAAGCATTACTATTCTTAGTGCTTACATTTTTAAATTTTAAATCGAGAATTGTAAAATAAATTGTCAAATTCTAATATGCAAACAAAATAGAAGAAAATAATTAATATTCTTTTTATTTTTAAAACTGTTTATTTTTTTTAATAAAAATAAAATATCTTTAAAATGTTTTTATAGTGCGTATTGTTAATTAACTAAGGTCAAGTAAAAGCTATTTTTTGGAATATGATGATTCGTTTTGCTCATTAATTTTTTTATTCGGATGATATTTACTTTTAAATATTATAATAATTTTATTATTTTTATTTATTCTATGTTAACTTTAATTTTTTTTAAATATTTTTTTAGATTTTTATTAATTAAATAATAATTTTTGAGAAAACAATCAAAGTCATTCTATTTATTTTAAAGTATTGAAAAAATTAAAAAATTTTAAATATCTTGTAAACAAAAAATTTATTTTCACATTTGTCTGTCTTATTATTTATTGATTTATCATTCTAAAAAAAAACAAAAATAAGAAAATTTTCTTTTAGATAAATGACAGATTTTTTTTAGAATATTAATATTGTAATTAATTCATTAATTAATTAAATCTAATGCAATCAATCATTAATAAATTTAAATCGAGAATAAAAAAATATTTTAAATTAATAATTTTTATAGTTTGTTTGAATTAGGTAAAAATATTGCCAAACATAAAATAAATATTTTTATAATCTATGAATATTTTTATATAACTTGAAAGAATTCTACAGAATAGATTAAACAAAATATTTATTGATAATTAAAAATAGAATATTTTTTGGGTATTATTAAAAATTTTAGAAAGTTTAAATTGGTGAATACTTTTAAAAGAAATTCATTTATATTTAATGTCAATGAATGAGACTTTTTTCTATATTTTGTAAATGTTTTTGAATTCTTTTACAGCTGTTAGAGAGAGACTATTCAGTATTATAGCACTTTTCAAATTTCTAATCTTCATTTTTTTAGAGAAAAGATTAATGCAGATTATACAATTTAATAGTATCGTAATCTAATTATGTTTCAAGATCTCTAATTAATGCTTGAAACTCTAAAAATAATGAACAAAATAATTCATGTTCATTCTCTAAATAAATATGATGAAATTATATTTGATATTGCATGAATATGTATTTTTAAAAGCTATTCAAATTAGGTTTTAATAAGAGACATTTCAGTAAGGAAAAACTATTTTTTAAAAATAATAAATAAAAAAATTATTTTTAATTTTATTTACATTTCTTTTGAGAACTTTTTAAATACCTCTTAATTGTCAAATACTATGCCAAAGAAAAATTCATAAATAAAAATATAAAAAGGAGTTTCTATATTTTGAGTTAATTATATCAAATTTTATATCATATATTCTGAATAATCTGTAGGTCCTACTTAATCTTTTATATTTTAAAATATTTTTATCATAAATGTAATTAATTTGGACTGTTAGATTGGTTAATCATTAATATATATAAGTATTTTATTAATAATTGGAGCATAAAAGGAGTCATCAACTGGTTTATGAGAATAAAGAAAACAAGCTAGTTGAATAAATTACTCAAGAGTCTCATTAGCTAACTAATGATAATTTTATACAATATTGTAAATAGTAGCTAATAACTTTCTATCAAAACTTTCATATATAGGTAGAATCAATATCTATTCTAATAGATTGTCTATTTTTTTTATCTTTTGCTAAAGACTGTCATTGCTGTTAAATGAAAAATGCTCATTTAGCTTATTTTTATAGTAAAAAGCTTTCATGATTTTGCATTCAATATCATCAGTTTAATGCATCTATTTTATATTAGTAATATTTTACCATTGATGATTTTTTAGTAAATTCAAAGTTTCAATTTTTATATATTTATTTTTACAACTTATTTTACCAAAAAATTGAGAAAAAAAATACTTTAATAAATCTACTGATATTCCATCTTAAGACAATATTGTTTTTACTTTATTCTCTTAAATAAACATACTCAAAAATATTATCAATTTTTTAAGTATTGAAGTTTGTTCGCTAATTTTCATAACTTAATCAATATCTAAATTAAACTAATCTACTTGTTATTGTAGATCTTACTACATCAAGTAGTAAACTGTTTTACACACACTGTAAGTCTCTGCAAAGAGAATTTTATTCCAATCTAAATTTGTTTTTTCATAATCCATATATTTAAATGAGTCTGTCTTGTAATTGTAATAATGTGAGCATTATTTTGAATAAGTGACAAAATCGATAACTTTAATCTAAATGATAGATGCAGATGAAAAAAATCCAAACATCTTTTAAGCTTTTTATTCGTTTTGGTCTTAAAATATTACAGCATTAAAGGGAGTTATATCTCCATGAAACAAATAGGCCTTATTCATTTAGATATTAAATTAAAGTAGAGATTTTAATATATCAACTAGTTCACTTATCTAAATGGGTCTTTACTACTTTAATTGATATAAACTGAATATTCCTGTTTCAAAAAGCAATTTATTTTCGTTATCAGAATAATCAAGCAATTTACAAATATAACTGAATAAATAAAAACTATTTTCTTATTATACAATTATCTAATGAAAGCATTTTTCATTTTAATAGTATTACTGTTATTTAAAATATTTAAGTGCGTATCTCTTTTTTTATTAAAAATCATAATAAATTTCCACTGTTGCTTATCCTCCCTTTCCTAATTCTCCTATTTTAGATAATTGAGATATATTTGTTTTGCTAATCGATATTTTGCTCATCTACGTGCCAAATCTTTACAATGAAGGTAAATAAGAGTTGAAGTACAATTATGACCATTATTTTTAATTATAAGATATATCAGATTAGCTGTCAAGTTCTTGAAATCCTTATGTTAATTCATTTTAAGTATTTTAAGATTATAATATTTCAATTGTTGTATCATTTTTACCTTATCCAAACATTCCAGATTGAAAATTAAAATCTTAAGTTTTTGTAGTTTTTTTCATTTCATTTGAGATAGATTTTAATTAAAAGGTAGCAGACTAATTTTCTAAAAAAATTATTTAAATATTTTATTTATATTCTTAAGTATCATTTAATAAATTTTATTATTTTTCATTGTTTATAATTTATTTAGTCTATATATTTTATTCATTTTATAGCTAAAGTTGTTAGTATTCTTCAGTTTTAAAGTAATAATTTGTTTAATTTTGGCTATCACTTTTTAAATTCTATATTTATTCATAGCATTTAGTTTATTATTATAATTAATCCTCCACATCATTCTTATAGAATTCCAATATCTGCTTTTTTTATATTAAATTTGATTCAATTATTACATTTTCTAAATTTTAAAATTTTCTTAAAAATTCGTCATATGATTTTTAAGAGTTTTATAAGTCAATTTAGCTTTAACTATCTTGCTCTGGAAATGAAATATAAGGCTAATTGATCTAAGTTTAAGCTTTTAAATTATAAGAATAGATAAATTTTAAGTTATAATTTTAATTTAAATAATTAAAAAATTTTTAAAAACCTTATTTCTTCCCTTGTAAAATATAAAAATAAAAAAGTATTTTATTATTTATTTTCAAATTTTTTTAAAATTAATTATGAAAACATCTGAAAATTTTGATGATACATTTTTCAAGTAACATATTAAAGCTACTTTGTATATTTTATAATTGTTTTAAGATTAATAAAATAAATGAAATATAAAAATTTTACCTTCTTGTATCTTTAATTGCAGTATTTTATAATTATATAATTACATCTAATTTTTATTTTATTTTAGGTTAAGTTCTGAATAGTATTTTATTAATTAAGGATTTCTATCAAGGTAGTATTAAGATATATTTAAAGCCTTTTATTTTAACATAGTTTTTGTTGCTTCTACAAAATTACAACTCTTTTATTCTAATTTTATACTATTTTTGTATAAATTTTCTAGTATTTACAATTGTTCCTGAACTTCTTAGTTTGAATACTTAGTTAGATTAATAGCAGACATGCAATATATCTATTATATTATTAATTGTTAGCTTTGGTTGATTGCAGGATCATGGGATATCTTTTTAAAAATGGAACCTTATTTTAGCTTTTCCAAAATTTACATGTAAGAATTAGAGAACAAATCTTATAAAAAATAGTTTCCACAATCTTCAAAATCAAATAAAGTTGGCTTACTATTTAATTTAGTTAGATTATCAATATTTAAAAAAGCTGGTTGAATTAAACTTCTAATTATGAGATATGCTATATCTTTATTGTTTTTTAATTAAATTAGATTATTTTCAAGGTATTACAAGGCATTATCATCAATTTGTTTTTGAAAAATATTTTTGCTCTCTTATGTTAAAAGAAGAATGTTTTTAAAAAATATTTTTTCACACTCACTTTCTATTTAGCTTTAGTAAAATTTCCAAAATAATTCATGCTTTTGATTATTAAGTAAAAAAAATATAAACCTTAGGAAACAATATCTCGGATTATTTAGCAAATCTTCATTTGCTATAGGTTTGATATGATTATCAAATTTATTTTATTTGTCTTTAAAAATATCAAAAAAGAACTTTAAAATTAACTCTATTGAGGTATCACTGATCTGTGTATTATTTTAAATAATTTATTTCAATCCTCTCATAATTTAGCAGAGAGTATTTGTTTAAACAGATTCCTTTATTAGCACTTCTGGTTGATTTGAATGTTAATAATAGAGTAAAGCAAGTTTATTAAGCTGAGTTGGACAAGAAAAATAGTTTTTGATGATTGTTTGCTCAGTTTAACTAAGATAAATCAATTAAATTGTTTCCTAAACTTGCTATTCAGGCAGAATGTTTGCTATTAGAGAAAACATAACTTATTTATCAAATTATTATTTATTTTTATCAAGGAAAAATAAAATAAAATCAGATAGTTCCTTGCTAAATATTTTTTTGAGTTTTTCAATTTAGCTATTCTCTAATGTAAATGATTCTTGATCGTCGTTTGAATTTATTGAGCTATCTAAACTAAAAACTAGTTTAAGTACTTAGTGAATAAAAAATTTTATAGAAAAAAAAAGATAATGCTCTTCTGTGAATTCAAACAAAATGTTTTTTTAATTTTTATAATTTTCTATTTTTTAAAATGAAGATGAAAAATATCCGTTATAGACCATCATCTAAGCCCAATAATTTAAGCTTTTAGTTATAGAGTAGGCTTAGTTGTATTTTAAGTAAAAATTATTTTAAATTACTTAAGATTGAAACATACTAAAGGCATTTAGTTTAAAATTTGTTAGATAGAATTTATTTTCTAAAAAATAGAATAATATTTTCAACATTTAATTAAGTATTTGCCTTAATGTTATTTCTTAAATGCAAGCGTTATTCCTTACATAAACATATTTCAAGTCATCTAGGTTATATTTCCCATCTATTATGTATATGTGTTGATTTTCATAGTCTATGAACCCAACTTTACAAACAAATCTAGTTAAATTAGAATCTGAATTTATTGATAAAACTCTTTGATGTGTCATGTAAAAATGTAAAGTGCATGGTATAGAGATTATGCTATATCTAATGTTAAATTTTTTATCAAATAATTATATTAAACAGTCCTAAGTATTGACTTTACAAAAATTTTTTACTTAAATATCCTATTCAGTATTAGATTTGAGATTTTTTTCGAATTCTAAATGATTGTTATTTATTTTAGAAATATCATTTAATTGTGTGATTAAATTTTAAGTCCTGTTAATAAAATCTTTAATTTGATATTAAGATATCAATTTTTCTTCATATAATTCATTATTTTATCTAAATCGCTAAAAATTGCTATTTTTTATATCAAACGAAAAAGAAAAGTCTGTGTCAACAGGATAGGTTATAGTTTATTTCGTCAGTCCATAAGGCTATAAAAATAATTATTAAAGATAATGATAAAAAAATATAAACAAAATCTTACATGTAAAATAGGTGTTATGTCTATATAAAACAGCTTAGAAAGATTCTTAACAGCTTTTTAAAAATCTTGTTTTTACTATATATTTTATATTTATTTAATCTCCTCCAAAGTAGGTTAATTATTACTTAATAATTTCTCTTCAGATAATTTATCATTATTAGTATGTGAAGCATTTTATTGAATTTCAAATATTTAAATATTTAAATTATTTTAGCAATTTTCATAGCTTTGAGTATCTTGTTTATTTTATTACAAATCTCCTTTGGAAAAACTCTAATTTTTAAAATAATTAAATATCTTGCAATTATTTTAATTTTAGAGTATTTCTTAATTAGAATTTTCTTCAGGTAACTTTAAATATTTTTTATAAAATTAAGCTTATTCCACCTCATCATTTTATTAGTAAAGCAATTTGTGATCTTAAATATATATTTATAAATAGTGCAGGTTAATAATAGGGTAATGCTGAAGAACACTTTTACAATACTTTTAAAAAAATGAAATAACTTCCTATTAACAAACTCCTCTACTTTAAAAATCTTCAATAAACTTACTCATAAAATTATTATAAAATATATTTTCTTCAGGCTAACATGTTTCTATCTTCTAGACTAGCTCAAGGATGCAGTAAATTTCTTTGTAGAGTATCATTCTTTTGTCAAAAGAATTATCGTATTTTTTCAATATAAATATTTTTCTTAACCTGACAATAAATTTTGACTCTCTGCAGTCTAAACCCACATTGTGTTGATCATATTGACTGTAATATAATTCTAACTCATCAAAAATTAAAGCAAAATCTATTAACTACATTAAAAAGTTAAGCTTATCTATTTAATTAAATCTGTTTTTAGAATACTTTAACAATTATTTGAAAGACAAATCAAAGGCTTCTTCCATTATAGAGCAATGGTATTCATTAAAGCTTATTATTTTACAAAAAATTGAGTCTAATAACTAAATTCTAGATAATTACTAATTTGATTGGTAAAATCTACCAAATTCTACTTTTTTAATTAAGAAATAAACATTGATAAACTTCTAGCTAAAATTATCATAAAATATAGAGTAAATAATAGAATCGTTTTCTAATTTTAAAACAGCAAGCCTAAATTACTAGCCAAAGCTACCTTAAGAAAAAACATTTTCTTTAAAATTTGGATAAAATACTACATAAAATTATTGAATTAGATTTTCATAGCATGTGATTTATCTTTTAAATCTATGTTGTTCAAATTAAAGGGAAAGCTTCTAAATGAGAATATTATCAGATAAGATTTTCATACCTTTATCCTAAAAAATAATTAGCATAAATATTTTGAATTAAATTTTACATAATTTGTTTCATCTTCTTAAATCTATTAATTTATGTATTTATTTATTAATTAAATTTTACATAAAGCATAATTAAAAGTTTACTAAATTATGATTTTGAGGATCTAGTGCATGTTTTAATATTTCTTCATAGTACTAGTATGGTTAAAGATCATCAAATATAATATTTTAATTTTAGCTAGTGTCCTCATTATTATATAAGTATTGACTATTATTCTAATCTTGAAACAGCTTATTGTTGTTTTAGAGATACTTAGGATCTACCTCATTTTCGCAAAAATAAAATTGACTAACTTTATCTTAAAAAATATTTAAAAAATAATTTATTTAAAGATTTAATAGAAAATCTACTTTTATTGCCTATTTTATTAGGTTATGAAGGAATATCTTATTTTTGGATCAAATCATTTTAATCTATTTACTTTATCTTATACTAATTTTTTTCATTGATTTGCATTTACTTAATTAAAATTGGCTCTAATCACTTTTCTTAATTTATTATGTATTTACTTTTTGACTTTTCAACCTAATATAATCTATTAATATTTTTTATCTAATATTTTTTAATTATTGTAAGCAAACAATTTTTTGTGAATAATTAGTCATCTCTTTTCCTTAACATAAGGTAGAGAATAAATGCAACATACTTTTCTGCTATATCCTATCATTTGTTTAATTTTATTATTTAGTTAAATATTTTTAAAATACATATAAGGTTAGTTATTCATTTGGAATCCTCTAATAAATCAACCAAAATTACTCAAAATCAACTAATTTAAAATGATTTGATAGATATTTTTCTTAAATATGTTAAAACTATTTCTCATTTTTATAATATATCTTTACTTACATTTTTATATAAATAGTTATTACTATATAAATTAATAAAAATATTCTAAGATATTAAAAATAATAATATGATTATAATATTGAGAAGGCCTAATTGCTTTCACTATAAAATTTTAGCATTTAATTTTTGCTATTAACAATATAAAAAATAAAAAACTAGCTCAACACATCAATCAGAAAATAATTATCAATAAAAACCGAAATAAATAAATATAAATCATGCAAAAAGTAGATCTTAATTATACAATTTCAAAAAAAGTATTAAATAGAAGCAGTTTATTGTAGTAATTATTTTTTCAACTCATATAAGTAGACATTTTATTAATTAAAATATAAAAATTTAGATGATTTATGCAAAGAAATTTATTTTATTAAAATACTTTAATAAATCTAAATACTCTAATATATCTGTTTTTCAGTCTTTTAAATTAATTTTTAATGAAATTTGATATTTTTTCTTTTCCTTAATATTTTCAATATTTAAACATTATTTTATTTTAAATAAATAAAAAGATTTATGGTGTATAAAAAGATTATTAAAATTTGTATAATTATTTTTATCTTTTAATAATGTAGAAGTTACTTAATAATTAAATAATAATAATAAGGTAAATACAATTTATTTTTAACAAATATTTCTAATAAAATATAAAAAAGAAGTAGATTTATCTTTATTTATTCAAGTTAGATAAAAATAAATAAAGATAAAATATGCTAATTGAGTGAATTAATTAATATATTTCTATAATATTTATTGCTATAAGTATCAATTATATTGTAGTATTGTAAAAATTTCAAATTTTAATTAATTTTATAGATATTTTTATACACAAGTTAAATTAATTATATCAAACGATCTTAAATGCCTTTTATGCTTTTTTCTTTTTTGAGGTTTTTATTTCTACTTCAAAGTTTCTTTTTTTATCTTTAGAAGGAATCTACCTTGTTTTTGATTCTTTTTCATCAAAATCATCATCATCTAAATTTTTATTACTTTCTGTGATTTATTGCTAGTTTTTAGATGTGTTATTTTCATCGTTTTCCTTAATATTATCAGTCTCTTTACCAGTTATTTCTTTTGCCACTAATTGGCTTTTTATTTCTCTTTCCTTTTTCTTTTTTTCTAGTTCTTTTTTCTTCTTTGCATCAAAGTCATTTCCTACTAATTACTTTTTTGTTATTCCTTTCACAACACCTGCACTTTCTCCAAATTACCTATTTAAAAATGTATTATTTGATTAAGTCTACTTATTAGTTTATTAAAAAAATATCTTTTACTCTTCAGAATAGCCTAATCCCATACGTCTATGAGTGTATTAAAAAATGCTTTTCATATCTTCAAAGTCTGTATATTCCTTTTTGTTTGACTCTGAAGCTTGTGCTGAATACTAACGTTAATTTTATTGTTTTCCCATTACTTTTATAAATTAAATTGAAATATCTAGATATTAATTATTACCAATAATTCTGTTGATTAATTAATCATTTAATTATTAATTTTTTTGTTTTAATAATTTTTAGAAAGCTGAAATTTCTAAAGATTAATTCTAATTTAGGATTTATATATTGAGTGTTATTTTTATTAATTTAAACTATAATTTAATCAATTTTATAAGTACCATGAACCATTTTTATTCTAATACTTGCAATTAGTTAATAGGCATTTAAATAGTAAAGAAAATAAATACTATTATTTTTACTATGATTTCTATAGTTTGTGCTAATTAATAAATTTTGCAAAAATTGTTCAGCATTAAAGATTTTAGTTGATTTTTTTGCTGATTTCTCATAAATTAATGTGATTTTCAGTAGAGAATTTAATATTAATTTATAAAATCAGTTTCTTAATTAATTAAAGAGATAATTATTTAGTTTTAAGAATGAGTAGTAGCAATTAGAAAAACAGACCAATGTTTTCAGCAAGTGTGAAAAACTTGTCTATTTCTACTAGGCCCTAAACTGCTCTTGCAGGAGGAGGATAAAGTTTACTGTTTCCTGTAAATTAGCAACAAAAAATATTGAGAGAAAAATATCCAAATGTTACAAGTTTAAGTCCAAAATCTATGCTGAAATTAAAATAATAAGATGATTAAAAAAGTTATTTTTCGGAGTTATTATCTTCTCCGCTGTAAAACTAGCTAAGAAATTAGAAAAGCCCATAGGCAATATCTTAAATAGTCTAACAAGCGAACTCATAGCTCAGTTCTTCACTAAAAAAAGGAGCTCCAAATAACATTAGAGTAAATAATGAATTAGCAGAATATGCATTTGAAGATTTGATTGAAAAAGAAGTGAAAATTTCACAAGAAGAATACGAAGAATTTAAGAGAAAATATCACAGAATGGTGTTTGATAAAAAAGGTAATTACTTATATACAAAATTAGAGCCAAAAAGCTTAGAGTAGCAGAGAACAATTCAGGAAATATATTAAAGTAAAAACACATCAGCTAAACTTAAAAAAGATTTAAATGAACGCTAAAAGAATTTTTAGCCTGAAAAAATTATCGGAAATCTAGTTAAGAGTTCCTAAGAATAGGCTACTATGCATCCAAGAAGAAAAGCTATTTAGGAAATTAAAGATAGAGCTATAAAAAGTTTAAATGAAATGCTCAGCTAAACAGTAAAGCAAAAAATCATAGAGGGAGCACTTAATGAAATTCAAAAAGCTGTATACATTTTTTGATTATTGTGAAATTAAATATTTAATGTACTCAAAAAAATTAAAATAATTTAAACTTAACTAAATAAAGTCAACAGAAATGAACAGTGAGGTAGAAAAGTTAGTTAGAGAAAACGAAGTCTTAAGAAGGGATTTAGAAAAACTAAAAGATAATATAGTTGAGTTGTAAACGTAAAATGAAAATTAAAACTGGAAAAATTCATGTCTAGTTAAAGACATAGGACAGATCAACATAGAATTTGATAAACTTAAAAAGAATTCATGTGAATTAGAAGGCTTCATCCCTTAATATAAGCTGTTGAACTCTAAATTTCCAGATTTAGATGCAAAACAGCTCATTTTTAAGTATGAAAAACTAGAAAACTTGTGTCTAGAGTTAACTAAAAAAATAGCAGAACTAGAAGATTAAAAGCATGCAATAGATGGAGAAAAGCAATAAATAAAATAAATTTTTGACAGATAAGCTGATGACCTAATGCTTAAAGACATAAATAGAGAAAAACAAATGAAAATGTACTTGGAAAAGCTCAAAGAAAAAGAAATAGAAATTAAAGACGCAGAAGAATACAAATAAAATTATATGCTTTTGTATAAAAAAATTTAAAAGATTTTTATTGATTGGAATTCACAAATTAAGGTATATTATTAAAATATCTTGAATAAGTTTAATTTAAAAATTAAAAAAATAATTATATTTGTATCTAGATAAAAGATCAAATAAATAAATAAAACTTGTTAACAAATCTAAAATTTAAAATTTGATGAAATGATTTTTATGAACATATTAAAAATTATCAATTAAAACAACATTTAAAAAAATATCTATCAAATAGGTTTATCCTTTAGAAAAAAAGGATGATAATGGACCAAAAGCTAATATTAAAGATCCTATGGAAATTTTAGATATTATGGAGAAGGAGATTAAGATATCAACTCCTGATAAGCTTCAAGAATATTTAAGAAAAATTATTGTTTCTGCTAATTTACTACAAAGAAAGTAAAATTATACAAAAATTTTGAATGTTATTTTTAAACAGACTAAAAAATTTATGTTTAAAAAAATTTGAATCAAATAATTATTCTAATTGGTACAAAATTATTTTATTTAAAAAAATATTAGATATTTGCCTGAATATGTTAATGAAAAGTTCGATCCTGATAAAATCTATGAAAGAATATTAAAACTTGTCAACAAGTTAAATGCTGAGAATTTCAAGTTAAAAGCATAAATAAAATAACTAAAAAGGACAGATTCTTTTGGGCACGATGGAGCAAATGATAAACAAAAAGGAGATTTAAATGATTCTCGTTCTTACTTAAACAATTCTCTTACAAAAAATTATCAATATGAAGAATGATAGTATAAAACAAAAATATCAAAAAAAAATAAAAATTGTAATTTATATAAAATTTATTACATTTATTAATAATTTTAAATTAACTAAACATAAATAATAACCAATATTCATTTTTATTAAATTTATCACTAAAAGCTAACATAAAAAATACTTAAGTCAAATAAAATTGTTTACGTTTAAGATTTTTATATAAAAGTAAATATTTTTTTCAAACAAAAACTCTACACAATTTTTACTTAAAAAAAACATTTTTCATATTTAAAAAGAAGCAAATCAATTATTAATTTATTCATTTATTTTAATTTTTGTCCAATTTATTTTTTTTTGGAATTTTAATTTTGAGAAATAATTATCCTAAATTTATCATAATAGTGAATAGTTATTTAAATGGGAGTAAAATAAACCTTTAATTTACCAAGGAGGTTATGAATAAATTTTAATTATCATTAACAAAAGCAGTTTTTCATTTACATTCAGTCCTTATAGATATTTAATAACAATTTAAAAATTTTAAATCATTCGTCACATTAAGAAGGGTAATATTGCATCACATTTTTAGGATTTACACGTTAAAAAAAAGCAAAATGATAACATAATTTACAATAATTATTAGATAAATTTAGACAGCAAAGATTTCGTTCAACACTAGTATTTTGAATTTAAATAATTGCAATTAATTTTTAAATTACTTAACTAAGATTACATAAAAGATACCCTACCACTAAAACCTTGGAAAAGAGTTTTTGTATAGTACTAAACATTATTTAGCAATAAAAAATAAATACTGATTGATAATTAATCAAAATTGTATGGATAAAAGCAAATATAACAAAAGAATGGCAAAATAATTTAATGGATGTTTTTATTGATTGATTATTAGATGATCTTCACTAAGTGTTACTTTAAATTGGATAGAAATCACTGGTAAAAACTCTTTATATTCATCTTTTGTTTGCTTTAAAACTGTCCACAAAATAATTTAAATTAATTAAAAATATAGAAGATCGAGTATTTATCATAATCATTCATATAATTGTATTTTTACTTAAATAAATTAGCTTAGGAATTTAGAGGTTACTTAATTTACATGTTAATTCAATATCTCTCTATTTTTCTGCAGCTTACATAATCCAATATTGAAAAGTCAAAATAAAAATAAAAATACTTAAAATACTTATTTTTTAATAATTTTTTTTATAATAAATGCTATTTGAGTATATGAAAAATTTACATTTAAAATAAAGCATGAATGTAATTTTTTAAAAAATATAGAAATTTTCAAACAGGAAACTCTTTGATTTTTAAATTAATCTGCATTTATATTTGAGATGCATTTACCAAAACATTTAAAATCGGTATAAAAGCAAGATTAATTATATCCAATCAAATTTCAAATAAAAATAAGAATAACTTTTAGACTTTTTAATAAAGGAAAATACTTAATAAGGGGGTTTTTTAGTTTTATTTTTTAAAAAGTAAAATTAATATTCGATTGTATTATATTGAATAGATTTATTCTTTTATAAAATTTGAATGCTCTCTTAACTTTAATTTATATATAAATTTTAGAACATTCTTCTCATTTAAATATTCGAATCAATTATTTTTGAAAGTAGATACTTTTATTTGAATTATGAGTATTGATTTTTAAAATTTCAACAAAGCTTTGAAATTACTGTAAGAAAATGAAGAGTTTTCATAACCAAATTTATTAATAAAAAACTCTTTTCATAAATAAATTATAAATTAAATTTTTCAAACCTTCAACTCTTATTATAAAGTTATTAATTAGAGTAATTAGATCTGATTATATTTTTTACCAACTCAAAGAGCAAATAAATAATAACCACCCACAATTCATTCTTAGCTTTCTATTTTTTAATTTATTTTTCTACTTTAAAATAATAATGAGTATTAATTTTTCCTTTTTTAAATTTAATGATATTTAATTGGTTAAAAATACTCTATTCAATATTTTATTTTCATTTTATTAAAAAAAACTCAAAATCAAGAAAAATAAAAATGTTTGTTGGCTTATTTTCTTTACCCGGTTTATTAAATTTAAAAGTGATAAGAAGTAGATGATTTTGTTGAAAGCTAAGTATTTTTATAATTGATAAAAAATGTATATTTTGCAGTAAACAATCTTCATTCAATCTTAAGCTTAAGTGCAAATTCAAATATTTTTGTCAGATTGCTATTTTTGAAAAAATGAGAGAAAAATAAAATTTAACTCCATTTTAAAAATTCTAAATATTTTGTTTATAATTTGAAAAAGAATGTCTTAATTATTCTATGAAAATTAAGAAAAGTTAAATTTAAAATTAATAATTGAATGAAACTATGAAATTTTCAGTAAGATTAATAATAAAAATATTTGAAGGAAATTCTAAATTATTTCTGAAATTTAAATTTGTTTTCATTCATTTATTAAATAATTTTGATTTTTAATCAACTTTTATTGAATAAAAATTTGAATTTGTTTATTATTATAATAATTATTTTTGTAATGTCAAAATAGATGATTTGTTGAAAGACCTCGATTCATTTCCAAAAAATGTAATTTATATTTGAAGGATAAAAAATGTGAATAAAATTTTAAGAGGATAGCAGCAATATATTTTATTAAAAATTTAAACAACATTTCTAAATATTTTAGAGATTTTTCGTTAAGAAAATATTCAAATACTTTGCGGAAGTAAGATTAAATAAAATCAATAACTATTCACAGTAATATATTGTTTTTGTGGTATATCTATGAGATTAGAATTTATGGTTAATATTACTTTAAGAATTTATTGGTTTTAAAATTTAATTAAATCGACCAATACCAAGCAAGCAAGCAAGAAAATATGCAAGCAAAAAATTGATATTGAATTCAAAGCAATTAATATAAGCAATCTTAAAATGTAGATATGAAAATGATATGTTAAAAATTTATTTTATAGAATATAGACAAAAGCCTTTAAAAGTAAAAAAGAAAATAGAAAAATCTTTTATTCAGTGAAAATTGTTAATATAAAAATATATTATTATTGTATCTTATTTTATATAATGTAATATCGAAATAATTATTTATTTGTTTGTCTGTCTATTTAAGTTCGTATCTTAGTTTTATTCAATTTTATAGTACCACTATCATTTTTCGGCAAATCAATAAATTATTTTCAAATTTCATGCTGAAATAAATTTAACCTTTTTTATCTTTTCATTTTTAACTCTGCTTTTATTAAATTCTACATTGGTTTGGATTTGAACCATACTTCTCCATAAATTATTCCTATTAATTGAAAGTAAAGCATCCAAAATTATGGTAAATGATAATATTAATTTAATATTTTATTAATAGCCATCGGAATAAATGGAGAAGAAACATTTATGCAAAAATTAGTTTGTTTTGAAATCATAAGTAAGTATTTTATTGGATAATTATCAAATACTAAAGATACAAGAAAAATGCAATACACAACAAACAAATAATACTTTTAAATCATCCAATTAATCTATTCGTTTAGTTTTTTCTTTGTTCATTTATCAAATCGAAATATTTCGCTTTTTAGATTCTTAAGATTATTGATACAATTTAAACTGAGTAACTAAAGAATGATTCTTTTAAACAAAAGATATTAACTGATATCGCTACAGCTATATATTTGAATGTCAAAATTGCTCAATATTTATGTCGTAGTTGATATCATTTTGTGTGGATTCGTATAAAATAATATTTTAATCCTTTATTATTTGCAAGCACCTTACTTTGTTAGGATTGCTTAGAGTAATCATTTTAGTTGTGATTTCAATATTTCCTCTTTATTGAACTAATCCAATTATCGCTAAATTAGAAGTTTTACCAACTTATGCAAATATTCTATTCATGTGAATTGAAATATCGTATATAAAGCTATTTAGTTTTATTTAATTCAAAATTTCTAGAGTCTCAAATGAACTAATTTTGATAAATCCGTCAGCTGAACTAGTCACGAATTGTATATCCCTACTGTTATTGCCTCCTTGTAGTTTTAAAACTTTGATGGAATAAATAGTCTTAGAGTGAATTGTTTGGCTTCTGCAAACTTGTGGTCTGCTATAGCTAAAGACGGATAGAGATCCTCCTTCATCTCCACACAAAAATGAATCTTTACAGCTTACTGATTAAAGAGAGTAAATTGATCTTTGTATTGATTTCGTCTTGAATACTTTTTAGCCTGTCAAAATATTCCATCCGTATACTTCCTCCTCACGTCCCGCAGTCAGTAATAACTGTTGGTTAATTTAAATAGATTTATTTAAATCATTTACATTAAAAATACAAAAAATATTTAAAAAAATTGCCCTTATTTTGAATTTTAGGCAAAGAGTAAGTCGTATTTAAATAAATTCAAAAATATAGGAGCTGCAATAATTAATAAATAAGCAAATTGATTAGCTGAATTAATATTTTCCTTAATGAATTACTGGATTGATATTTAAAATTTTTAAAATTCAAATAAATAAATATATGGAAATTACATTGTTGTATTGATCATAATGGCAAGTGTAAATAGCATTCAAATGTCCCTCGATTATTCTTATGCATTTGTAATTTATTAAAGAAAATACTCTTATTTTATTATCACCCGATACTGAAATTAGTAATTTTTATTTTGGAATATATACAAGATCATTTACCGCATCATTGAAAGAGTTAAATATTTTTATTATTTTTTAAGTTTTCAAATCCCATATTTTTATTGTTCCATCGGAAGAGCACGAAGCACATACTGCTTTATAGAGATGTAAGACTCTCCAAATAGATTTTGAATGAATATCAGAAATCTTGTACTATGCAGTTCTGGCAGAGAATAAATTTTCTGGTGAGTTTTAACTATTCGCAAAATTGCTAAAAGAAGATGAGCTAGGTGCAATATTTTACTGGCCAATTTAAGAAACTTATTAAGTAGACTCAATATGTTTAGAAGCAAAGAATTAATTATTAGAAAATTTCATTAAGATATCTTCTGCACTCAATTAATTACTTTAGTTTTGATTTTTTTGAATGATAGGGCTTTCATAGAAAGGAGCAGAAATCAAACCATTTCGGAATTTCTTGCGTATTTCATTTGAAAGAGTGAAGAAATAATCAGAAATTTTTTTTATGTGATTGAATTACTAAATAATTTTCATTTAAATGTCTTTTTATGTCATGACTTAAAATGTTTAATCGCCTTAACTATATTCTTGCAGTTCTACGAATCCACCACCATTTGCTTGATCTTTGAGCCTTGATTAATTATCTATCAAAAAATGAAAAGAATTATTCACAAATTGCTAAACAACTTCACTAGAAACAGCTTCATTTTTCTTTTCAAATTAATTATAACATTCTTGTAGTTTCTTCTCATAACTTTAAAGATTATTAAAGCAATGGTTAGTAATCTTTTCCGCTTACTGTATTTATTCCTCTACAAATTGGTAAATATCCATAATCTGATTCCTGATACATTTTAAATAATTTATATATTTTTACTAAAAGCTATCTTTCCAGTCGCTACTCTAGAAACTAGAAGGAGAATTATTACCCCTTGCAGGCTATTGCTATTGTTAGGAGAACTCAGTTGTTTGAGTCAAGTTAAAAAAATCGTTCAAAGCTGTTGGCTATTTAACCTTTTAGTTGTAATAGATGCTATGAAAAGTACTTATGTACTCTTCGATAGGGATCACCTTGTGCCCTTTATGGTTCATTTTCTAATTTTCAGGAACACAATTTTATTAATTGATATTGGTGTAATTGTGAAAAGAATCGTTAATGCAATAGTGGCATAAAAGGCTTTTATTTTTGCAACTATCATCAACGCATATAAAAATTTTAGGAGAAGAGTGGTGCTACTTTATGCATCTGTCGTACTAAAGATAGAAGCCTTACTCTTCTTAGTTCCTTGCTATGCTTTGCTTCATTAATATTTTGAAAAAAAATTAATTCTTTTATGTATGAAATACTAAAATAGAGTTAGATTTAAATGATAATAACTTACTGATTTAAAAGTTTTATATAAATAAACATGTCTTGATATTATTCTATTTAAATTAAATTTTCAAATAGCTTAATGCTATATTTAATAAAGAAAAGTATTAAAAAAATTTTTTTTGGTTCATTAACTATTACAAAAAGACATCATCAAATTTGTTAAAAAGCTAAAATCAAATTTACTAATGTAAATACTATTTAATTTATTACTTGATTAAATTGATATAATGCATATCAAAAATAGACTTTGGTTATATGATCATATAAATATGTAATATTATATTTGTTATTACACTATATATCATAACAATTTAATTAAAATCTTTAAAATACTCACTAATAATGTTTCATTAAATAAATATAATCATAAAAATTCAAATTATTTAAAAAATGGTAAATTAATTAATCACTCATATAAAAAATGTTGAAAATGCATACATTTTAAGTATATTTTGAAAAATACTTAGCCTTGTAAATTTTTATTAGCTTAAATAAATAAATAAAAAATAGCAAAATCAACCAGCTAGCTTTTTTTTTGATTCTCAAAAAATATATGAAATTAAAAACACTTAATTAATATTTAAAAATTAATTATCAATCAGAAATAATTGGATTTTAAATAGTTATTTAAAATGTAATCAGCTTGTTATATGCTATTAAAGTAAGACTAAACTAAAAATATAAAGTTAAAAATTAATTTTACTAAACAAAAACAGAAGAAACGTAGGAAAAAAAATGCGTTATTAGTTTTCGTAAGAAAAGGTAGATAGGTTGATAGATAGATATATATTGTAACAAATAAGAATATAAATATTTTGATATGTACACACAATAAATTTGTAAATATTAAACTTATAGTTTTATAATATTATTTAAAATACTTGTAAAATTAAGATTTGTTAAATTTATAAATTAGTGTTTAATTTATTATTTTTTTGTTTGAAATTATTACAAAAGAAGAAAGAATTATTATGTTTGTTTGTTTGTTAGCTTGATTATTTTTTTTTCTCTTTTTTATCTGTTTAAGGCAGTGCAAGAAAATATTTGTCAATTTTAAAGATATTTGTGATTGTTTGTTGATTGTTAGTTAGATACATAGAAAGAAATTAAGGAAGATAGTTGATTTGTTTGTTATTAGTAGATAAATAGTTTATTGGTTGATCGGTTGGTTGACCTTTAGGAATAGAAAGATAAACAAATGGTTATTTATGTTAGAATAATTAATTAGTTTTTATTTGTTTTAGTATTGATATTGTAAGATTTTTCAATAGTTTTTGATGTGTAAGATTAAGATATTCTCAATGGGCAAATCAGTATTGAGGTTAGAAATTAGAATTGAAAGTAGGTATGTTGTTTCCACTGCTATTTCTTTTACCAAATTACTTTAAGATAAGTCCTCCTTTTCCTGTATCAACACAGGAGAGTCTTTTACGCATAGCTTCCATTTTAGCGTTTTTACCGCTTTGTTCAGGAGTTTATTGCTTGGAAGAATAAGAAGAGCAAGAAGAAGCTGATAAATTAGAAGAAGAGCGTTAAACAACCTAAGGATGGTATTAATTCTAATCAAAAGATTAATGATACAAGTAAGCTTAAGGGTTATACTATTATGGATATTATTGTTGAGGGTAGTAAGGTTACTAGTAGTAAGGCTGTTATTACATGGGGAACATAGGAACTTACTATTGCATAGGAACGTGATGGTATTAGAGCATTCCTTAATTGAAATGATATTAATAGTATTATTATTGTTAATATTATTGAATTTACTATTACTAATGGTTATAGTAGTTCTATTATTATACTCTCATTTAATAGTGGTATTATTGTTACTATTATTGGTAACTATTAGCGTAAGGAGATGAGTATGAATTTTAAGATGATGTTTGAGAGAAGCTGGTATTTGAAGAGTTGTATTGGGAGAGGTCTAATTATTGACTATCTCCTTCAGTTTAATCGAATTATTCTGAATTACTTCTAGCAGAGTTGAGGGCAGGGTAGGTGAAATTTTCAAGCTCCATTTTTATGTTAGTTAGTTAGTATAAATTAAATGACTTAAATATTTAAATTGATGAGGTGTTTGAAGACTTTTTTTTCTGGAGAGAGTAAGTAAGTAAGTAATACAATATATTTGAGAAGTTGTTTATGAACTTTATTATTTAGGATTTGTTTGTTTAGCAATAGATCAGTGACTCGCAAATAAAGTAAATGCAAATAATGTATTTATGTTTTAATTTATTTGACTTTTTTTTGTTTCTGATTGAATGAGAGAGATCTTTGTTATTTTAAATTTTTTTGTTCAATTTGATTTTATTTAATTAATTAATGATTATAAGAATAACAAATAGGAGCTTGAATTATTTGAAATGTATTGAAGAACATTATTTGATTGAATTTTCATGTATTAATTGTAAATTTTGATTTATTTACCAAGAAATCGAATATTGGTTGGTATGTAGGTAATCAATTCCAAATCTATGCACTCATTTACTATATTAACAAATTAACCATCAAAAACTATTGCTTAATTAATTTTATATGGTAAATTTTTATTCTTTAGGTCTAACAAAAGTGTTGCAAATTCCCACAAAATAAGCTTCCTTACTTCATATAATTATTCTAAATCCATAAATTTATAATTGACTTTTCTTTGTTTTCCATTTATGTGTGCCCCACCGCTTCATTCATTCATTTATTAATAAATTCATTAATTCATACATAGAAAATTTCATACACATACATTTACTATTATTCATTCATTTTTTATTTATTTAATTACTTATAAGAATTTTAAAGTAGAAATTTAGTCACATCACTCATTCACTCACACTATTTGTATTTTTCTGGGAGATCTATTTAAGCTTCTCATTACATCAACATTCAATCTTTTCTCAAATTTAATTATTTTTTACACAGATTTTGTTTTTTGGAAAACAAATCTTTTTGAGAAGGCTAAATATTATCTTTTATTTTTTCAAACATAAAATCATACAAATAGACATTTTTATCTATACTTAATTTAAAAAAAAAGCCAGTTATATTGTGAAATATTTTCAGCACCGCTGCTTGATTAAATGTGTATTCTCAAAAATATACCTTCTTTTTGTTAATATGCAGAGTAACAATAACTTTTTAAATAAAATTACATGAATTATGTTCGAAAAAAGGGAGATTTTTTTTTATCTAAAATTTAAAAAATAAAAAGATCCAGTAGCTAAAAATTGAAATCATGTGTTAACTCATAACGATCATCCACTGATCATTCAAGTAGATTTTTAAGTAATATTTTATTAGAAAAAGGTAAATTCTTTTTTTAGAAATATGTATGATTCATTTTAAATAAATCTACAAGTATTTGCTTTGTTATAGTGAAAATGTAAAATATTTACTTCTATTTAGCAATAAATTAAAAGTAACAAAAACAGTTTAGGTTACTTTCATTGATTACTAAAAATTGCAAAAATATTTTTTTTAAGCAGACAAATGTTTACAAAACACGATTTTAAAGTGAGATGAATAGTTCTGATTTAATCATTTCATTTTTGAAATGAATAGAAATTTACTATGCATTTATTCATTTATTTTAAAGTTACTTTCTTAATTTTAAATATGGAATTTTCTTATTTTATAGTTTTTATATAAAAAATACAAATTGATTTTTAAAGAAAATCTAAATTGTTTTGTCTTTATAGCAATTCACTCAACTAAGTAGTTATTAATTCACTTTTTTTAACAAGTATTTTTAGATATTGTAAGACAGAAGGAATTTATTTCAATAAGGATTTATATTGATTTATTTTTGTTTTAAGAAAAAATATACTGGTAAAAGCTAAACAAACAATTTGAAATTTAATATTTGAAATGTTTAAAAATGAATAAGATTATTTATTAATTTATTTCATTAAATAAATAAACTAAATAGGAATCATTTTTAGAAACTCAAATTATGTTTTGTTACAGAGTTTAAATCGCCATACGTTCCTTTTTGGATCTATAAAATTAGATAAGTATGATTAATTTGTTTAGCTATTTTTTACTATTAAGATTATTGTAATTTACTCACTGCTTTACCATTTATAGGAATATTTCCATTAATTAAATATTTTTTAATAGATTTTAGGCCTTTTTTGTTTCTTTCACCAAACAAAATTTTACTAATTCTAATTTGCATATGGTGGGGATTGGTTTCAGTAAGCAAAGATTTTGAAATATAATTTTGCTATCCAAAAGACAAAATCCTTTATCAATTCATAATTATACTTCTGTTATTTAAATTTCTGTGATTACTTTTGTATTTATTAATTAGATGGATTATTAAAAAATAAATTTCGACTAAATTTAAATACTTTTTGTTAACCATACATATACCTTGTTTTTAATAATTTTCTTTTCTTTACATTTTTGATAATTACATCTTAATCTTTTATGAAACACATTTTTCCTAGAAGATTTTCTTGTTTATTTCACATTCTTTTATTTTTTTTCATACTTTTTCCACAAGCATCAATCAAACTGGCTAAATATTTTTTTCATACAATAATATGAAAAGTTATCACATGCATGTAAGAATTAAATTTCAAACACATTTTATTTAATTACTGTTAGAATTCCTTTGTCACAAATGATTATTTACAGCGAAGCTATTTTTATTCATGGATTTTTTTGATGATGTATAGAATAGAAGAAAATTAAGCCTTTTTCTTAATCAGTCAAATTTTCTTTTCTAAAGCAGTAAACTAAAAATCACTCAGTGATAATGAAAACTAGATTTTCCTTAAGCTCTAAATTTCTTTAAACTATCCTTACACTTAATAAAAAATAAGACAAAAAGCTAAATTCTTATCATTTTTAAAATTTACAATTTACAAACCATTTAATATTTTCTGTTAGCACTATCAGAACTAAAATATCCCACCCTAACCATATTCAAAATTTTCTAATCCATCAGAATTAAATTCTCAAAAGACTTATTAAATACTAAATACCTTTACTTTTTCAAAGTCACATGCTCTAAACTAAAAAATTAATTAGTATTTATAAAAGGTTTTGAATAAAAATGAGTACAAACAAGTTAATCATAAATTTTATTTAAGTTAGTTATTTCTTTTATAAAACTTTTTTTTTTCATTTATTTCATGAGAAGAGATAAATTATTTAGTAGAAGCGAAATGTCACTTTTATTGAAACAAACTAGGTATCACAACATATTTTTAAAAAGTAAAGTCAAATGATGGCAGATACAATAAGCATGATGTCATTCATTCTCTAATTAAAATTTGAAATTTAAAAACTGTATTTCAATTGTCAATTTTGCAAATTAAATTTAAAAATAAACACATGTTCATGTGCTATTTTAAATTCTTCTATAAGTCGTTAAATTAATTATAAAAAGAAAAAAATGTGAGTGCTCACCCACTTACTTCACTCAAAAACTCATTAAAATTTTGTCAATTCTATTTACGAAATTTGATTAGCTCATAAATTTACAGAAAAATTTTAACTTTTATTAAGGGTAGCTTATACTTCTTATAATTGATTTTATTAATCTAATTTCAAATCTTTCTTATTAATTTGAATTATCTACAAAATGTCCCCCCTAACTTTGCTTTTTTTTTTCTATTTATTTAATAAATATGAATTTCCTCTTTTTAGTTTACTCTTTCTCAATTACTTCAATTTATTTTACCAAACGAAGTTTATCTTTTTTATATAGTAAGCTATTTTATTTTCTATTTATAAATACTAGCTTTTTGTATTGAATCTCATTTATTTATAAAGCTAAAAAGCATAAAAATATTGAAAAATAATAGTTAAATTAATAATTAAATAATTGAAATAATATTTAGAGTCAAAAACTTTATGATATTATATTAATAAATATAAGTTTTTTCTTGATTTGTTTATTTATTTGTTCTACATTTATATTAAGTATTTATAAAAAAATTTAACAATTCACCTAATTAAAATAAATCTAAATAATCTTCAAAATTACGTCAATATTAATATTCATATTAATTTGTAATAAATTCTATTATTATTATTATTATCATATAGCAATAGAAATAATATTTTATAATAATATTTAATCATATTATATAAATAAATTAAATCAAATTAAACGAAATTTTTTTCTTTAACTATTTATTTGTTCTACCTTTATATTAAAGATTTATAAAAATTTTAACAATTCACATAACTAATAAAAATAAATCGAAGCAATTTGCTAAATTCTTTCTGTTGAGGCATCATTTTTAATACTTTTACTAACTTTTAAATAACTTCTATTGATATGAAAAAAATAATTTAAATGATATTTTTTAAATTTCAAAGTAGATTTTTTAATATCCAAAATTTTTATAAACTAAATTTTAAAAATTTTAATAAATGATTGTTGTACTATTCTCATAAAAATAACTTGTGTTTTTTATAAATAAATAATTCAGTGAGTTTATTTATATAATTATTCAAACACTTTATTTAGAAATTTACTTTAGTAAGTTAGGCATTCCTTTTTATCTTTAGTTTTAGATTTCTAACAAAATTCTAATAGCTCTAAAAGTATGGCTTAACATCATAAAAGCAAGCCAAAAGCACGTAATTCGCTTATGGATGCATGGAATCGCTTAGAAAGTGCGCTTAGAGATACAGATGATATAGCGGATAGTACTTAGTTGCATATGAAAGAATTTGCAATTCATTTTGGAGGATCTAATTCAGTCTAAAAACCAAATTTGATGCCTTCTAATTCTCAATATTTATAGGGTAATAGCATTTATAGAGATGATGCTTATTTGGAAAACGAAGATTTATTTTCAGCAGGCGATATGAAAAAAAAGCAATCAATTCATTTAAAATAATCTCAATCTACAAATAGAATCAAACCCTTATCAGCACAAATATCCAATAAATAGCTTATAAGCAGCAACCTACGTCCACAGACAGCAGCATTAAATAGGAAAGCTTCCGTTAATAATTAAGGTATGTAAAGGATATAGAGTAGTGTTCCTTAAAGGAATTTAGTCAGCGCTTAGAGTCAAGCATCATTTTTTTAAAACAACAACAATGTATAGCAATAATATAAATATCCAATTAGTTAGGTTTCTTCTTTAAAGAGCTTAATGAATTTGAGAGCATAAAGCAGGCCTTTTAGCAGAAATGGTATTCCAAATCCTCATGTTGCAAAACAGTCTGATTTGGAGTTACTCAGCTAGATTCCTCCAAGCTAAATAGATGATTTGATAAACAAGAGTGAAACTGTTCGGAGTTTACCTGTTGATTAAATTTTAGACTTATTTCACGCCAAATGTCGCGATTCTAAAGTAGAATACATGCCTGATTAGGCAGTCAAATTCATTGAAAAAATTAAGAAAAACTGTGCAAAGAGATAATTTATTTTAAAAGAATGTGGACTAGGCATAGATAGCGCCCATGTCTTAGGAAATATTATAATCTCAAACAATCATTTTGTAAGACTCAATTTTCAAAAAAATATTTTGTCAAACACAGGAGCAGTAATAGTAAGTGAGGCCCTTAAATATAACTTCAATATAATACATTTAGATTTAAGCTCAAACAATATTTCCCCAGAAGGATTCCAAATATTTTTTGAATCATTGCTGGGGAATTAGTCACTTATTAGTTTAGATATCTCCTGCAAAGAAGGCTTAAACAGGAATAAATTAGGATTGCAGGGAAGTAGAGCCTTAGAAGCTTTTTTAAAGTAGAATAAGACTCTTTAGATTTTAAATATTTCTGGAACAAGCATGACAGAAGATGGTTCAATTTGTGTTTTGAATGGGCTTTAAGGAAACAAGTCAATAGTTTCAATAGATTTTAGTTGTAACGAATTGAACTCTGCATTTATGTAAGAAGCTGTCCTTAAACTTTGTAATAGTAACATTATTGAATTGAATATGGCTAACAATCAAATTGGAGATCCTGGAATCGAGAGTATGTCTCAAATGGTTGGAGTGAATTCTAAATTTTACAAATTTTAATCTATCAATCTTAATAACAACTAAATAACATCAAGTGGTGTTAGTCGATTCTTTGAAGCTATGCACCATAACTAAACTCTTAAAAAGATATATCTTGATTAAAATAATTTTTATGGTAGTAGTATTAATGCTATTCTCAATTATCTTTGGGAAAACAATACAATAGAAGTACTTTCACTTAATTAAACAGACTTAGACTTAGTTGGTGGTGATGCTGTTGGTATTGGTCTATAAAGAAATTTGTCATTAAAAGAATTATATGTAAGGGATAATAAACTAAAAGATGTAGGTGCAAAACAAATAGCAGAAGGAATCAAGCTATGTGAAACCCTCACAGTAAAAATTACAAATAAATATTTACTTGAATTTTTTACCTACAATAATTAATAAATAAATTTATTTACTTATTTATTTATTTATTTATTTATTTATTTATTTTTAAAATGGAAAATGTTGTTTTAATACTACAAATTATATGAGAGAGCAAAAAATATCATAAATTATAAATGTTTTAATGCCATTTAATTATGAATATCTTAATATCATTATTGTTATGAATATTTTAAATTATTAAATAATAAGGTAATTGATTTGAGCATGTGCGGAATTTCGGATGATACTGGTATGCTTATTGCAGAGGGATTGAAAGTTAATAAAAATATGAGCGCAATTTATCTGAGGGAAAACAGTCTCCATGATTATACAGGAATAGTGTTAGTAGAAGCAGCTAAAGAAAATTAAAACTTGCAAAAAATTGATATTATTAGAAATCCAATCAGCTATAGATTTTAAGAAGAAATATAAAAGTGTTTAGATGTTAATATCGATCTATACAAGAAAAATTTGGTACCAAATTATATTAATACAATGGAAGAACTTAGAATATTCGAAAAAGGAAAATATGATGATTATCAGAGATAATAGATGCTAGATAAATAGCAGAGAGAAGTATAAAAGCTATATGATGAGAAGAAGGCATAGTATGAAAGAGAAAGCAAAATTGAAGAATAAAAAACCTAAGAGGTAATTCAAAACAAAGACAATGTAACTTATGAAAGAAAACAGTTAGAAATCTGGTATAATGAACTAGAAAAGAAATAAAAAATAGAAGAAAGTAATATAGAGGAAGACATTAAAACAATGACTTAAAAAATAGGCAACTCCAACAGTGAAACGATCAAAATGATGCAATAAAAAAAAGAAAGAAGAGACTTTCTTTCAAAAATGACAGTCTAGAATGAAGAAGCTGTCAAATAAGCAAATACGAAATTGAGCTAAGCAATAAATGTAAATTGGGGACTTGAAAAATAAATTGAATCCACTTAATTGCTCATAAATTAATAAAAAGAAAAGTTGGAGGAGCTAATGCTAAAAATAGAAAAATTAGAAGACTACGATCCAAAGACTAAAACAGAATTAGAAATTGAAAAAATAGAATAGCCTCAAGCTGTTAATCCTTCTGCTGCTAAAAAATCGCCTAAAAAACCTGTTTAAAATAAATCTAAAAGCCCTCAAAAAAATAAAAGTCCTCCAAAAAAAAAATGAAAATCTTGAATCTGATTAGAAATGAATTAGAAATAGATAGATAAAATAATAAATTAACATTTTTGACTTTCATAACTTACAATAAAAATGAATTTTAACATTAAATTATTTAATAAAAAGAAAAGATTAATTTTAAGTATTATTTCCTACCTTCTTTGACTATATATAGTTTACTAATTAAGTTGATTTGTTTACATAATTTTATATATCTAAATTTAAATGTGATAAACTACAATCTCATTAATGAAATTTACTAAAAATAAAGTAAGATGAAATCAATTTAAATAAATAATACAAATTGGTCTTGATTTTCTTTGTTTACTTTTTATACTTTTTTTTTGTTTGCATTTTATTTAGTTATATTTATTATCAAAATATGTTGCAAAGACATTTATCAGATTATATCTTAATAAAAGACTCTTTCATAGATTTGTGACTGTATTATTCAACTGAATTAAATATCTATTTTAAAATATCAGTTTGTTCTTAGGAGCTGATCGTTTGGTAATAGTAAGTAATATAGCTGTAGTACCTTATTTCAGCTTAGTTTTCCAGAAGAAGTGTTGTAAAGAACTTGTACGCATATTCATATGCAAGTGCTTCAGAAGAAGATTTATACACAAACAAATCTTCATTTAATTTATATGCATTCAAACTTTGCAATTCTTATTTTAGCAATTCCTTTTTGGAGAGCTTAGATTTTATCTTCTTTTGTTCAATATCTTCTAATGCTGATTGTAATAAATTCGAAAATAAAAATCCTCCTCCAATACTATTTAAATCCATAATCCTTCTAACTTTAGATGGTAAGTTTAAATCGTCTATTGTTAGATTTTACATTGATTTTAAATCTTCTAATTCAATAGTTGAAAGAATAATTATAATGATCAACTCCTAAGCATTGAAATTACTTATTTTATCATTCAACTTAAATCCTTTTTTGAAGAATTAGTTAGCAAAGTTAATTACATTGTTTGTTATCTCCAAAAATTTTAATTAGAATTCTTCTATACCTTTATCTTTCTTTTGTTTTTATTCTTAAACACTTAAATTACTGTTACTATTATTATTGTTTAAAACTATGCTTTGATCAAATATTTAAGATTAAATAGAAAAGGGCATATCTTGTATTGATTGATTGCTTTGATATTTTTCGCTGCATATTTCTTAATATTTATTAATATTTCTTATCAGTTAAATAAGTTCGATTTGTTTCTGCTTTTAGAGTCTTGCAGATGGAATTGAAATGAATTTTAGAATTTAGAATAGAAGTAAAGTTTTTTAACTCTCAATTTCTGCCTCATATTTGGAGTTAACTGCTTTCACTGTATTGCAAAAATCAATCTACTAAATCAAACGAAGCAAATTTAAAGAATCTTAATCTAAACTCTCATATATATCTTGTGATGGATGTCTTGTAAATTAATTTTAATTAGATTAATTTATATGAAATATTTGAGACCAGTGTTATTAAAATTCTTTGGGTTAATTGTTCAACCTCAGTATTAGTGCATATACATACTAGAGCAAAGGATTGTCTTTTAAGTTATTGTTTATTTATTTCTATTGCTTAGTATGATCATCACTTTTAAGGTAAGCCTCTGAAATATGAAAATTATCATAATCTTATGTCAAATACCCTTTATCAATATATGCTATCAAAAAACTTAAGATAAACCTGTGATTTTAATGATCGTTTAATGTAATTGCCATTTCTAACTGAGGAATAGCTTGCTATATACTTCCTTGAAGATACAAATTCATGCCTTTAAAAAAATAAAAAAAATAAAGCATTATTTAATATTTAAATCAATCAAAAATGCAAATTATTTACCATAGTAATAATTGTAAATTGGTGAGTTTGGATTTAAGCTAAATCCAAGTTAAATATAACTAAACGCCTCTTTAAATTCAAATGAACTAAATTTAATCTTTACTAAATTAGCAATAGCTTCCTATTTCATCTCTTGGTGCTAGCTTAGTATTTGCTAATTAATATTTTCAGCTTCTTTTAACATGTTTGCTCTAAAGTAAGTATCAGAAAGAAGTAGCTTGGCTTATGCATTTTAACTGCGCTGGATAAATTGATCCAATAGCTTTATTGAATCTTAATATTTTTTAAGTTTTATTAATGCTTTTGCATAGTTTAAATTAATATTTGCATCATCTGGATATTTTTTGCATGCTCCTTATCCTATTTTTTGAGCTTTTAATAAATTTTATGTATTCAAATATGATGAAATACATTTGCTGAAAATATCTTTATTTTAAGATTCACCATAATTTTCATTTAATTCTAATAGCCTATTAAAGTATTCAGCAGATTTTGCAAATAATTCTTTTGTATAATAAATATCTGCCATATGGAATAATAACTCTTATTTCATTTTAAAATCTAAATTCTTGAATTGTTCTTCTTCAAAATCTTCAAAAATATTTATAGCTTCTTCAAGCTACCCTAAAAGCTTATGAGAAAAGCCTACATAATATTTAAATTGTTCATTACCTTTTTTCTCAGAATTTGTTCTTGAGAGATTTAAGGCTTCTTAAAAATTGTCTTGTTCGATATAAGTTTTGATACGTGATTTTAAATCTTGTGAGTCTTCCATTTTAAAACTTCTATTTCTGATATTACTTTCCTTATCTAATACTTCTATTAAAAAAAATTAATTGAAAAAATATATATAGTAAAGTATTTCAGTAATTAAATATACTATTTTTCTCAATAAAATAGAATTAATTGAAATTTGATATATATCTATCTATCAATCTATTTTAATCAAACTGTTCAATTATAAAATAATCAAATATAAATTTTTACTAAAGAAATGTTTATATTCTAAGTGTTCTATTAATAACTCAGGAATGCTAAACAAATATTTGATGTAAAAGATACTAGATCTTGTCATCTATTTTTAGAATTTAAATTATAATTAAAATATAAATAACTTTTCAAATATTTATCAAATAAAATTTATTTAATCTTATTTATCAAAAAAATAAAAAATAACTTTATTTTAAATTTAAATTATTTTTATATTATATAGGCATTAAAATTAATTTTACATTTTAATAAATAAATATTTCTAAATCAATTCATTTTTTAAAGGGATTTTCTAGATATTGTTAAAATGTTGTGCAAACACATAAAATATATAAAATACAAATCTTTAAAAAGTATATAGTAGGTTGTAAAATGTAGTTCTCCCTACCTGAAAAATGAAAAATGATATAAAGATAAATTTTATTCTGAAATTTATTATTTAAAGGAGGTAATTAAATGACTAAAATCTATTTTTTTTAAATTAAGTTATAAAATGAGTAAAAATAATGATAATTTACAAGATATAAAACAGGTTTAAATCATTTTAATAATTAATATATTTATTTTATATTTAAATTTGCTATTTCGAAAGAAATAATTTGAGGTTAAAATGGTAGCTGTTTGCTAATCTAATTTAAATAATTGTTGCCTGATTTATTTTATATCTATGAAATAAAAACTCAAACAAGAAACATAGATTGCTTACATAATTGTCCCTTAAGTTTTTCATAAAATAATCTTTTGAATAGTGATTGAGAAATTGAATTATATTTATTATCAGAAATCTAATTTCTAATAAAAATAAAAAAAATAGAAAAACAAACAAACATATTATTATATTGATTTGTTAAGAAAATTATCAATTTAAAAACATGATATTTTAATGAGGCATTCTGTAACGCATTACAATGCATTATACCTATATAGAGTTAAGGAAAACAAAATTTTAGTAAAAAAAAATTATTTAGTACTTAATTAAAAATTAGATAAAAAATAAAAATTGAAAAATATAAATGCATAATACTGCTTAGTTAAACTCAGCTTTGCTTAATTAGTTAGCGATGAATTCTCCATACGTTATGCCTACTACAGGATATTAATAAACTATTTTTACATAAAGTTAATTTTCTTTTCCTCCTAGAACTAGTTTCATAAGTAGATAATATGCTAATTAAAATTAAATTCCTAAAAAAAGACCATAACACCTCTCTGACAGCCCATCATTTCATCCTAGTCCTTTGGCTCCTATTCATTATATGGATACAGAACTTTAGAGTCCAGTCACCAAAATTAGAACTAAAAGTTAAACCTTTTCATTGAGATCTGATAAGGACACTTTAGAGGGATAGTGTGCTAAATTTTTAAAGGAAACTAGTGTATTCGAATTTATGAGACTGCATCCTTGTTTTAGTTGTAATACCAGCTTGAAATATAATATAAAGTATTTATCAAAATAATTTGAATCTAATGTCATTTATCGTTCAGATAATTGTATTTCTACTGCGTTTAGATGCGTTAAACAGTTTTTTTGTTCATATAAATCTTAACCTGAGGGGATATCTTTTGAGCATGAAGCTCTTCGTATTGAAGTCTATGATGGTAAAGGTACCGTTTATTTCAATGACTAACTTTTAGGGTAGTTCAGAAGAAAGTCTCCCTCAATATTTTGTAAAACTTTTTGCAATTAGTTTATAGATTTGATAATTACTCCTAAAGATGAAGAATACTTTTATGAATTAAAGAAAAATACAGATTGTTTGAATGGTTGTTGTGAGTGTTTTTTAACAAATAATATTCCTTGTTGTGGAAATGAAGCCGATATTTTACTTTTAAAAAATAAAACTGATGTAATATCAAGCTCAACCATGAGCAGATCTGATTGCTATCATTTACAAACTTGCATAGGTTTATCTTGCTTCAAAGGCAAGTGGGATGAAGTAAAAATTGATCTTAATAACCCTGGCATATCTTTTCGTGAAAAATGTCTTCTCTTAGGAGCCTGGTTTTATTATATTGAATATTGTCAATGAATGAATGAATGATTTAATGTGTTAAAAAATAGAAAAAAAGAAAAATTAATTAATGGTAGTAAATTCTGTTTAAACAAAAATATTTATTCTCAAAATTTATTCCCTATTCAATCGTCCACCCTAATATCAATTTAAGATACTAATCTGATATATTACATCGTTTCTCGTGAAAAACAAAAAGAATACATCAAATCAACTAAAGTTTTTAGATATTAGATTCCTATTTCATCAAAAAACTAACTAAAACTATATTTCAATTTGAATTAATTTTCAAAAAAAGATTTTATATTTAACATAAAAATATATTCAATTATTAAATTATACTTAAATAATTATAACCTTATTCAAAATCCTTACTTCTTTTATATTTATAAACAATCACTCTATATTGTTACTTGTTACTAAAAATTTCTTTTACCATATCAGATAAATTTTCTGAAAATTTTTTATCTTACAATTTCTCAAAGATTTATTGATTGATTGATTGATATGATTAATTAATTAAATAATTTTTGTATTTTATATTATAATCAATTTCTCATTTCAAAAAAATTATTGAAAAATATAAATTTAGAGTTATTGTATTGAGTGTATATAATTTAATAAAACTTTATTTTGGTTTAAAAGCAAAAATCTTTTTTGATTTAATGATTTTTTAGCTGTACTTATATACTCACCATCCCCATAAGAAATTGTTATATTCACTCATTTTTGTGTATAAGAAAGCAATGATTTCTGATATTTTATAACAAATTTAATCGTACAGTTTTTATAAATAAGAATTTTTCTGTTCATTCAGAAATTGATATTTTGAAATGTGTAATTTTAAATTTCTCGTTTAAAAATAAAAAGAAGAAGAAACATGTTTAATATTTTTACTTATTAATTAAAGCTAAAAAATTAAAAAATAATTACAAAATGTTTTACTAATTTATAAAAATAAGAAATTCAATTAACATTTCAATATCAAAGGAGGAGCATTTTGGAAATTTAAATTTATTTATTTTGAATTAATTTGATTTTATTTTATTTATTGATTCAAGTCCCGACTGATCGAGTTAATTTTAACCTTTGAAAAACTTTCTGATTAATTTTATTCATTTACTGTAATATATCCTCTGTTGTTAAATTTATTGATTATAAGGTTACAAATTTATTTTTATCATTAGTTATTTAGTAAATTCTTTTATGAGTAAAATTTGTTAGTATTTTTTTAATTTTGTCTTTCAATGATATTATTTTGCAATCTAAATATTTGATCATCATACTATAACACTTAGCTATTTAATGCCTATTAAATGTTTTGTTGAGAGCAAAGCTTTATGTAATTTTTTTCTTGGCTAATTTTTATTTAATTTAGCTGCTCTTTTAATATTTTGCTTGTTTTTTATAAAAAACTTAGATTGCTCTCTAACTGTTTTACAAGTTGTTAACGAAATTCTAGGCACTAGCATGTTTAAAATTCTTTGTTTTAATAATTTTGCTCATTTTAAGTATTACTTTCATTTGGAATTTCTGTTTAGCTTAGTATTTCAGGAATATTTTTTAGGATTCTATTTATGCTAGAATTAGAGAACTAATTAATTATGATATCTTTATGCTCAATTTCTTAATCAATATCCACAAAATTTTCTCTTTAATTATTTAACTATTAATTTTGATAGGTATTATCTAGATTTTAATTTTATAGTTAATATTTGTTTTGAAGCTAAGATTAATTTTCCTAATTAGCTTAATACTTTTAATATTTTTCGAAATTATTAGAATTTTATTCAGCTTAATTAATTTGATAATTATTAATAAATCCATAATCCTGATTACTTTAATCTTCTTATTGCTAATTCCTTTTAGTTTCCTAGGAATCCTACTCACTTATTTCATCTCTTTCATTTGAATATTGAATTTTTGAGTACTCATTTCGAGAGTGATAATTAAAATTATTTATTTTACTAATTTCATCAAAATACTCATTCTATTCAATAAAGTCATCTTATTAATTACTTTTATTTGCAGAAAAGGAAGTATCAAATTCTTAATTTATTTTTTTTTGTTTTTTTTATGGCTAGGCTTAATAAGATAATTATCTTTCTTTTGTTAATTTATTGAAAATGTTATTTTATTATTTATTTTAAGAGTATATATCATCTTTGTAGCGACAATTAGGATCGGATTTTTATCTATCTAAATAAGTTTTAAGTTTAGTAGATTTATCTTGGATGTTTTTCATTTAAGTTTTTGTGTTTATCTGATAACTTTCGTTTCTTGCAATTTAGTACAAGTCTGGAAACTATTTTCTAAATGCATTTTTGAACTCCTAAAAATCATAATGGTATTTCTCAAATAAAATTTTAAAATGATTAATCACATTGTGTTCATCTTCTTTCTTTCTATCCTTACTCTTGGCTAGAGATTCCTTTAATTTTTAGTATAATTATTGCGAATTTTATAAGTTATTGTCTATATGAACAAAAAATTAAACAAAGAGTTTTTTACAAGATTAATTTAAATATTCAAAAATCTAATCCTCTGTATCAAATGTTTTTGATAAAATTTCAAATCTTGGCTCTAATTTTTATGTTTTATTAACTTAATCTATTTATTGCTTAATCCATTCTATATTTGTTTGCTTATTATCTTTTTAAAATCTACAGCACAAAGATCTTTTTAAGAATATTATGTCATCTTCATACTTTTTTAGTAGGTCTTAGCTTTTAGGTCTTGATCCACAGCTTTTTTATTTTTTTTTTGTTAAATGACCTTGATCTTCTTCACTACTACTTATTCTACTAATATCTTCTGAATAATCTTCAATCTCTTATGAAATATTCTTTTTTGTTTCAGAAGTTTGATTTTAGGATTAATTTTATTAATTACATTATCTATCCATTTTACTCTTTAAGATTGCTTTGTAACTTTCTTTTTAATTTATTCAAATTTTATTTTTTGCATATTTTATTATAATTAAATTGCTTAAACTAGGTGCTTATATAAATATTTATAAATATATTTTTAAAAATATTCTTCTATAAAATATTTTTTCACTATTTTACTTTAAAATTTGTTTACTTTTCCACATATTCTCACTAGTCTATTTATTTTAAGACCCAAAATAGTTTAGCAATCTTTGCAAATAATTATTTTGGATAGTCTCATAATTATGTAAAAAATTCAATAATTAGTTTATTTATGGAATTTTGGACATATTTTAGTTATTTATTTATTAAATCATTATCAAATTAATATTTAAAACTTAAAATTGTAAAAAGTAGAATAGAATTAATCTCTTTAATTTAATTAAAACTCTTAAATATTTAAAATTACTGTAGTTCCTTTATTCTCGGATTTTTGATAACTGCAATATCAGATTTTTAGAGCAATTTTTTACAGACATAAGTATTTTAGAACCATTAGCAATTCCTACTCTTTTAAAAGTAATTCTTCTATTACTTTTAAGTACTACTAAATAAGTTTTTTAGGCCATCATACCTATTATGCCAAATGTTGAGAATCTTAAAGGATTAATGCTTTTTCATTAAATATTTAACTCTAGTTTTCAGACTTTTCTTCTTGAGTTGACCAAAAATATTTGTATTTTGTTGTTTTAGTAACAATATGTGATTGGTCTGAGAACCATATTTAATTCCATTTTAAATCCATATTCTTTTCTTCATCCAAATATAATACTCTAGTTTCTTTTTAGAGATCAGTCAATGTAATTTTACTTTAGAATTTTTAAGATTTCATTTTTTTATTATCTAAAACCTTTTTAATTATTAAATTAGAATATGAGTTTGGATAAATCTCTTCAATAATGATTCATTATTGTCTTTCTTTATGATAAACCAATTTCATTTTTAAATGCACTAACTAAATTATCTTTATATCATTCTTCCATTTGATTTCTCCCAAAATTGCTATATGAGTTAGAGACTTTACCTTCTTGCTACAACTGACCACATAGTTTTGATACACATGAAGGAGTAACAGGATATTAATTCATTTCATAGAGTCTGCAATCTATGTTATTTATGTATAGTATAAATTCTTAAGACTTATAATGATTCCTATTTTAAAAGTCAGAAATTAATTTCAGGTGGCATTATTTAAAGATAAATCTGTAATGTTTTTTAATGAATATTTATTTTTTCTCATAAATAAAAATTGAGTCAAAATCTAATTTGCTTATGCAAGAGGTGTTTGTTCAAAAATAAAACATAACAACTAAGTTAATATTATGATAGTTTTTATGAATAAAAATACATACAAAGTTGAGAATTTGTATATATTGAAAAGTGATCAAATTTGATGACTTTTTCAAATTTTTTATTTTATTTTGTATACATTAAATATTAAAAATAAAAATAATGTTATTTTGCGCTTCGGTGATATAAAAATTTTGTTGTTCTATTTGAGAATAAATAATTGGTAAAATTTTTAAGCAAATTTATAAAATCTATAAACTAATTTCTACATTTTGACAGGAAATATAAACCACAGTAAATATTATAAATTCTAAAGTATTAAAATCAAATATAACAATTAATAAATATAAATATTTTCATTTCAAAAATTAAAAGAATTTTCCTTTAAATTTGCTGAAACACTTCAAATTTTTTTATATGAATAAATTTAAAGTTTTTTCTTTATTTTGGTTTTCTATATTCCTCATATAAAAAATAACTTTTACATAAACCTGATAAAAAATAAAAAATCAAATTGATTATTTATCTAATCAAGAGATAAATTAGACAGAAAATGAAATTTAAAAACTATTGAATGCCACAAAATATTTAGTGAAAATACAATCAGCTAAGTAAATTTCAAAGTTCTTTTAATTATTTATTCTTGTGGTTGATTCTCTTGATGACATCATTTAAGGTTTGATACGTTTAACGTATATTTAAGATATAGCCCTATGTAAAATCAGCTAAATTAGAGTTTTAATCTTCTATTTTCTTTAAAAGTAAATCTATTTATTCAGATTTATTGGAATCTATACTGCTTAAATCAACTTTAATATTGTGCTCAACTTGCTGTGTTGAATAACAATTTTGTCTAGATTACATATTACTTGTATATTAGTAAGACATCTCTTCATTAAATCTGTTAATGCTATATGATTGATGGTCATAGTTTGTAGATGATTCAAAATTTTTAATTTCATTTTGATTAGGTTAAATTATATCTTATTAGTCCTGAGATTGTTCATTTGTTAAAGAGTCTATTTCAATTAGATGCTTGGCTTTTTTAACATTAATTCTCTCTAAATTTATAAATTAATTAAATAAATAAAATATTCCATTTATTAATAATTAGTCAAATTTATGAATTAAAAGTAAGGAGAGAAGGATATAAATAAAATTTTAGCTTATATTTTTTAATAATATTTCATTCTTTTTAAATTATTTTATTTTGTTTGAGTAAGCAATAAAATATATGTGAAATTTTGCTTTTTCATTTAAAATTTGTTGTTTTAACAAATTATAAAAAACAAAAAAGTAAGCACATCTTCTTCTCCATTTGTAGTATCTGCTGGCAAGATTTTTATTTTCTCGATACAGTTATTTATAAAAATCCTTCTCGCTGCTGACCCTTTGAAGGATATCTAAAAAAATTTCCTAGAATTCTTTTCTTTACTTCTCATCTTTAACAACTGGTAAGTATTAACAAACTTTATAGCTTAATGTACCTTATCTGTTTTAAGATGTTTACCATTTTGACTGTGATTCATAATGTATTTGATAATTTCCTGAATACATTTGAGGAGGGAAATTATATTGCTAGCTAGTTTTAATTCAAGGGTTTTAAAAATATTTTTAAATTTCAATTTTTCTTAGATTATTGCTTTACTTTGGTTGGATTATACCTTATTCTTCTCTCTCTAATAAATTAAATAAAATTAATTATGAATTATTCAACAGATAAAGATATTAATTAAATAAGATCTATTTATTTATTTCATTTTTTTTTACTTATATCTTACTGTGATAGATAAGGATATTAATAGTTTTATTAATTGTAGTTCATTTTTCTTTTTTATTTTTTAATTTTTATTTTTTTTTCTGTATAAATTAATTATTTCAAATATAAATAACAACAATTCAGCTGAAAAGAATCATCTGATATTTTTAGTAGAGGGTAGGTCTTTCTTACGAATATGTATTTTACATCAAAAAGAATAAGAATTTCAATTTAAAATTATAAATAGATGATGAATAAAAAAAAACTGAAAATTTAATTTTGCACGCAAATATTTTTTTTTCAAATTTGTTTTATTTTTTGCTTGAAAAATACCAAAAATAAAATTTACATGCAAACTCAACTTTCAAATAAAATTAAAATTTAAACATTTTTAATAAAGTATTATTTTCATTTCATCAAACCTTATATTTCACTTCTTCTGGATTTGATGAGAATAAATGTTTATAGGGTCTGACTGAGAAAACGCTCTTTAATGCAGCATTTAACCAGGTATTGAATTAATAGTTTGAGAATTGAAGCGAGATTAATTTTGTTAATTTATACTTTCTCTTTCAACAATAGGTAATTTTTAATTTTGTCTTAGTTACTATTATTCTTTTTGATAAGATTAATAAACATTATTAGGTTCTTGCAATTACAGGTGTTGAAAGGAATATATTTACTGATTCATTTTAGTCAATTGAAGCATTTGCTTGTTTAAACGATTAAGTTATTCATCTTATTTATTGTAGATTTGATTTAAGAGGATATTTCTTTTGTTTATCAATTCATAGCTTTTTTTAGAAAAATCTTTGATCTTATCTTAAATAAACTGCTAACGCTCATTAAATTTGTTCAAAGCATTAATTTAAAAGTCTTAGACTGTATTAAGATATTGATCAAACTCATCAATTTTTTATTGATATTTTACCTGTTTCTTTGAGATGTTATAGGAGTTTTGCTGTTTTTAAAAATAGTTTTTTTGGGGTTGAGGGTTATTAATTTTAAAAGTTTTTTAATAGTAATTTTCTATCTCTTAACTTTTTCTTTGCCAATCTAAATTGTTTTTGGTTGAGTTTTAATTAAAATTTTATAGACTGCTGTTGTCATGAATTTAAGGTTTTTCAGAAAAATTATTTTCATCAAGCTTTAATTTCTTTTTTAGCTCTAAAATATTTCAAATTAAAGAATAAATTTTTTAATATAACTTTATTAAAATAAAAAGTAAACCTTAACCTTATGACTCCTAAGAATGTTCAAATATTTTCTCACTTTATTTGATTTCAGCTTCATTTCGTATTTAACTTATTAATTAATCATCTTTATCTTTGATAATTTGATTGCTCTTTCCATCGTTTTCATGTTAATCATGTATTTATATTTTATTATTTTCTTGATCATTAAAATTAGAATTATTAACATCATTCTTATCTAGAAACATTTAAGTTTTTATGTTAGCACTAGCATTATTTAATATTTTTTCGGGAAGCTATTCTTAAAGCTCTTTTTCAAAGCTTTCTTGATAGCATTTGGGAATCACATTGTTTTATGAGTTTACACTAGAACTGTCGTCACTAGTATAATAGCTGTATTGGGATGGTCTAGTATCATCACCAACAGTTTCTTTAGATGGCCTATGACTTTGAAGAATTTGTTAAGGGATTTGATTATTATCAAGACTATTAACTTATTGTATACCTCTGTTTACTTTATATTCTTCTTCTTAACTTTCTTCTTAAATCATTTTTTGAAAATTTTTTTTATTATTTAATAAATTATAAAAATTATTGATACAATTTATTTAATTTAATTAAATCCAGTATTTTAAATAGCAAAAGCATAAAAAAGTAAAGAGCATACATAATACATACACTCACACTATTTTTTCTTACCCCATAAATGAAATAAAAAAATAGTAATTTATTTATTCCTAAAAGCAAAGTAATTTCTTAACAAGTAGATAATAAAATATTATTTATTTTTGAGTAAAATTCAAAAAAATCATAGGTAGGTAGGTCGGTCAATCAATATAGCTCACTTACTCTAGTTGACTGATTTTCTACTCCATAAATTTAAGAATTAATTCAAAAGTGTTTTTTGAACTATCCAGCATCATGCCAAATTTATCTTCATACAATTATGGCAAATATTCAATTTGCACAAGTAAATTTTCAATTTTATTTTGCTCCTCTTTGATTTGATTTTTAAGCTCGTTTATTTGTTTATCAAGATGAGACTACTATTCGAGGCATAAGTTATCTGAGCAATTTTCGCTGTTTGCTAGCTGTTTGTCTTAATTTTGTTACCTCAATCCAAATGGTTCATAGATTCCTGGCCTATCGCTGTATTCTTCTTATGAAGTCAAACCATTATCCTAGTTTTATTCATAAGATAAACATTTTCCTGCAGCATATTCTGGAATTTTTTCTTTTTTTTTTTAATCTTTAAATACAAAAAATCACAAAAATAAATAAAATATTTTCATCAATTTTACTTGATATCCATTTTTTAAAGTTCAAAAATATTGAAGGGTCGTTTTTCTTCAAAATTTCAAAGAATATACTTACTTGGTTTTCGCAAGTATGATAATATTGATTAAGTATTTATTTTACACTTTCCTTATCTTTGTAACCAGAAATATCTCTATTTCTCCTACTGTATCCATCGATTTATTACTTCAATTTTTCCATAGTTAATAATTTAACAATGTTGTTTATAGATTAATTGCAGAGATTTATTTGAATTACCTCAAAAAAATTAAAGAAAATATTAATCTTTTTAGATCTTTTTAACTCCTTACTTTTTAAATTTTTTATTATTTATTCATTTACTTAATTTATAATGACTAAATACTTTTAAACATAAAAAATTAAATAAAAGAGCAAATTGAGAGAAATAAGCAGAGATAGATATTAGGAGACTATGGAATCAATAACTATTATTTTTTTTACTAAAATATTAAATTGTTTTCAAATAATTTTGCTCGTTCTAATTTTTTAAGAATAATTTATTGAGTTAAAAATAAACAAAGCAATATATTAACAAAATAAATTGAAATATGTTTCATAAAATTAAATTAGGCTACATACAACACTAAAAATCTAAAATGATTAAAATATATTATAATTTTAGGATATATCCATTAAAAGGAGGAAGGAATATTAGGCGAATACCTCAGTTAAGTCAAGTAAATATTTCCCCCCACCTTTTACATCCATTCTAAGATTTTATAAAAACTCACTCTAGAGTTTTCAAATAAATTATATAGAATATTTAAGAAAAATTTAAAATACATACCCGTTAGTTATTTAGATATAGAAAATAGAAATATCAGATGATTACTAAGTATGGAAAAGAAGTCAAGTATCTATTACAAACAAATCATATTATTATTTAAAAAGAATATGTCATCATTTAATTTATAATAATATTCTCTTATTTAAATTGTTTATTTATTTATTTATCAGTTTATAACATTTCACTTAATTATGATACTTTATTTTTTACCACAAAAAGAGCTTAACTCAAAATTCTAAAAGAAATTCTAACATTCTAGAACTTATCTAAAATTTGGAATAGACAGACCTCAACTAATTAGGCAATCTTTGATTCTTGTTCAATCCAAAATAGTTTTATCTCATAAAAAATGAATTTAATGGATATCATAATATTAATCAATAGAATCTATATATTTGTATATTTTTTGTTAAATTATTATTTATTTATTTATTTATTTATCTATCTATCTATCTATCTATCTATCTATCTATCTATCTATCTATCTATCTATCTATCTATCTATCTATCTATCTATCTATCTATCTATCTATCTATCTATCTATCTATCTATCTATCTATCTATCTATCTATCTATCTATCTATCTATCAATTATTTTAGTTTATTTTCTTTCAGGCTATAAATACCACCATGGAATAAAATTAACAAAAAAACCTTAACTTTGTTGAGAATAATTTCAAAAACTGAGTCTATACAATAAAAAAATATTTAGATATTAAATAACAATGAAAGATTACAAAATTTTTATAAAATTATTCTATGTTCTTTTATAATCTCAATATCAGTCTACTCAATAAGTACTATTTTCTTTTTAAAATTATTCAGAGAATTTTATTTACTAAGGGGACAATTTTTTACTTTCCTCTTTTAATTTAGAATATTTTCCCAATTTCCTCCTAATTCCCCAGTCTCTTTAATCTATTTGGATTTTAGAATAAATAAAGACAATGAGGAAGAAAAACCTCAATACCAAATATAAAAAGGATTAGAAAGTAAGACTCAAAAGGAAAAGGGTTAAAATAAATAGGGATTTTATTTAAAACTCTAAATTTTAGTTGATTTTTCTTTTGAAATTTAATGAATGATCTCTCGATTATTCATTAATTAGATAGATTACCATAATTTAAAAATATTTTAATTATTTCAATTTAAAATTTTTTAAACTAAAATGTATTCAATCATTTAAACTTTTGCAAACAGAAATATAAAATAAGGATCATAAAATATTCAATTATCTTAGTTAGTTAGGTAATTCGGTAAGCTAATCAGTTATGAAAGTAATTTTTATTGATTTTTCAAATAGGCTTGAAAGCTTATTAGTTTTTAAGAATTGGATATTGCTATTAATAAGCAATTTGATTGTTTTAATACGATGGTGGCTTCTAAAAGTTAAGAGGTTATTTATATTTTTGTTAATACTAATGTAAAGCATTATCAAAGCTCAGCTAAGTTACTCTAAGATTCTCCAAATTCTCAGTGTCTAAAGATTTAAAAGACTCACATAATTCAATACACTATTTTTTAATTTTGTTGTACTCATTTTGTAATTTTTTTCTAAGAGCTGTCATTGATTGTAATTTTGTCTCTAGCTTTTTTATCTATTCGCTTTTTAAGACTATTATCTGCTGTTTTTCAGTAGTTTTTTACATTAAATCAGTACTAGTATTCCTTTCTTTCATTTATTATGTATTATTATTGCTTTAGATTTTTTCATCTAGCTTTATTTTTTTTTGTTAGTAATCATACTCAGATAAATTTTGATTCATATTTTTCTGATTTGAGTTATTTATGTGGATATATGAATGATTAAAATTCATATTTTTACTTTGATTTCCTTGTGTAGGCTGCTGCTTCTGTGTTCCTATAAAATAAGTAATTAAATCAATGTGTTTTAAATTAAAATTAAAAAAGTACCTTGCTTGAGTTGTCTCTTTTCCTTGAATGATTTTTTTGCAAGTTAATATAACTTTTCATATTTTTCTTTTAATTGTTGCTTAAAATCTTCCTTGTCATATTTAAAGTGATGGTATTTTTCATTTGTGTCTTATTTTATATTTTCTTTTTCTTTAGCAGATAGATGATTGCAGTTTTCTATATACTGAAGAAAAACCTTCTCATAAAATTACCTTGTTTCGCTTTTTTCTTTACTCATTTTACTGATAAAACTTTTAAGTTAGGATTGAAAAGCAAGATTATTAAAGAATTCATCTAGGTTTTCAAAATATCTTTTTTAGATATTAAAATCTCCAAATTTATTTTTTATCCATAAAATTTTTGCGTTTAAATCCTAACCATATCTATTACCTAGATATACAGTTATAGATTTAAGTTTAGATTGTTCAGAGCTATTTAAAACTTCATCTTGTTATTATAGTTAGACTTATTTGTTTAATTCATCACCATCACTTTCACTGTAATAAGGCTACTCTTAGTCTTCTCTAAAAAGTTAAGAAGTGTCATGCTTACTAGAATGCATCTTTATTTTCATAAGTAAATATTGTAAAAGGGAGTTTAAAAGAAATATATTTGCATGGTTTTATAAATAAATAAAGTAGGTAAAGTAGTTAACGATAAAAAGTATTAAAGTGTTGTAAATTAATTAATAAATAAAACTTGGTTGAATACTTTTATGAAATTGGTTAATTATATATATCTTTTCTTCTTCTGATCTCAGTTTAAATTTTTTTTTATTAAAGTAATTATTTAGTTTGAAGCTACTTACTTACATATTTATGTATTTTCATAAATTATTATTGTTGAATACAACCTTACTCAGTTATTTTTGTTGTTGATAAATATTTAGATAAGTAAAATATGCTTTATTAAACATTTAAAAAATTATTTTTTTATTTGGAAATCTAAAAATAATTCATTAAAATTTTTCTGAAAATCTATATGCAAATATAAAGAGACTAACTATTAAACTGAAAGCTTAAATTAAAATATTTTAGATATAAAATTACATACCTAAATTCATCATTTAGATGTTATTTTTAAATAATTTATAAGTATTTTTAGAATCATTTAATTGCCTATTATTGCTTCAAAAATAAACTTTTATAGTGTGCATTTTCAAAAGAAATGAAGAAAATTTTTACTTTTTCTCATCCAAATAAATACTAATAAAAAAACAAAATTTATAAATACCTTAAAATTATTTCAAAAATATTTGATTACAGAATAAATAAAAAAATTTTAAGTACTTTTAAATGTTTTGTGTTTACTGTTTGTTAACTGATAGTATAATATAATTAGACAAGTAAAAAGTGATTTTAAATAAAAGTGTTTTATCTCAAAAACCACATTCAATTATTTTCCCGACCGATATGAAAAGAATTATCCGTGGGGAGTATTATCCTTGATAATCTGCTATTTTTTAGAACGAATATAGCCTTTTCAAGGGAATAGTACTGCGTAATCGAAGCAGAGGACTGATGCTATAACTATTATAAAAGAATAAAAATTTTTACTTTTTTATGAGACATAGCTAGACTGATCCTATATTGAATTATTTATTACGTAATGAGAGAGGGGAAAATATGTTTATCTATTTTTTTTAATAACTATAACGTATTCATGTAACTTGATTGCTGTGCTGGGAAAAAACAGATTCTAAATAAAAGATTATAATCTTCTTTAAACTTGTATAATAATGTCCCTACCCTACCCTCTACATTTCATACCAAAATATTCTATAAAACCAGAAGTTTTTTATAATGAAAATATATTTTTCGTTGGATTAAAATAATAGTAAAAAATAGTGTCACACTACATAGTCATTAATAAAATAGTGACGAATGATTATCAATTATTTTGATTGTTGGTTTGATAATAGCCACTATTGCTTTAACTTATTAGGCAAATAGCAATTAAACATGATTGATTGATTTTTTAAAGTTAGAAATACGAATTTTAAAAATACGAATCAATGAAAACTTATATGGAAAATAGGCAGTATGAATGAATGAATCAACGAATAATTACAAACACATAAAAATATTATTAATTTAAATCATTTTGAGAAATTAAATATAGTCTAAATGAGTTTTTTTGTAACTTCTAGTTCTTTCATCCTTTCCATAATTTGAGGTACACCTTCTTGTTTCAACAAACTAAGTAAAAAATTTTAAATATGTTAATCAATTTCTTCTAAGTAATTGATGGGAATTTCTACATTTTGCATTTTTTCTCCAAAACAGAAAGCGTCAAGCTCTTAAATTATTGAAATTATTTAGTATTCGTCTTTTTGCATTTTTATTTCTTCTGATTAGAGTAAAATATCTAATATATTTTAATATTTCAATTGATAATCTGTCTAAGTTTCTTAATCTGCTTTTCCATTCTCTTCTATAGTAATCTGTTCCTGCTTTGCTTTGATATATTTGATATTATGGAATAATTATCGGACCTCTTTATATATTAAAGTAATAATGTTATGTTTATAATAAGTGATAAAGTTTATGTTTACTTATGTCTAAATGCCAGCAATTATGATTCTTTTTTTATGGACCTAAAATTTTCTCTCTATTACGAATGTCTTTCAAGTTGTTATATAATTTAATGTACTTTTTTTGAATATCCAAAATTACAAGAGTTCCATACTTGATTAGCTCAATCTTTGGTAAAATCTTCTCTATGAATTATTTATATTAAGCACTGCATTTTTCTTAATAAGCTTCTAAATACAATATAAGTTCCTTATACTTTTATTTTTCATCCTTGAAATAATTCACAAATTTAATCTTTTCATCATCTTAGCAAGCTCTTATTTTATCAATAGTTTGTTAATACGAACAACAAAACTGTAAATTCTTTTTTGACTTAGGCTATTTAAGAAAATTTTCAAAAAAAAATTATTTTTAATAATCTTTAAGGTCTTAATCTTCTATTATGAGTTCAATTGATATTTGGAACATTTTAAAAATTTCCTACTGCTAATTTGGAGACATTGGCATTTACTACTCCACATAAAAGCAGCTAGATGCGTTTTAGCTATTGTTAGTATTTATGTTTTAAATTGGTCTCTACATCTACCTCGATGTATTTATCAAAGGCTACAAATAGTTTTTATTTGAGAATAAATTCAACTACCCATTGGAATAGGTTTATTATTAGTGTTCCCCCTAAAATGGTTATAAAGAAATCAATTATTCTTTCATTTTTAATTTTAATATTAGCTTTAACTCTGAGAAGCTCTCTGTTTTATTTTTATTTTCTTAATTTATTCTTTTTATTAAATAATCTATATTAAAACCATGTATGAAAATTTAATTCCTATTAAAATAAATATCTCATTTTAAGTGATTTTCCTTTCATTATTGTATTGAAGTTAAAGAATAAATTCACTTTTTTAAAGTCGCATATACTTCAGATCTGTGAAAAAATTTTATTTAAACTAGGAGATATACATCTAAAGGCAACATTATCGGATTTAAAGACTAAATAGGAATTTATAAAATTATCTTTCCCCTTCCGTTTGGGAATTGATAATAATTAAATTCCCCTTTTAGTTAAGAATTTTAAAGTATTAAATAAAAGATTACTTACTTATTCATGTCTAATCTATATGAATAAGTTTAAGATAATATTTTCATTAATAATAGTGTATGATAGATATTTTAAGAATTACAATACTTTATATTAGTTGGACATTACTAAGCATATAAGTGCTATTTATTAATGTATTAATCCCTTTTTCAAAATTTTATATACTATTTATATCATGGTCATAGTAATAGTGATAAAATTTTTAATTTATTGCTTTCAAAGAAAAATTATGAGCACTAACTATCAAGTCATTGCTGTTGCTGTTCTAGCGAGAGATATAGTCTTTATAAAATGTTCTAATTACTATTTGATAGCAAATATTTTGTAAATTAAGTAAATGCTATTATATATTTAATAAACAATTATAAATATTCTTTTAGAGATGTTTAAAAAAAATTGAAAATTTAGTCAAATTCAAATTTAAAATTGATCATATTTAGGTAAATATTTGCATAAATATGATTTTTAATCAGATTAATAGATATTAATTGCTTGGAAATAGTAATTTATTTATCTTCATTTAGTTAACAATTAATAGATATCAATCAGTATCTGCAAGAGTTTCATTGCCCCAATTTCTAGTTTCATCTGTAAAGCAAATGCTAATAAAGTTTGAAAAGAGATCAATTAAATAAGGGTATAAAAAAATTTAAATTAATTTATTGAGTTATTTGTAAAATTTTAAGGTTTAGAATTCAAAGTAATATGTACAATAATAACATAACTTAATTTAATTCATTATAATAAATTTAACAAAGCAATTCCATGTTATTTAATATCATTTTTATTGATGTATGAATCAAAATTCTTTTCATAAATATGTATTTTTGTAATATTTTATATAAAATAAAATGATATTAATTTAAAAATATAGCTAACGATAATTAAAGAATTATTTTTATCTTTAAAAAATAAAAAAAAACAGCATTATTAAATAATTATAGTTTAAAAATTTTTAAAAGCCCTGAAGTGATATGTTAAATAAATAATGCGTTATTTATTAAAAGGTATAAATTATAATAAATATATGATGTAATGATAAAGTCATCAATAAACAAAAAAAACAAACAAACAAACGAATGAATAAACAATACACAATCAATGAGCAATTAAAAATTGTTTATTTAAGTGTTAAAAAGCTAAAATATTTGGAAAATTAAATTTCAATCACTATTTCACTTAAATTTTATAAAAATAAATAAAAAATAACTTTATTTAAATTTGATTATTATTTTAATTAATAATTATTTTTATTCATTTTTAATTTACAAGTGTTTCATCTCTAGCTATTTTTTTTGTTAAGTTAAATTTTTGGATGTCATATGTATCTAAGATCAAGTTGACTGGATGAATTAATAAAATCACTCTTTTTTTTTAATCAAATTACTACTTTAAAGATTTTATAAGATTTAATTGAGTCCTTAGATACTATTTTATTTTAAATTCGGTACATTAAATTTTTTAGAACTTTATTCTAAACTTTTTATTATTTCTAATTTTGTTATTTCCTTCGGTTCTTTTTTCAATAAATTTTCAATACCATCAGAATTAGATTATTCTTATGCAGCTTAAATAAATTCTTTTTTTTTATAATCTTCTTGAGAGATACTTGTGATACTTTAACTTGTATCTTATTTACAAAATGAAGTATCTAGTTCAGTTTCAAAGCTACTACATCTACTCCTATTATTACTACTACTATTACTATCCAGCCTTTATTCTTAAAAATTAGCTTATTTATCTTGAGGACTTTCTTAGCTTTTATTATTTTCTATACTTCTGCCTTATTTTTAGCAAATTTGTTGTTATTTATTAATATTTGCAGAAAGTTATTTTTTGTAATTTAATATTAATTCAGAGTTATCTTTTTGATTATTTTATTAATAAAATTAATTGATCTTATTTTAAGTTGTGTTAAATAAAGCACTTCCAGATTTACAGTTTTAAAAAATAGTCTTTTATTCTTAGGTTATTTAATTTTAATTCATTTTATTCACGTTTTCATTTATTTGATTAAATTAATTTTAAACCTTCATATATTTATTTTTATCCATTTAGGGAGCGTTTACTAATATCTCATTCCCTATTAATACAGATTTAGTTTTTGAATATGAATCTGGTTAAAAGGCTTACTAAGAAAGAGGTAATTACTTTTAAATATTATAATTTTATAAGTCAACCCTAGTATTATTGATTAAGTTTTTTTATTAATTAAGTTAGTCATTTACATTCTAAATCTGTTTAATAATTTCTTTATTACTATTTTATTTTTATTGAGATGTCAAGATTAACATTTATTTGATTTTTGTCAATTATTAAAAATCATTTTTCTCTATATTCATGTTTGAGTTGACTTCCATAAAATGATAATCTAGTTTTTGATCTAGATCAACTAAATTTTAAAAGCTTAAATTATTAGAATCTGAATCATTTGATAAACTATAATTTTCATCTTAGGAATACTCTATCGATTCACTTTCATCTAGAAGTTCTTATTTATTCATATTTTATTATTATTGCTATTATTATTAAATAATACGATTACATTGTGTTTCCAAAAAACCAGAGTAACTTTATTAATTTAAATATTTATTTTAGTGAATTTACTAGTTTTTACTCTTTTCAAGTAGGCAGTCTTAACTTAATTTCGTCTTCTTTTAAACCTTACTTATTTCGTTTTCAAGGAGAAAGTTGTTTTATTAGAAAGAGTAGGAGCTTACTGCTACTTTTTAGTTATGAGTTTATTTTATCTCACTAATTTAATTTTATGATTCTTCTTATTTTTGCTTTTTTAACAAGAATCTATTGTTACCTTTGTCAATCAAAATGGGCTTATTAATTTATAATAATAAATGTATAATTTTTCAAAAGAATTTTAAAAATTTACTTGCTCTTCAAACTATTTTTAATAACCTTGTTATTGATTTACATTCTGACTATTTAGTAAAGTTTTCTTTTAATCTGTGTTTTTAAAACTTGATTAATTAGATTCCCAATTTTCTGAATCGCTTGATATCTCAAAATCGGAATTTAATGAATTATCACTCATATCTTCATCATGAAGGTTATCAATCTAAATAGACACTTATCTATTTTCAACTGTTTGATTTATTTTTATCAAAGACTTTTATTAATTTTAGCATTTGCTTCTGCAAGAATCACTTAAGGACACTAATTCACTCGATAAGTCAGATAATGAAATACTATAACTAATCGTATTTCTCTATTCAGGTGGAGTATCAGAATCATCTAATTAATCATAAATTGATGCTTTATTTTAAGACTTTTATTTATAGTTGATAGCCTTTTATTTCTTTTCTTTGAAAGAAAAATAATAAACACAAATTTATAAAAATATAAAGATTTACCTTATCTTTTGTTGAAATCTTTTATGTGATTCTTAAATTTCTGATAGATTTCATCAGATAAAACTTTCTTCATTTGTTTCATTATTCTTTCTTTAGAAAAATTATTTTCATTTATTGCATTTTTAGCTTTTTCAATAATCGTTGGATCTAAGTTCTATTCTTCAAAAAATTTCTTTATACTCTCTTAATTAAAGGTATTCTCCACATTTATTTTATCTTGAATAATCAATTCAAAATGCTTAAGAAAGTTATTTCTTTCAAGATATGATACAAATTATTTAATCTGTTTTTCTAGATAAGGACTACGCGCTTCCTTGTTTTCTTAGCCAATCAAAAAATTATTTTGCATTGCATCTAAATGTTTTTTTAGGTTTATATATTTATCTTTCGTTTTTTAATAAGCTGTGAATAATTCATTGATATAATTTAGTATTTCTATTTATGATTTTTATTAAAAAATCTTTAAGAAAGTTTCTTCCATAGCTTGCTTTAATGAACGAGGAGGCATCTATTTTGCTAGTTTTACGATTTCTGATTATCTGTCAATTTTTTATTAATTAATTTAATTTTTTTAATTAAGATTTATAAATAATTTTTGATGTAAGGATATTAAAACACAGATTTAACTAAATCCAAATCTTAATAAATAAATGATGAATATAAAATTTAAAACTAAATATATTATTAAAATTAAATAATATAATTTCAGATCAATTAAAATAAATATTATATAATTATTTAAGAAGCTTTACTAGATAATTTATATCAATTCTCTCAATAAAATTGCTTATTGAAAATATATTTCAATAAATATTGGTGTCAGATAGATAACCCGTAGGGTATATTAGCATTTATTTTCGCAAAATTGAGAAATTTCTAATTAAATAGTTGTTTATTAATTGAACTTTTATAGTAAATTTAATCTATATATTTATTAATTAAATATCAAAATAATTATTTTTCAAATCTACTTTCTAATAGCAAAAACCTATTTTGATAAAGAAACTCATACATACTACATACATACATATTTTATTTCTTATTATTTTTTGGTAGCTTAGATTTAGTTTTTAAAATATAAATTTTTTTAACTTTTTAAAATTTTCTTATTATATTTTAAACATAATAATAGTTTATTTCTGAAATATGCTTTTTTTTTAATTTTTTTGATAAAATATAAAATAATTTTAATTTTTGAACATTTAAAGAAAAGAATCTTTTAATATTCTAAAAAAACAAAGATAATTATTTGAAATAAATATACATATGAGATGTTAAATTTTAATGTGTATCATTTAATACTTGATAAATCTAACCTTGTTCAATGCAACAATAGTAGTAGCTGTTTGTTTGTAATTTTGTTTGTTATAAAAAAATCTAAACGAATTTATTTGACAATGAAAAAATAAACTGATAAATATTAGATTAGCAGCAAACAAATGCTTGAGATGTAAAAATGAAAAAAAATTTCAACGAAAAAATTTTTGGTTGAATTAAAATCCATCAAATTAGTTATTATAATTTACTTGACACTTCTAAATATTAATTAAAAATTTACATCTATTTTATTTAGCTAAGTTGATATTACTAAAATAGTATAAAGCACAGGCATATAAAATAGGGTATTAGAATATAATTGAAGAAGAAATTATAAATTACCCTTGAAATAGGAAATCCATATTTCATTAAGTAGCTCTATTAAGTTTTTTACTGATACAAAAGTTATGAACAAATAAAAATCAGCTAATGATCATAATAATTGTGATACAATTAATGGGGGTAGCTATGTATCAATATCAGATAACAATATAAGTTAGAACCGTATTTAATCTAATAATCCTCATCACCAGCATAGACTACTTGTTCTCCAAAATCAAAGTAATTAGATTATTCAAAATGATGATTTAAGATGTTATTTTAAACTTAAATTTTAGGTGCTTCGAGTAGTTAAAAGGGTTCTCTAGACAAAAAAGCAGATAATTTACATCAGAATTATAATGAAAATACAGTTCTTAGCTTTTAGTAGTATAACTAGGGAATTAGCTAAAAGTCTCCAAAGAAGTTGATTGATAGTGATTACTTAAACTCACAAGAGAATCCAATTAATTCTTAAGATGAAATATATTACTTTTCTAAAAATGTAAATGCAACAAAGAATGTTAATTAGAATCGTCACAAAACCCCTTACTAAAGAATTTACGTTGAATAACAATCTATCTAAAAGCAGTCTATTTAAAATAACTAAAATAGTTTAGGGATTCAGTCAAGCAGCTAAAATATATAAAATGGGAATAATAATTACAGATTTAGCTCACAAAATAAAAAAGAATAAACTCCAAAAAATAAAATATCTATTGAGGAAGGAAATACATAGTATAAAAGCAATAATAGGTCTGCTATTCGTGATTTATCGAATGAAGGATATTATAAAAACTCAGATGACTAGAAGATTAATAAAATTTATGGGGATTCGAATGGAAAATAAAATAATATTGCTGTGAGAGAGTAGCTCAATAACATTTTACAATAGTAAAATAGCTCAATTATCAAAAAACTAAATGGAAACAGACATAATAGTCAAGTTAATGCTTATCCAAATTAAGAAACTGTTAACCAAAATTAAATATTTAACATACGATAAATAAAGAAGAAGTCATCAATATCTATGAACGAATCATAGCTCGCGAGTGGTGCATAAGGAGGAGGATCTGGAAACATCGTAGCAACTAATGGATAAAATTCACAAGTAATTATTTAGAATAATATTAAGGATAGGGATGGAAGTGGTGGTAAAATAACCAACCAATAAAATTCTATGTGCAAGTATGATTCGATTCGAAATATGCACAATAATTCGTAAGATAACTCGTAGCAGAATATCTAGAATAACAACAATAAAAATAACTCATCAATATATTAATATCAGCCCGAAAACTAGATCTTTCAAGTAAATATATACAACAATTAAGAACGCTAAGAGAGGATCTAGCAAGTTTATTTAGGGAACAAATTAAATTTAACAAAAAAATAAATGTCACCTTAAAAAGATGTAGTCATTTTTCTTAGTTTATTCTTCCAAAGTTAACAAAATCAATTTTCACAATCTAAAAAATAAATTGTTAATTCTTATTTTTTTATAATTTAAATTTATCAAAAAAATAAAAAATAGGTTCATTCGATTCAATATGAAACAATAGATGTAAATAATAAAAGGAAAGCTAAATCCACATAAAGATAGCAAAGTATCCTGAGGGAAAGAAAATAAAATAGTAACACAATTAATTTTGTTCATTTGAATTAATCTGGAGGAAGTGCTAATAGCGGATTTGGAAGTAACAATAATTTAAGTCTCTACAGTTTAAATTAAAACCAATAAAATAACATTTGCATTAATAGTAATCACAATAATTTATCTTATGAGAGTTGTTATTCAAGCTAAAATGCAAATAAATTCTACTTTAGAAGCAAAAATAATCAAACTGGTAGTGGTGCTTAATCAAATCAAATATAAAATAGTATTGTTGGGTGTTTGCCCTCCACTTGCTAATAAAATTCATCTTAAATAGCTCAGACAAGTAATTAAATACCTCCTTCAAGAAGGTAGCTTCCTCAAATAAAAGACACATACAATACAATAGATAACTCAGCAACAAACCCTTCCAGCTCACTTTACAGAGCTAAAAATGTAATTAGAATAAATGGGAGTGTTGCAGATAAAACATATACAAATAGGACTTTAGATGCTCAGCCTCTAAGTTCCACAAGTAAATAAGATAAAACTAATAAAATTGTGATAACGACAATAAATAATGATAAAAAATGTGGAACTTTAAATGATAAATCAAATCCAATTATAAATACCAACACTAATAAAACTTTTAATAGAAAAAACTAGTTAAATGATACATAATTATATAAATAAATTCAATAATTAAATAACAATGATAGTCTCAATGAAAATACTTAGAATAAAATTAATTCGAGATCGTAATCAATAAGAAGAGGCAGATTTTAAAATTCTCACAATCAATAGAATGCGATTACTTAAAATAAAGTTAACAGCTAGAAAGAAAATTTCCCAAGCCATTATTAGCAACAATAAGCAATTCTTACAAATAATCTTTAACTTTAGAGTTGTAAACACCGAGATGAGTAGTCATCTGTAGTCAGACAAAAATTTACAAGTAAGAATGAGTAATCAAAGATGATAATCATAAACCAGTAAGAAAATCATCAATTTAATCTATAAGATATTGTTGACGCACCAGTACCTTAAAAATAAGAAAATATAAAAATTTAGCCTACTGATGAATAGAGATATAAAGGCTACAACACAATTTCTATTGAAGATTAAAAAAGGTGTGCTTCTCAAACAGAAAATAGACCAGAGAGTTAAGTTTAAAAAGAGAAATAAAACTTTTATAAGCAATCTTATGCAATTGAGAAAATTTAACATTTAAAATCAATAGAAACTGGTGATTTAATTCCAACAACAAATAAAATTAATTTTGAAAGAAATGCTGCAAATCCTATACACTCACCTATTTTGAACAGGGATAGCTCTCCTGTACCTTAGGTTCACACACCAACAAAGAAAAGAATAAAAAATCAAAATTAGCTTAACTAAAAGATAGAATTTTTCCCTTAGCCTCCACCACCTCCTCCTGTGCTGAGCAGCCAAAATTAGTAATAAAATTAGAGTAAGGCAAAGTATGGCTAGATAATACAAAAATATTAAAGAGGAAATATAGTCAAGCCAAAGATTTAAAATGCTAATACAATATACACAAATCAAAGTAGCTAATAAAACTAACAATAACAATAAGATAATCAATACAGTACCATAAACCCGAATTCTGTCGGTTTTATTAATAAACACGCTTCATAAGTAAGTACAAACATAGCATTTTCTTCTAATCACTGTGAAGATATCTAAGAACTTAAGTTTAATAAAAATTATGCAAATGATGAAAGCAAAAATATATTTCTAAATGACAAAACTGCCATAGACTAAACTGAAGAGTCGATGGATAATTTAGTAAAATCCCTTTAAGATGAAGTTTATTAAGAAATAAAAGATCAAGAGAAAGAGCCTGCAAATTAGCAAATGCATCTTTAATCCCTTGAGAATTCCTTTTACAATTATTTTGCATCTAACAATCAGAACAATAAATCCTAAAGTAACTATACAAGTAATTTATATTATTTTGTTTATTTTTTTCATAATAAATCCACTTTAGCAAAAAATATTTATTTAATATAACTTTAATCTCGAAATGTATTAATTTACTAATAATTAAACATATTAATATATTTTAGGTAACTAAATGAATTAATAAACTAATTTAGATGCAGTAAAACTAGAAATGAATAAATAATACTCAAATGAGCCAGAAAAACCTACAGTTAACTTGTAAAAAAATAGCTATAATAAGATTACAGAAAAAAACGAAGATTAAGCTTCATCTAAAGCAGAAGAAGTTAGAAAAGATGACTTTATATTCTCTACTCTTGATGCTTTTAATAGAGAAAGGAAGGGAAGCAAAGCAGCAAAAATAATAATTGATTTCGATATGGATGATGATAACGAGATAGTTTTAAATAATTAATAAAATGACAATGAAATAGTTTGCAGTGATACACTAAAAGAAAAGGATAAATAGTAAATAGTTGATAATCCAAAAAGCGAAGAGCTTGATTTTAAAATTAATTTGTAAAATTCTCATAAAAATTTAATTGAAGAGCCTATTGATAGTGGTAGAAATTCTCCATAAGTGTCAAAAGTATCTACAGCAATAAAACCTTTATACTATAAATACAATAATTCTTTTCACTAAATTTAATAAACGCCAGATGATACAGATATCAATGACATAGAAAATAATCAGCCTACATTTGAAAAGTTTATCAAAAGCAAGGTATCTAATATGAGAAATAGTTTTTTAAAATAGTCTGTAAGATATGATAACAATTTTTTTAATTAGTAAAAACTATTTTAACAATAACAATAATAGCTTTTGTAACAATAATAATAATAACAATAATAGAATCAGCTATAGTAATAATAACAATAACATTAAACTGAATAATAAATATAGCTTTGATCATTTCAAATTTAATTAACAAATTTAATAAAATAATTTTAATTAATCTTCTTCTGTGTATATTTATTTCTCTTAACTTTATTATATGACATTTTTCCCTTACTTAAGATGCTAGATAAGAAAAATAATTTATTTAATAGTTTAATATATTTATTTCATTTATTAATTTTAAATAATTAACTAATTAGTTAATTTACTTAATCTGCATTAAATTAAATTTTAGCGGTAAGATTTGTATTTAAACAATATAATTTGTTAAATAATTGAATTTTTAAGATAATTTTTAGGCATGAAATAAGTAGAACATATTGAGAACAATCATTTAATATCTTTCAAAAACATTTTTTCTGTAGATAGCGAGCTACAAATCGCAAAATAAATCTCAGAAGAAAGACTAAAGCTCTAAAATAAGTTAAAAAAAGAGGAATTAAAGCAGACAAATTTATTAAAATGTTATAATTTCTTTGATTATTGAGCAAAATAGCTAAATTATTTCAATTAATATCTAGAAATTTTAATCTAAAACGAAGATGAAATGAAGAAAATATAGTAATTAAGTATACAAAATGAAAATATAGCGAAGTAGATACATGAAAATCTAGAAATAGATAATGGACTTGAAAATGCTATTAAATAAAAACAAGATTAAATAAAGTAAATATTGTCTGTTTGATTGTTTGTTATAGTAAAAAAATTGCTCTTATCAATTATTTAATTTAATATTTTTAGCATGCTAAGATAAGAGTATCAAAAATTATGTGAATAAAAAAATGCTATCCAGGATCAACATATTAGTCAGAAAAATGAAAGAAAAAATGAGTGCTTAAACTAATAAAATATAAATTAATTATTGGTGAAATACACAAGATTGAAATTTGGCTAGATCAATGAAAATTACATAATTGCATGTAAGTTAAATGAATTGCATCTTTGATTTATTTTTAAATATCTTTCTTAAATTTAAAAATACTTTTAAAAAACTATAATAGACTATCTAAATAACGATTAATAGACAATACCTATCTGTATTGAGAGAGAGAAAAATAAAAATAAAAATACTAATGAAAAAATTTATAAAACTAATGAAGAAATTACTTAGGAATTGCGCTAAAGGGTTGAAGAAATATAAACTTCTTACATTTGAGTTAATTAAATAAATAAATAAATAAATAAGCCTTTTTTTAATAATTAAAAAAATCATCAACATCAATTTATATTTTAGAAAGGCGAATTATGACGCAAGCTCATTTTAAAAATATAATATCTTATAATAAATTATATTGTAAATAACTAACTATTTCAAGTTTATACTATTTATTTGACTATTTGTTTGGAAATTAAATTTTTAATGATTCCATTCTGTATTTTATGGAGAATAAATGATAATTTAGGAAGATCAATTAATTTTGAAAAAGTAATAGTAATTACGAAGATTCTACTTGATAAAAAATAATGGTTGAGTACTCTAGTTTGCATTTATATGTGGTTGTTTTGATTAATTTTGAAATTAATTAAATTAAATGAAATTTTATACCAGTTATTAATTTTTAATAAATAAACAAACGAAATTTGTTATTAAAATTTGGATATGGATTGATTAATTGTCAGACATAAATAATGAGAGACAAACACAAAGAGAGTTATGCATATATATACAGACAGTCGTTTAAAAGTTTAAAAATTGATTTAATTAAGATAACCTTTAAAATGAAAAATTAAATACGGATAATATTTGTAAGATGATAATTTGATTAAAATAAATAAATAGGAAAATAAATAACAATCAATATTTATTTATTTATTAATTAATTAATAAACAACCAAAAAAGCTATTCATTCATTCATCCATCATTTGATAGAAGAAAAAATTAAATTATCAAAAAATTGCTTAGAGAATTACTTTTTTTGCTTTGCTTTTATAATAACTTTAAAAATCAAAATTAATTTATTCGTAATTAAAAGAATTCGTATTTTAAAGCATAAGGAAGGGCAAACAAAAAAGAGGACGTTCTTGACAGCTTACTAATTAAATTCAATTATAAAATAGCAAAATATTCGTTGAACTTCTTAAATTGTCAACAAAATAGCAAGAAATAAATATGTATAATCACTAGATTAATTTGTAAATGCAAAAGCAACCGTAATCATTCATTCAATACTAATTTAATAGATTAATTAGTTATTGGGATATCATATAACATTTTATCTCTATACAACTCATTTAAAAATGACTGAAAAGCTATTTAAAATTTAATTTAAATAATTTAAATAAAAGATATAACGGAATGATGATATAGGCTAATGCCACCACAGTAGGGTATATATTTTACCTTTTTTTTTCGCTTAATTAATAGGATATTAAAAATTACTATGTTAGTTAGAGTTAGTCAAATTGAAAATACTTAACAAAAACTTAGAAAAACATAATAATTTTTAATGAAAATAAATATTTTGGAAAGAAAGCCAATCATTTTATTATTTTATATAATACATAAATAGAGGAAATAGACCTGCCACAAGTTTTGGATATAAATTCTATAAGCAAGGCGAAGAGAATGCAGCATTAGGTAATGTTCCAAATACAAGCCAAGTATAAAAGCAGTTGCCTTATCATTAAAAGCGTACTTAAACAAGGACTAATTCGAATAAGCTTCCTGAAATTACAAATATTCAAGGCAGTGCTAAAAAAACAGAAAAAGTAGGAAATCCTTTCGCAGGAAATATATTCAGTATGTTATTTATTTTATTTATTATTTGTTTATTTGATTATTTGCAAGAAATCAAGCAGCAAGGCATTTCAAATTATAGTATAACCTAACAGAATATATTTCAAAAACAAGTATTTATGATATAAAAATAATCCAATTTTTAAATATTGACATTCTTAAATTACTAATTAAATTATAATAATTATCTAATTTATATAATAATCCAAATAGGTGCAAATAATCCTTCTGGTAGCAGTGGATAGATGAGCTTTTCAAGTGCAGAATTCAACGAAATTACTTAAAACGAGAAAGATGAGAGATTTAGATACCTTTTGAAGCATGGTACATTAAAGCGTATAGAGGGTAATGGAAATATTATATTCTGTGAACTACCATAAATTATGGGAATTTGGGTTTGCTACAGGAGGCCATGTGAAAGAGAAGCAAATTTAGAAAAACTTAATCTGGATTATATGGAATTAACTCACATGCCATTACTTGAAGGAGAAGAAAAACTGAAGATTTTAACATATTAGCATAACAAAATTAGTAGAATTGAAAATTTAGTTTCACTACCATACTTACTATACTTAGATTTGTATGATAATCAAGTCAAAGAAATAGAATCAATTTACACTCTATCTTAACTCAGAGTGTTACTCCTTCCTAAAAATTAAATAACTAGAATTTAGCAAATAGACTAACTCACAAAGCTTGAAGTGCTAGATCTGCACTCAAATAAAATTTAAAAAATTGAAGGAATAAAGACCCTCGTCAATTTAAAAATATTAAATTTGGCCAACAATCTTATTGTAAAGCTTGAAAATCTTGAAAGCTAACAAAATCTCGTAGAATTAAACCTAAAATTAAATTTAATAGAAAAAGTAGAAAATATTTAACATCTAAGTAAACTAGAAAAGCTGTTCTTACAGAATAACAGGATAGATTCACTTGAAGGACTTAAATGTCTTAAATCTATCAATTCCCTCCTTGAGCTTAACTTAGAGGGAAATCCTGTCACAAAAACTACATAGCAAATCACATATTATAAATTTATTCTTTCAAATACTGTAAATCTTAAATCATTAGATCATAAACTCGTTGACTTGATCAGAGAAGATTTGAAAAAAGAATCTAGTAGCTAAGCTTAAATTTAGAATGTAACTTATAAAGGAAAATATCTATTTTATTAATATTATTATAAATTTAGACTGATGATGTAACTACAAGTGCAAATACGCTTGAGGATAAAATCAGACAGTAAGGTGGTAAACAATAAGAAAAGGCTGCTAATGGAAACTTATAAATTAATTAAAGAGGAGGGGCAGGAGAAGAAGAAGATCAGGAAGATGAAGATATAAATCCTGAAGAAGTTATAGAAATTATAGGCGAATAATGGAAATAAGAACTCACCAGAGTAAAAAAATTAGAATTATAAAACGCTAAAAAGAAAGACTATTTGTAAAACATACTCGTTGAAGGTGGTCATGCCGAAATAGAAGATGATACTTAGCTATTTATTTATGGAAATGCTTATGAAATAGTTTTATCAAACGATTAATTTTAAGAAGTGATTGATAAAATATAATTTTAATACATCATTTTTGATTTTATAATTGAAAACCAAACATTGAATACGCTGAAAAATTTCAAAAAACTTAAAGAAATAATCCTAAAAGATAATTACTTAGTTACTCTCCTTTAACTAGCTAAGTTAGAAATTCTTCCATCATTACGTAGCATATAAATAATAAATAATCCTCTTTAAAAATGCTCCTTCCTGAAAGAATTTATTGTCTATCGTTTTCCACATATTGTAAAAATTAATGGTAGTGATGTCAAAGATTAAGATAAATAAAAAGCTAAAAATTTATTTTCCAACTTCGATAGAATTTTATAGCTGCCTGAAAAGTTCTACAACTCAGAAAACATCCGCTCTTATCCTTGTGAAAACTCTGAGGAATTCGAAGTATGCAGAGACAAGCAATACATGAAGATATTTAGTAAAGTAGCTGCTGACACTGCAGAGTAGTTCACTCAAAATTTATTTTAAGATTTCTTAGAAGAAAAAAATTTAGAAAAAGAGTTTACAGATTTATTCGATAGCTATATCTTAACTTTAATTGATTAATCACCCGTCTTAAATATAAATTCTAAATATCCGTAGCATAATCATCATAGTAGTGCAGGAAATAATGGATATCTTCATAATAAGGTGGCTCATAATAAAACCAGCCACTCATTACATAGTAACTATAATATATCTTCATAGTAAAATACAACTTCACCTACTATGTCTATAAATTCAAACAACTTTATGTGAAGACAATTAATCATATCAACCTATAAATATGATAAATGTAATTTTGAATAAATAAAAAATTAGAAAAGTAAAATAAAATCTAAAATATCAAAAGATAATTTGTACTTTCAAACCAACTCCCTTAATTTAAAAATAGTAATAAAATAACTAGCTTATTATTAAATTATTAAAAACCTACTAATAAAAGTTAGAATTTAAGAACCTTTCATCCATCATATATTAAAAATATTTATATTCATTTAATTTTCTCACTATTTTAAACATTTCATCCAATCCATCCATCCATCCATCCATCTATCTATCAATTATGCACTTTGTATTTGAATTATTAATTATTTTTTTTAATTTTAAAATTAAAAAAAATAACATCATCTTATCACAATAAATTCATTCACTAAATTTATATTTTAAAACAAACAAAAAATTAAAAAAAACAAATAAGCAGATAAAAATAATTTGTTTATTTAACTTTTATGTAGAGTTCATATAGATGCTTTTCCATTGAAATCTTTCTTTCAAATTTATTTTTATTTATATATTTAAGCTCTTGTTAATTTAGGTAAAATTTATTTTTAATTTTCTTTTCTATTTTTCAAGATGATCTAAATAAATTATTTAATTTTGATAAATTTATTAAAAAATTTAAAATGCTTTCTTTAATTCTTTAACAACAAAAAAGCTTTGAATATTTTATATTAGTTTAGGATTCATTTGAATACAATTAAATATTTATACTTTAAGTTATTTAGAAGAACATTCTAATGAAAACAACTCATATATATTCTATTTATGCAACATATTATCACAATGAAATAAAAGAAAAAGAATATGTTGTAAATTGAAAATAAAAAAACAAATAAAAAATCCCAAATATATTTAAAAATAAATAAATACTTTTACTAAAAAAATGTCAATTATTTATTGATAAAACATAAAATAAATTAAAGAAAAATAAAAAAAATAAGATAAAATCTAACTTTTTTTCATTTATCTTGTATATTATTTTCAGTTAAATGAAAGTAAATTACAAATTTAAAATTTTACTGGAAATTTAAATTTCCTTATTATTTAATTTTTTTGATTTAATATTTGGCTTGTTTTTTTTTATTAAAAATCAAGAAGAAAAAATTAACTCTTTATTTATAAATTTTAAAGAAAACAAAAATATGATATTACGAAAATTGCATAAATAAAAAAGAAAAAAAAAAAGGAATAAAAAATTATCTTTCAATTGAAGAAAAATAAGTTATATAAGTAAAATATTTTATAATAAATAAATAAATATTAGCTTTATAAAAAATATTGATGTGGTTTTATTTGGCTATTCTTACGGTTTTAATTTATTTCATAAGATCAATCATTCCTTTTAATTTAAATCTTTTTAAACATTATTTTATTATTCGTTTTATTGATTTTAATTATCTGTTTATATTTTAGATTCATCCTCTTGAGACTGAAGTTACTTCTCTTCTTCCATGATTTTAATATCTTAATCATCGTTTATTTATTCATTTTATTATTACTTTTCTGATATAGAGTTTTTCTTTGAGTGCTTTATTTAATCGCTTTTTGTAGTTATTTGAGAATTACGCTTACTTTTATATTCTGTATCTCCTTAATTAAAATGATCTGTTTCCTTACAGTTTTCTGTTTGAATTCTACCACTAATCTATGAATTCTAATTAGGAGAGCTAGTATCTTGAGGGAACTTTAAGAATTTGAGATCTTCTTAAGATTTACTATTCTTAGAATGTTTAGATTTCTTTTTTTTGGATTTACTTTTTTGAACTGTTTTTTCTGCTATTGTTGGGGTTGGAGTCACTTTTAGTATTTTATGAAAATGATGATAATTTAGATAAATAAATAAATTAAATAAAAATTCTTCAAAAAAATAAAGTGTTTACTCCTACTGGTGGTTGTTTTTGCATGAATCAACCTTCCATATGCAGTGGAAGTAGTAGCTAATAGCTCTTGGTTAAAATCAGTTTTGATGAAACAGTTAAAGATTCGACCTAGTTTTAAATGATCAATAAAAATAGCTATTAAATTAGTTAAGTAGAAATAAAGAAAGAATAAATTTCTTTTAAAATAAAACATTCAAAAAATACAAAGTAAACATTTTACGAGAGGATCTAGTTATGTTATCTTTGTACTTTTTATATTTATCATACTATTATTCGTATTTATTAAAATTGATAGTCGACTGTACCTTCTCTAATCTGTTATGAATAAACTATTTTAAAATTAAATAATTTTAGATATTAACCTTTTTATATTTAAATCTATTATTGTTTTACTAAATTCTCTGTATTCACTTTATCTGCTTCTTTTTGTCTATGAATTGCAAAATTATGTTTGTTTGGCTTGAATACTTATTTTTCTAATGTGTTTTTATTATAAAGAGAACCTTTCTCAGTAATTTACAACATCCTATTTATTAGTGATCCATTTTCTATATCTTGTTCTAAATTTTTGTCTAATATATTTCATCAAAATTAAGTTAACTTTTATCATAAATCATAATTTTAATTTGTTTACTCCTTTCTGGCTTGTTTTTTATTGTTACATTTAAAGGCTGTAACTTGAATCTTGATTTTGTCTAACTTAGCTTTTCTTGTTTATCCTTGAAGCTCATTGGCTCAGAGTTATCAACCATTTTTTTAGAAGTATCCAAATTCTTTTTATGGAGTGTGTATGACTATAATTAATAAAATTTCAATTAACTTAAGCATATTAAACATACTCTAAAATTACATAAAGAATGTAATGTTGCTAAATACTGTTTATCACTTTTGTGTCATCCCAAGCTGGAAGAAACTTCAGCTTCGTTTGAGGGGAATTCATAAATACAATGCTTATATTTGTAATATCTGCTAATAAAATTGTAAAAATTTGATGTTAAATAATCTGTTTTTATATTTTTGTTTGTTTTATTTAATTTATTAATTACTGTTTTTTTTATTAGAATCAAATAATTTTCAATAAATAATTATACTACTACTTTCTTTTACTAATTAATTAATTATCTATCAAATTAAATTTCCAACTAAACAAAAAAATTATTATTTTTGTAAAGTCATTCAAGCATTTAAAATATTTAGAACTATTTTAAGAGATGTAAGTGCTGCTTAAATAGAATTTTTTATCAATCAAAATCTAATTAAATACTTTCAAATATATTTTCTATTAAAATTAATGTTAATTGCGTGAATTGCTTAAATAACAAAAAAAAATTCTATCAAAATAATTCTTTGAGTATATTAATTATTTTAATTTATTTTTTAAGGATTCAATTTCTTGGTTTCATAAAAGCCAAACTTAAAAAAATACTAAAGATTTTTAATAAATAATTAGAAGAGAAATACTTTAATAGATTCATTTAAATTACTTGATAGTATAAAATTTTTTTGGCTTAGTTTTGTTAATAAAATATTTTCGGTTTAAAAGATATTTTTATTTAATATTACTATTATTGGAGCTTGATGACCTTTTAATTAGCTTATTTAAAGATAACTATTTAGAATTTAATATTTAGGTTAATAGATTCAGTAAAAAGAATATTGTTTGATGTAAAAATTCTTAAAATCAGCTCAAATAGATGAAATTAAAATTATAGAGTAAGTTCAAGATAGCTTCTATCAGTGTCGTCTTAAGGAATTAATTTAGCTGATAGACTAAGTAGATGTTAATAGAAGTTTAGTCTGCCATGAAATACTTTAATTGTTTAAAGGAATGAGTTTGTTTAAATCTTAATAGATTAAGATGGGGTTTTAATGTTTCGAAGATATAATCTAAGAAATTCATCATCGTAAGAAGATTTTTGAAGAAATAGATCTAACAATATGGTGTATTTATTAGCTTTAAGCATAATATTACTTGATTTAAAAAGCTGAAGCTTAAAATGAGAGATTTTATTAATTTATGCAAGATTTTTTAGAACAACATTAGCAATTGGATTCTTATTAAATGGGAGTTTTCCAATTTGCAAAAGGAATGTATGTTTACATTGATACATTTAGAGAAGGATTAGATAAACAATGCTTAAGTTTATTAGAGCAATCATATGAATTAGTTGAGGATTTTAAAATTGAGATACTTATTTGTTTGGGATGGATTTACTACAAAGATAAGCAATTTGATAAGGCTTGTTATTACTATTAAATACTTTATAACTAAAACCCTAAAATACCAAGTGTAGCTAATAATTATGCAATAGCTTTAGAATGCTGCAAGGAGTTTGAAAAAGCTGAATAACTCTATCTAGAAGAAGAAAAAATGAGAGGATATAATTAAGGTATAATAAGCAATATTGCTCTTTTTTATTCTCACAGAGGAAACAAAGAGAAAGAATTTGAGTATTATTAAAAGCTAATCTAATTAACTCCCTTAACAGGTAAAATTTGCCATTATTATGGCGATTACTTAATTAAACGAGGCGATTAAGAAGAAGGCATAAAATATATGAAAAGGGGAATAGAAATAGATCCAGATTATTATGGTAACTATGATTAGCTATCAGAAATTTAATTCAATAATTAAAATTGGAATGAATCTCTTTAGTATACGCTAAAATGCACTTAGATATTTCCTTAAGATGGATATTATTAGACACTACTAGGAGATAGATATGATGCTTTAGATGATTTTTTAAATGCAAAAAAGTGTTATAAAAAAGGAATTAAGCTAAAAAACTATTAAATATATAAATTACATTCGAGTTCTAAATTAGGCATTTGTTATTATTCATTGAATAAATAAATTAAATCAATTGAACAGTTTTTTATGGCATGTAACTTTAAAAGCATTGAAGGATATTCGATAGAAGATGTCATTTATATATCATGTTAAATTATGGAACTCATGCCTTTACAATAAATAATCGAAATCATAGAAAAATAACAAGGTCTACACTTAATTTCTAGGTTTTCTTAATTTGCTGAGCTAAGCATGATTTTAAGTATAAAGTAGCACTTTCTGTAAAAGCTAGAAATTCACAGACAAGTGCTGTCCTTGATTATTTATAAAAAATTCATTGTAAATCATTTAATGTTTCAATCAGAAATAATTCATTGGGATTTATTCATAGACTGAGTGACTGATTGAATAATAATCATTGAATTGCAAATAAAATATATATATAAATTAAGCTAACGAATAAAAACCTTATTTAAATTATTTTATATTTGTACATAGATAACCTTTAACAAATGATAAATACTTACTTACTCTACAGAAAATTCTCTATTAATTAAATTTGAAATCAATTAATTAATTTTCGTTCTAATTATTATTGCTGCTTATAATAATTATTGGTTTATTCATTTATAAGTATATTATTGTCCTTCCTTTCTAATAAATTTCTCATATTATAAATTATTCTCAATTAATATTAAAATTTAAATTCTGGATCTTCTTAAATTTCTTATAATATACCAAAAACATTGGTATCTACCATCAGTAAGATTATTTTCACTTTTGATAAGTTGTTATCAAGTAAGCAATAGATATACTATAAGTTTTGAATTTTAAAGATTATTAATTTATTTTTATGTTTTGTAATTATTATTATTTACTTATAGAATTAATTTTTTTTTATTAATTAATTAATTAATTAAAATTGATTGAAATCTTTTAAATAAATGAAAATAGATTTAAAGTTATGAGCAATATTTTTTTTATTTAAATTATTCTAATTATAAATATTTTTAATATAATAATTTGTATGTTTAATTACTATTAAAGTTTAAAAGACAGATGGATGTATCAAAAGATCTGATAACGTTTTAGAATTAATAATTAATTACTGATTATAATTAGACAACAATTTTTATATCATTATTAATTATTTGAAATCATAAATTACATTAATTAAGATTTATATTTAGTTAAAAATAATTTACAGGAATATTTATGGCATCTAAAGAAGAAGATATATTAATTTAAAAAGTTAAAAATTTGTATTACAGCTGTTAGATAAAAGAATGTATTTAGTTTATAGATGATGACAATTAGATCAGAGGGTCTTATTGCCATTAAATGCTTTAATTATACAAAGGTCTTAGCTAATTTAAGGCTCAATTAATCTAAGAGGCATTTAACACATTTTAAAATTTAATTATGGAAAATAAATAATTAAAGGGAAACAAAGTAGATGAATTAGATGTTTTAGCAGTCATTTTTTTTTAACTAGAGACTTAATACTTCCATATTCCTAAAGCGGAACAGTTCAATTCAAATCTCCTCTAAGTATGTGAACTTTATAGAGAATAAAATGAGAATTTAGATTCTTATTAAAAAGGAGTTTACCTTTATGGTAAAGGTTTATATATTTTCATTGAAACAAGTAGGGAAGGAATAGATGAGAAGTGTATTTAATATATGCAGGAAGCTTTAAGTTTTTAAAATTGGTTTAACGATGAAATAATAATAACTATAGCATGGTGCTGCTTTATTGGTAATAAGATTGATTAGTCTTGCCAATGGTTTTAAAAGATTTATGAAGTCAATCCTAGATTTCCTAGTCTTGCAAACAATTATGCTTTGGCTTGTGAGTAATTAGGAGATTTAAAAAAGACTGAAAAATTGTATCTTGAAGAGATGGAAGTGAGGTGGTTCAACTAAGTTGTTATCAATAATATGTCCTTATTCTATGGAGAAAAAATGAATGATCAAGAGAAGTAGCAAATTTATTAAGAAAAATTAATAAATTTAAAACCAATGACAGCCAGGATATGTCATTATCATGGAGTATACTTAAATAAAAAAGGTAGATAACAAGAAGCTATCTAATTATTTAAATAAGGAATATAAATAGATCCATCTTATATTGCAAATTATGAAAATTTATCAGAAATAATTGGTGCAACAGACTATTAAAATTCTTTAAGGTTGATAGAAAAATGTATCGAAATGTATCCAGAAGATGGTTGTTTATATACGTCTCTTGGCAGAAAATATGAAGTGTTACAAGACCACTAAAAGGCGATAGATGCTTACACAAAATCTATTTAACTAAAAAACTATTAAGAATATAAAATATATTCAAGTGGAAGATTATCATATTAATACTACTTTCTATAGAATTATTCTTAAGCACTAAGGGAAATATTTAAAGCCTGTAGCTTCAAAAAATCTAGTACTATGCTAGATCATTATTACACTTACTGTTGGAGGATTTGCCAAATGAAAAAATTGCCTTTGAAGGAAATAATTTAAATAATTAATGAGTAATCTGGTTAAGTTATTACAAGATTTGAGTAGTTTGCAAACAAAACAAATGACAAAAATATAAGAAGCTTATATTTAGTTAAATTAGATTATTTAAGGACAATACTTTATATAATTTCTTACAGAAATCATGTTGAACATTTACTTTCATTTAAGAATAATATATTATATTGGGATTTATTTATAGATTGAAAAATTATTATTAATTTGTTCAATATGTCTATTTTTACATGGCATATGTAGATAGCACTTACTTCCATGAATTATATTATAATAATTTTTTTAATTTAGGTATTAAAGCCTTCTTTTATTATTTTTTAAATTAAATTTATTATTTTGAATTTTTAATTATCTGTTTCTGGCTGGTTTTATAATATTAATATATAAATGACTAATGGCAGTCTATATTTTTTTTTTTTTTTAAATTAAAATTTATCTGACAGATATACCTTTTTTTTTTTGTAACAAAATTATTATTTTAATTAGATAAAAAAACAATCAGAAAGAAAATTTGGCAATAAATATAAAATTTTTTTGTATGTTTATTAGTAGTAAAATATATATACTAAAAAATTAACTAATTCATTGAAATAATATTTATTTATAACAAAAATTAAATATTTTTATTAAATAGAGTTTTTTCTTTAGGAGATTTAAAAATTAAATTAAATTATATTTTTTCGTTAATAAAATTAAATTTTATTTTTCTTAAAAGTTATCAAAATTAGTTTTTAAACTCATTTAAATCTGTGATACTAACTTAACTAGGAAAAAAATTGCTATCTATGTCAAATTAATTTATATCCCATGGGCCATAAATTTCATCAATTTAATGTGAGTTTTTCATATCAGTCTTTGTTTTATCTAAATTTGAGTGGTTTACTTTATGAATTTCTTTATTTTTAAGCTAGGAACTTATGCTTGAAAAATAATTTTTATCTTAAAAATATAAATTATTTGATTTAAAATTTTTTATTTATATCTTTCTGCTATTTATTATATCTTAGTGTGAAGGTTTGCTGTTTATTTATTTTATTTTTTCAATCAATCTTTGTTTGTTGTTGAATTATTTATTATGATCTAAATTTGAATCTAATTACTCCTCTTTAATATTCATTTTACAGTTTTCATCTAAAGCACTCCTTGATTGGAACTCATAGCTAACACCTTCAGATGGTTTTGCTATTTGTCTATGAACTAAAGATAAATCTTATAATTTCGATTTATCTGTTTAATTCTATAGTAAATTTTTTCCTGATTAGCTTTTAACCAAGTTAAGCTTCAAGCTGTTTTAAAAATTTTCAGAGTAATTTCTTTTTAAATGAATTGGATTTTATATTTATTTCAATTAGGGATTTTACATTTATCTTTAAAACTATTACGAATTTGATGAAATAGAAATTTAATTTATTTTTTTTGGTTAAAAAAGTTTATCTTTTTTGAAAATCTAATCATTGTCTTTTTTACATTCTCCACAAACTATCCTCAGAGTTTTTTATTTGTTTTCTATCATCTATTGCATTGCTTCTAAGCCATTCTTCTATTGAATTTTAAAGTAATAATTTCCTTTTAGAGTAAAGCTATCACAAGATGTTTGGCAATTAGTTTTTACATTTTTGAGAGGAGTACTTTTTTTAGCATATTACTTAAAAAAGTTTTACTAAACGTCTATGCCAGGATCAATTATTCTAAGAGATTATTTATTTAAAATTTATATCTTTCCATTATATTAATTAATCTACTCTAAAGTTTTAGGTGCTAATTTAAAAGTTTCTTATCCTTTTATATAATTTTGAATATTATTTTTTTCTTATAAATAGCAATTTTATTTTGTTCTCTCTGAGAGCTAGCGTTAGATGAAGCTCTTTTTTAAGGATTCAATTAAATTATTACTTTAATTACATTCTTATGTAACCATTTCATGCTTAAAATATATTTATTAACCATCCTAAGAGAGATTCTCCAAATTATATGTTCTTTTCTTATCTGCATTAATGTTTTTTAGTATTTATTCATCACTAAAAATGTTTTATTTCTTTTCGATCAGAGCTTATTCAATTACTTCATCTCCAACATTACTAAATTTCTATAAGCAAATTAGATTAAGATCTTATTATTTTTGGTATTTTGAATACTATGAACATTACTCAATTTGATTTTATTCAATACAAAATTATTAATTTTCAACAATTGGTTTATTAAAATAAACATGATCTAGATTTTTAATTCTACTATCTTTAGTTATGTTCAAATAATTTTTGTTTAATAATTATTGATTTTTAATCTATTTTAAATTAGTATTTTCAAGAATATTATTAGTTTTGATTATTAATTTTCTTAACTAGCTTTATTAGCTTTTTGTATCATCTTCCTACATAATTACAAAAAATTTAGTTCTACTTTATATTAATTAAATGATGAATTAGCTAACTTGTAAGAAATATGATTATATAAATTTTATTAGAAAGATTAAGAAATTAAATTTTTTTTTAATTATGTTAATATTAAATTCATTTATTTCGTAATTTCAAAACTCTTTAAAAAAACATGTTATATTCATGCTTCAAAAATAACTTATAAACAAACTATTAAGACTTCCTAATCTCATTAAAATTTTAAAATAAATATAATCTATTTATCAAAAATTAAATAATTTTTATTCTTCCTTATTAATTTTAACAAAAAGTATGTTAAAATTTTAATTGAGATAATTTAAATTAAACTCCTAAAATATTTATTATTTATTAAATTTTATTTTTTAAAGCAATATAAATTTAATTTTAAAATATAAATAATTTTATCTGTTCAAATAAAAAATCATAAAATCTTAAAATATTTTTGAAATAAATAGCAAATTTTATTTTAAAAAATATCTTTTAAAATTATTAAAAGCAAATAATTAAAATCTCACTAACTTTTTTTAATAAATATATTTTATATCTTAAATTTTAAATAATTTTTATTGATTTATCTTTCATTTTAATTGTGCAAAAAATATCAAATAGTTTTAATCTAGAGAATTAAAATTAAATAATAATCTGCTATAAAATATTTATTATTCTGTCATTCCTCATTAATTAAATCCATCAGCCAAATTTTTTTGAAAATAAATAACCTTATATAAAAAGTAAAAAAATTTATCGACATAATTTATGAAATTTAGATGACCTTAAATATGATTCTTTTATTATTTTTTTAGTATAAAATTAATAAAAATATTCCTAATAATTAAGACCACTTTTTTTTTAATTTTATTTTTAAAATAACCTTTAAAAATTTTTCAAAAATTGCCTTATTTAATTTTATTTATTTAAGCTAAATAAATGCATTTTAAAATATTTTTAATTTTAAAATAGCTCAATAAAAGATCTAAAATATTCAAACTTAATTTTGATATATAAAATAATAATTGATTATTTCTTTGATAAATATTAAACTATAAACAAAATAATATTAACAGCTTGTAATAATAAATAAGAAATTTTTATTCGCCCTTTCTTTCTCATTTAAATCGAGAGTAAATAAAAATATTGAGATAATTTGGGAAAAATTTATTTCCATTTTGCGATCTAAATAAAACACTAAATTCTTGAAAATATTTTAAAGAGAGAATTTAATTTTTAATAGTAGTTTCCTTTTGTTTTGAAAACTTTACATTTATAGAAATTAATCAATTATTTTATTTATTTTTCTTAATGGGCTTACTCCTAAGAAATAGTCTTTATCCTGATATAATTAAGTAGAAATTATTAATTTCAAAGAAAAATAATTGAGTTTGGTCAAAATTTGGAAGAATTTTTAAAAATAAAATTCATCTCAAATATTTTGAATTTTTTTACCAAGGATAGATTTATATTTGGATTCGTATTTTATAAGATTTGAAATAGATAGATAAAATATTAAAAAGATTGATATATTCAAGTGTAGAAATAAATTAAATCAACTATTATGATAATTTTATGAAGGAGAAAAATGCTTTAATAATCAAGCAACAAAAACTGTTTGATGAAATAAAAAAATGCAAGATTTGAAAGAAAAATAATAAAAAATCAAAGTAGACTATTATTAGAAATTTATTAATTAACATAATAAACACTTGAATATGCTAAATATGAAAATTGTATTTCTTCAATTGTTAATTAATTCATTATAAAATTAATATGAAATAGAAAAAATAAAAAAAAATATTATTTTCAATTAAAAATCTAAACTTCCAAAATAGTGAAGAAAAAATTTATTTAATGTTTAAAAAATTTCATTTTTATTAAACTTTGAAGACAATTGAGCTTTGTTTTAAAGGAACCTTAGCTTAAAAAAGAGCCTAAAATATACTTTATTGAATATAAAATTAGCTCTTTTAATAACAGATATTATTTAAATTTATATTTACACTTAATTTCTTAGATATTTTCCGTTTTTAACTTTTTATAAAAAAGAAAAAAGCAAGTTAGTTTAAATTGTTGATTTAACGTATTAGTAAAATTTTAATTTAACAAAATTAATAGTTTTTACACACATATAGTAACAATTTTTCTAATTAAGATAGTAAAGTAAGAATAAAAAGAAGTACGCATATACATACATAATTTTGAAATATAAATTTTAATAAGTTAAAGTAAATTAGATCTAGTGAAAGTAATTTTAACAGGTTTATTTGTTATATCTTTATTATTTAGGGTTTAAAATAATCATATTTATAGCTATAATTTTAACTTAATTCAATAATAAGGATCATATCATTTTTAAGTCATAATAATAAAATTATTTTTTGAGTAAGTTAGAAATTTTTTTATCATATTTAATAGGTAAGATTCATTCAATCAATCATTTTATTCTTATCCTTCGAATAAATTAAATAGAAATTAGAATAGGTAATTAGCTGCTATTATTATACATAAGACAATACCAAAGTATTAAATGCATTTTATACAATCTAAATGCCAAGGACCTCTGTTGTTTTGTTCCTATATTTCTTATTAGCTCATAAACTTCTAGTATTACACACTGAATGCATGAATTGGTTGATTTATGTGATTGTAGTATTTGTTTTTAGAATAGGTTTTTACAAGTTTTGGAGCTTTGTACTCATCATACTACTCATGTTAATCTTACTGTTCATTGCTCATAGATATTTAAGTTGATTAGTTAGTAAAATAGCTGCTTTGGTTTTAGCTTTTTAGACATAAAAAAGGAACTTTGTGTGAATCATCCAATTTTTGTTGAGGTGATTATGGTGAGTAGTTATTTAGATCTTACATCAAATTTATAGAATCTTATTATACATTGTTCAAATCACTGATAAGCAGAGACTCATTCAATTAGTTATCTGTAAGGGTTGTAGTGTTTAAAAAGTAGGCATTAAGCTCTTATTCTTAAATTTAAATTGAATCTTTTTTCATATCAAATGTTTGTTTATTTGTTTGCTTGCTTGTTCGTTTTCACTTTTTTTGTTTTTTTAATTTGCTTTTTTTTGGCAATCTCTAATTTTTTAAAAATTATAAAAAGTATATCTTATTTTGCTTTGTTGAGTGTTGTTAAAAAAGAAAGGGTGAAAAGTAAGTTTTTGTTAGTAATATCATTTTGATTGCAAAATCTATATTTTATAGCACTGTAAATGAATCGCAAAGTCTCCCTTGACAATAAAAAGATTCTTCACTTTCAGGCATCCACCTTTAAATCTAAATAGATTTTAAAATTGATTGGTTACAAATTCTGTATAAATACAAACTCATTCCTTGATTAATAAATAAAATCACTTTATTTAATATTCATTAAAATAAAAGTAAATATCATGCGTTTAAAAAGAAGTGAAGAGCAAGTTTTTGAATTTGTAAATATGTTTAATTATTAGTCTTATAGAAATGTAATTAAGTTAATAGGACTTTTATATAACATAAATTGATAAAATAATGATTATATTATTATGGCATAAAAAGTAAATTAATACTGAATAATCTTTTTGAAATTATCCCACTCAGTAAATGAATTTTTATTTTTTTTGGCTTTTTGCGTTTGGAATATAATTATGACATCATGATGAAAAAATATATGAACGATTTGATTGAAAGATATTGAATTTATTTGTTAATTTAATCATCACCTAATTGCGTACAAAAAAAATTATTACGAAATAAATTTCAATTTAAGAATAAATCCCAATGTAAGATTTATGATTAAAAAATTAATTCTGATTCTATGTATTTTTAGTATGCAATTATTGCTAGAACTGCTCTTAAATTATCTAATCGATATAAAAATAATTTTGAAAGGTTTTTATCACCAACATGAATTGAAAATTACTCGAATCTCGTTACTATGTATCCATTCTATTTATTAATTTATTAAAGTTTGTCTTTTAATGAAATCTTAGATTATTGATTTAAAAAAAAGCATGCTTGTATTATATTTCCTTTCTACTGATAAGATTGCACTGATTTATAATTGCAAGTATTTAAAAATTCTTCAAGAGTTTTTAAATGCTAATTCAACTTGAAGTGAAGCATTCCCAACTTAGCATTCGAGAATATTTTGTATGGGAGATAATTTTTTTGAATTATTGCTTATTTATATGCTTCTATTGCTTCTTGATATTTTTCAAGAGCTTCCAAGCAGGCAGCAAAGCGATACATGTAGTAGCCATCTTTTGGGTACTAATAAATGCACTTTTCAATGTACTCTTTTGCTTTTACATAATTTTTATTATCATATTCTATATCAGATAAATCCTAATAAATGGGACAATATTAGGGATCTATCTGCAAGCCTTGCATCAATAAGCTAAGACCTTTTTCTTTTTATCCAATTCTGATTAAATATTATCCGTATTTGTGATAAATCCTAGCAGTTTTAGGGACAATTGAAAATAACTTTTCATAGTATTCCCTTTCCTTATGGATATTTTCTAATGAAAAGTAGAATTGAGCAATGTTTTAAATAGATATTTAATTATTATTCCTCAATTTTTCTTCTTCTAAAAAGAGCTCTTCAGCTTTACCGTTTTTTCCAATTTCATGCAAGCTGATAGCAAAATTATTTGCTAAGCTTGGATATCTTGGATTTATTAAATATAGTTATTAATGCACCTTACAGGATAGATCTGTTTTTTAATATATGTAATACATCCATCCTAGAGCAATCATCATTTCTTGCTTATACTCTTAAGTCAGCTCTATAGCTTCTTCAACGAGCTTTGTACATTCAATATAATTTTACTCCCTGCTATTTTCTATGAACAAAAACATACCTTTTCCAAATAAATATATTTCTTTTTTATAATTAGGCAACGAAGAATGTTGTGCTTCATAATCTTGAAACACTTTCTCCAAATTAAAATTTAACTTTTCTGCATGCTATACATTTGTGTAATACATTTCTAATTAGTACATAACTCTTATCATAACGTCTACCTCATTAACTTTTCCTTAATTCTATTTTTGATTCTCATCAATTACACTCTCGAAACATTCATAACCTTTTTATGTTTCCTAGTTCTCAAACAAAGAAAGCCCTCTATAATATTACATAATTTTATGGCAATTAAAACTCCTATCAATATCCAATTTATTTACTACATTAATGCATTAATTTAATTGGCAATTATAGAATAATTTTTAGACTTCGCTCACTAATTCTTGTTCTTATTTGTCCATTCTTTTTGCTATTTATATTTATTTTTTAATGTAGAACCTTATCTTTCTAAAAATATAATACAATAAATAAATTAAATAATGAATAAGCTGTATAAATTAAATTAAATATTATTTAAAAATATGAATTGATTAATTAAATAAAGGTGTGTATGTAATCTATAGACAAATAAATACTTGTAGAACTAGAGTTAAAATAAAATAAAATAAAAAATAAAATAAATAAATAAATAAATATTTTAATTTATTTATTCATCAAGGGAACTAACTAAATATCTTTATCAATCAATATATAAGTCCCAGTGAGATATCTCATTCATGTAAATAAGATTTGGTTATATAAATTTTAAGTAGGCTTCAATTGACAAAAATTATCTAAATAAAGCTTATTTTTACTTTAGAAAATATTTTATTTAAATATTCTCTAGCTTTTCTATTATCAAATCTAATCGTGATAAGAAGTTTTTATTATATAAACTGAGAATTTCAATTTTTCTGTTAAGTGATATTATTTCTATTGAATCTAATATAAAGCATATACTTTCGATGTCTAATGTTGTGTCAAATATAACTGGATAATCAAGAGATTGAATATAATAATCAAGTGACTCCTCCCACCTTTCAAGTTCATATAAGCAGTATGCTAAATTAGACGAGGTAGAGTGATAATTTACTCTAAATAATTTCATAGTAAGAGCCTTTTTAAAATAATCTATCGCCTCATCAAACATTCCTTCATCTATATAAAACATTCCTATGGCTTCATAAAATTAACCATTCAAAGGCTCTAATTCAATACATTTTTTGTAATAAAACTCTGATTTTTCTATATCTGAGAGCTCCTTGTTAATATTAGCCAAAGCGTTGCAAATATCTGTTGATTACGGATTTATTTCTAACCCTTTTAGCAAGTATTACATGCCCTCATCACATTATTTCTGCTTGCAAAGAAAATATCCATAAAAATAAAGCGTTAGAACTTTATTTGGATTGATTTTTAATGATTTCATAAATAATTCTTTGCATTCATCAATATTTTTATTTTGGCTATAAAATTAAGCTAAATTATTTATGTATAAGGTGTTCATAGGAAATTTATTATGAGATTTGTAATAATACTCTTCTGCTTTTTCCCTTTACTTTAGGCGAGAATAAGTTACTCCAATAGAATTTAGTATACCAGGGTAATCAGAATTCTCTTATTCTAAATTTAAAAAATATTTAAGTGCTTCATCATATTAGTCTTTTTAAGCATAAATCCAGCCAATTATGAAATTGATATCTTATTTGTATTAATCGTCAAGAGCCAGTGAGTCTTTCATTAATTATATACATTATAAATCAGCTTCATTCCTCCAATTATCTATAAATTAATAAAAACCTTTTGCAAATAAATAGATTGAATCATATTTTAACTCATAAGAAGATTTATTCTGCTAATATTTATCTATTAAATCTTTAAATTTTATGTTTTGTTATTCTGCTGCATAAAAATTCTCATCAAACATTTATTGCATATAAAATATTCTAATTATCAAATCGAATTAATTAATTTATCCATTATTTTTTTACTCACTTTTAAGTATTAAACTATTAATATTTTTTGAAACTTCATCAAATTGATCTATGTAAAAGTAGCTTAAACTTTTGTATAAAGTAGCAATTTAAAAGTTCAAAAAGTTAGTGTATTCCTATTAATAGTTATTGTAAGTTTCAATACACTCTTTAAACAAGCTTTTATAAAATAATCTTTTAACTTCCTTTACTATTTCTACTTCATTCATACTCTTAAATAAATTTGCTCCTATATTACAAAAATTGCATAAATTAATTTATCTCTTAAATGAAAAAAACATAATCTGATCAAAAATTGCTCTTAAAAAAATATTCCTATAAATCTATACAGATAAATAAATAATTTAACTGAGTAAATAATCACAATAAAATTTAAATTAATTTTATTAAGCTTTCTCAATCATTCACATATGTATGTATGTAAACAAGGAATTTTTTCCACAAAGATTGACTAATTAAAATAACTTTTAAAAAATAAATTTTCTTGAAAAAAAATTATTTATGTAAAAATAAATCATTAATTAATTTAAAAGAAGAAAATTTGCTTAAATATTCTTTAAAGAGTTGAAATAATAACCATTAAATTTTAAATAATTATTTCAAAAAAATTTATTTCATAATTTAAAAGCTACTAAAATAAAACCTAATTAAGACCTAAAATAATTATATTTTATTTCAGTCTTATTTATAGATGTTTAGGGTATATGTTTTTAGTTAAAATAGCCAAAATAAATGTATTTAATCCAGTATGGTTAGTTTACAATTTAAAAACTGTTTTAAATATAAAATATTTTTAAAACGACCCAATTAAATTCAACAGTATATAATATTAATTTAAAGTAAACTATTTTTATATTTATTCTTAATAAAATCAAAATTATTTCTTTTATTATTTTTATTCAAATAGATTCCTAAATAAAAAAAATCTCTATTTGAAACATAAAACATTTATTTAATTAAAGTTTGGGATCTAAAATTAAATTATTTTAAAGAAGTAATAAATAATATTTTATATTTTGGATTCATTCTTATTCTTTTTAATTGATTTCAATTTTATTTTTGAATATATTTTATCTTTAAATACAAACAATTTAGGTCAGCTTTTTGAAATTTTCATTTTATAAAATCAATGTAAGTGTGTGTGTGTATGTATGTATATCTTTGAATTTTAAAATAAAAGATAATTTACTATTAAAATTTCAAAAAAAATCAGAATATTTTGTGTTTATTATTAAAATTGTATTTTTAAATGAGCGCACAAATAAATATGAAAGACAGCTAAGTTAGCACTTCTTCTATAAATACATAAAATACAAGTATAATATAAAGCGAATAAGATATTAGAATTAGATGGATTTGTTCTTTCTGGGATGGAAGAACTCATGCTTAATTTAATGATAAGTCTGGCCTAATTTTACATAGAGAACATGGTAGTTTTTATTTTTTAATATTTTAATTTTAATTTTAATAAATTTGCAATAGAATGCTTTACTTATTTTTCAAAAATGGGAAATAAACTGAGATTTATGTCTAAGAATATTCCATGTACCGAATCTATAGAGTTTAAAGTTAATCTTGTATTTAAGGTGAATAAATTACATTTTTTTAAAAATGCTGAATAACATTGATTTTTATTATTTAAAATAAGAATCTGAACTAATATAATGATGTTCCAACAATTAAATCTGAAAAATTATATAGCGACTAAGAGGAAATATTAAATAGTTAAAAAATCAGCTCTTGTATCTGGAGTTTAAATGGGGAAGATACTGATTTTGAAATAGATGATCAAGGAAATATAAGTATTATATCTTTAGAAGGGCACTCAAAGCTAACTCTACTAAAAAATAAATTTATTTTCATAGTAGAATATCTATAATTGATCCCTAAAAAGAAAGCTACTTGGGAAAATAAGTTAAATAATTATGATGAAGATGATAATGAAGATTAAATTGAAGGATTAAATGGTGAAAGAAATGCTAAAAATTAATTAAATTCAGGGAATTTTGATTTTCACAAAGATTTTCTTTAGAAATACAATCTAAAAAAATAGAGTGATAGCTAGAAAGCAAACAAAGGAAAAGTAAAATTAGCTTTTCCTTATATAAAGATGAAGAAAATATACACGATATTTAGCTTTCCAGAAAGATGGACCCTTCCATTATATTTATTGTGGTCTAAATTAGAGAGATAAGAATTTTCTTCTTAAATTGGTAAAGATGTTTAGCTAGTGCATCAACCTCATTTCTAATAAGATTTTATTGATTATTTACATATCGATATTTCATCTGAATCATACGAAGATGTTTCATTTAAAAATTATATTAGAGAAAAATACGGCTTAAATAAAATTAACCAAACTGAAGCTATAACTGAATTACCAAATATTGGTATGCTGAATCAAATTTAATTTAAGAATATAAACTCAGAAAATCTTTGGAGTAACGATGAGGCATTCCCTTTATTTGACTAACCTAGATATTCTGAAAGAATTCAATACACATGGAAAGATGGATACACTTCTTGGATTAGCAGAGAAAAAGAAATCTATTTATTTAATGATAAAGAAAATCTCTTTTTATTCTCTACTTAAAGTGGTAAAACAAAAATAAATAATTAAATTCTTAGCTATTTATTAATTTGTTTTTAATTATTATAGGTAAATACTTTCATGAGGTAGAAGAAAATGATGTTAGATCATTAGAAAATGAAAAAGTAATCAATGTTTTGTAAATATGGAGAGATGATGAAAAATCTATCTTATTGAACTCTTTTTCTAAGTTAAGAGAGCATGATTCTATAATTTCTAATAAAGTAGAAGTAATTAGCGAATATAAGTAAGGAAATAAACTGAATAAATAACTTTTAAGTAATAATGAGGAGAAAGAAGAAAGCATAGCTTCACTATACAGTGATAACTATGAAGTACTTCATAAAAGTGAAAATGATCTAGGAAAATTTGAAGCATTTAAAAACGGATGCATAAAGATACTTTTTAGAGATAGAACAATTCTAAGATGGATGAAAGGCTCTGATTAAGTACATATTATTTCTCGATATGGAGATTAAGTTAATATCCTTGTTCAATCCCCTTAAGAATTTTAAGAGTAATAATTTATAAAAATAAATAAAATGATAATAATGTATTTTACCATCTATTAATTTATAATAGATGGCAAATTATTTATGTTCATGCATGCTAATGATTTATTTTATAATAAAGATACGTTGATAGAGCAATTGAGTTCAGAGAATATTGTTTTACTGATCCTAAAGAGAAACTTGAAAAAGAAAGAAAACAGCAAGAACTTAAGGAGTTAATTAATTTTGAAATGAATAAAAATGAAAGATTTCTTACAATCCTAAAAGGGAAGGTACCTGAAGAAATAAGTCGTACCTTGAAAATAAATGAATAACCTAGCTAACTTTACAATCCTTGTAACTCCATCAATTCTTAAAGTTCTTAACAAGAGTTATACTACTCAACACCATTAAAGCAATCTAATTATTAAAATGGAAATTTACTTGGAAATTCTTAGTAATAGCAGTAATATATTTAATACAATTTTCAAGATTAGCAAAATTAAGATATGAACGAAATGATACAAAAGTAATTTTTTTATCTTTTTAAATAATATTTTTAAATAATTTTATAAATAAATAGCATGTTAAGATAAAACGAATAAATGCTGTATAAACTTAAGCAAGTCTTATGACCATTTTATATTTTAAGCATTTGAGTTTTAAATAACCAAAAAATAAATATTTTGATGAAAGATAGAAGCCTTTTGAATTAATAAAAATTGAAAAACTAGTTAATATTAACTAAAATATATTTATAATTGATTCTGTGTAAATTTTTTGAAAATCTTATCATACTAAATCTATATAAAATTATTTATTAGTTAATTAAGTATTCAATCATTTTTAATTGATTATTTTATGTTTTTGTAAATAAATAAATTTTTTAAATAACTTTAATTAGTAATGATTAAATAAAATAATATTTATTTCTAGTTAATTAAGTATTCAATCATTTTTAATTGATTATTTTATGTTTTTGTAAATAAATAAATTTTTTATATAACTTTAATTAATAATGATTAAATAAAATAATATTTATTTCTAGTTAATTACCAAAAAAAAAATTTAAATAATAAAAAAATTCTCATTTCAAGGATTTAAAGAAGGATTTGTATTTAAATTCTAAGAGATCTCTCTATCACTTTTATTTAATAGAAATTTTAATTTATGATATTATCAAAAATCAGATTTATCAATTTTTTAATTATATTTAAGTTTATTATTTATATCTATCTCAATATTTCGAAGTAAAATTTATGGATATTAATTAGTTAGCCATATAAGCAAGATAACTGTTTCTTGATAGCAGGTTAGAAGAGTGTAAAAAATATGTAGATGAAATTGAATTTGATGAAAATGATTTTTTATCTTATAAATATGCATAGATATATAAGGGATTAAGCTTTTTTGAATTAAGTTAGCAGTAATTAGGTTAATAATGTTTTTTAGATTTGATTAGTCTATGCCAATAAAAAAATAAAAATGACAGCGATGAATTGGATATTATCATTTAAATTCTTTATTAATGGTAAAATTTTGATGAAGATTAAGCAAAGGCAAAGAAGCATAACCAAAATTTATACAATTGCTGTGAAAATTATAAATAGCAGCATGAACTAAATTAAAATTATAACTTATTCATCTATTTATTTGGAGTCAGTGTGTATAATTTTATAGATTATTATCCTGATAAGAAGCACTGCTCTTATTTAGATAACTTAATTTAATGTTAAGAAAAAATTTAATAATTTAATTAAGAAAGCATCATTTTAATTGGATGGATGTATGATTATTTGGAGAAGCACGAAGAGGCCAGGAAATGGTACAAAATGCTTGAATAAATTAATCCTCGATATCCTGGTTTAGCAAATAATATTGCTTTAACTTATGAATCAATGAATGAAAAAAATTTAGCAGAAGAATATTTTTTAAAAGCAGTAGAAATATGTCCAAATAATGCAGTTATTTTGACTAATTTGGCACAACATTATTAAAACAGTGATTAATATGAGAAAGCTATAGAATACTATGAAAAATCTATCAATTCTAATCCTTAATTTACTGGGTGTTTTATATGCTATTCAAAGCTTTTGTAAGATAAACAAAATATAGAAAAAGCAAGAGAAATTCTTTTAAAAGGACAACAGTTAAATTAGAAAAATACAGACATTTTATTCTATTTAGTGAGTTTAGAAGTTTAAGAAAGTAATTATTAAAAAGCCCAAGAGTATGTCGATTTAGCAGTTGAAATTGATCCAAACGAAGGATTTATTGAATATAAATTTGGAAGCTTATTATTTGATAAAAATTAATATGATTTATGTGAAACTTAATTTTTAAGATCATTAGACAAAAATCTTACTCCTATGTTGATTGGGTATGCAAATTCTAAATTAGCCTATTCCTACTTTTCTTAGTACAAATTTCTTTAAGCTTTCAAATAGCTAATGTAGTTGGGAAATCTTGATATTGCTTTTTTTGAGTTTTAAGAAGAGCTGGATGGAATTGGATATATTCTTGATGAAATACAAGAAATATCATTACAAGAAAAAGTTGATATTCTTAATTCTTATTATGGAATTATTTAAACTCGATACAAGCAAATTTAGTTATCTACTTAAAATACATTTTTTAGGTGTTTTTTAGAATATAAATAGGATTTGTTTTGCAATACAGTTAGCATAATTGCATACTAAAAGCACTTATAATCTTTACTAACTTATAAATCAAATTACAACCATTGGGATTTATTTTTGGCTTGAATTAAGCTTGAATTACTTATTTATTTTGATATTAGTATGCTCACGTATTTAATTTTTTATTTATAAACTTTATGTTTAAAGTAAAATCAAAAAAAATAAAATAAATTTAAAAATTAGATTATTTTTTATTCTTAAAAATGAAATAATGGTTTAAATACTGACTGATAATTTATTTAAATATTATATCTTTATAAAAAAAAATATAAAAGTATTAGAGTGACACATCCAATATTATAGGAAGCTATTGGATATTGCATGTATAATTTTAATTTTTGGTGATATTTTTTTATCAGTTTTCTTTATATAATTTTTAAAAAATAAACACTAGAAAATATCTTATCAAAAATGGAAATAGTAGAACGTACTTTTTATGGATTTTATTTTATATTTACAAGTTTTTTTTTTGTAAACAAATTAATAAATAATTCTTAGAATTTAATTTTTAAAATAATTCAATCCTTAATAGTGCAAATTAATTCAAAAAAAATAATAAATAAAAGATAATGATTCTCTCAGCATAAGCAAGTTAAATAAGAAATCTATTTCTAATTAGCAAGTGTGATGAGTGTATTTAAGCTTCTGAAAAAATAGAGGCAAGTAGCGAAGAATTTAACTCTTATTAATTATGCTAGCTATATAAAATTCTATCATTGTTTGAGATCAGCTAATTCGAAGAAGCTCAGAAATAATTCATAAATTTGATTTAAGAAGCAAGATAAAAAAAAGGTAGTTTGATAGATTAGGTTGATTTGCTAACTTTATCTTTTTATTAATGGGAATTATGTGATTATGATAGTTATGAATGTGAGTAGCTAAATGAAGAATTATTTAAAGCTATTGAAATTTATAAAAGTGATCATAAATTGGAAGATCTAAATACTGATGGTGTTTATCATTTAGCATAAGCTATGTATACTTTCATAGAATACTTTTAATATGATAGTAATTTTGAATGCATAGAGCACTTAAAAAGAGCTTAATAGCTGCTCAACTAGAAATTAGATCAAGAAATATTATTTCTGATGGGTTGGATGCTAGATTATTTAGGAAAAAATGAAGAAGCTATTGAATATTAATTGAAATTGTATTCAGAAAATTAATATTTTCCTAGTATATGCAACAATATTAGTGTTACATATAAACAAATGGGCAAAGATGATAAATAGGAAGAATTTCTACTCTAAGCAGAAAAAATACAACCTAAAAATATAGTAGTGATGCATAATTTAGCTATTAATTATAATTAAAAAGATAATTAATTAAAAGTAGAAGAGTATTTTACAAGATCTTTAGCAATGTATCCTAATAATAGCCACACTCATTATATGTAAGGTCATATTTTATTAATGAAAGGAGAACATTAGCTGGGTATGGAAGTCTTGTAAAAAGGAATTCAAGTTAATCCTAATGACTGTAATATTTATGAATTGATGTCACTTTTTGATCATTCCAAGTTTCAAGAATATATGCAGAAGTGTATCTCTATAAGACCTAAAAAATCTAGATACTACTCTTTGATGGCTGATAGGTTTTTATCACTGCAATAGATAGAATAATCTTTAAATTATCTTAACTTAGCACTGAGTTGCAAGTAATCTGAAGCTGATTATGTAAAAGATAGTATCAAAAAAGTTGTTTGCTATAGAACTCTTCATAATTACTAAGAAGCTTTATAATTAATTGTCTAAACACTTGAGAAAATAAAAACCTTCCCTAATTCTCTTTGGGGTTTTCAAATTTGTAAAATAATTAATTAATTAGCTCTACCTTCTCTTTAAAAAATTAGTATCTTAGACTCTAATAACTCTAGATATCTTTAAAAATTAGATGAGATAGTTCGCTATATGTAAAATGGGGAAGTTAAATGTTTTCTTAGCTTGAAAATGGAATAATTTATAACAACACTTTAATTAATAGCTTATTAATAATAAGTATAATCTCAGTTAATTTTTAAAATTTCTTAATCTCACTGGGATTTATTTTTGATTTGAGTTTTAGTTCTAACACCCATTAAAATATTTTAATTTTCTATAAATCTTTGAAAATGAGTTTTTCATATTTTTCTCTGCATTACGTACGCACATACATACATACATACATACATACATACATACATACATACATACATACATACATACATACATACATACATACATACATACATACATACACGACTCATAAATAAATAAATAAATAAATAAATAAATAAATAAATAAATAAATAAATAAATAAAGAAAGAAAGAAAGAAAGAAAGAAAATAAATTTTTGATTAGTTACAAATATGAACAATATTATGAATTTTAATCATTACCTTTGTTATATCATGGTTTAGAAAAAAAAGAAAAATGTTTGTTTTTAGATTGTAAAATAATTTTAAAAATAAAAAAATTAAAATTGTACTTTAAGTTTTCAATTCTTTAAAAATTAATTCTAACATCCATTTAAGTTTTCTTATTATTGTAATTTTTTATTTAATTTAAAATATTGCTAATTCTGAAATAAAAATATCACACAAATTATATATAAAGTAATTGAATTAGACATAAATTTTTAAAAAAAGCTTCACTATATTATAATGTTAAACACTTTTATTGCATAAAAAATTAGAATTTTCTAAATAAAATTTTTATAGAAATTTCTATTATTTATCTATTTTAATAATTTTAGGATTTTTAATTATTAGAAAATACTTATTATCTCAAACTTTTATTTAAAAATTTATTTGATATTTATTTGAAGTAATTAATAATTTATCAAAATAAATAAAATTATTTAAAAAAATGAAAGGAGTCTTAAATTTAATAAAAAAAAATTCTATGATTTTTAAATCATAGTCTCATCATTTTTTACTAAACCAAAAGTTGTTTTATTGCAATAGTAAATTAATGATTAGGAATATCGGTGATTTTTCCTAAAAAATTGAAGATCAAAAATAATTAATAAAAGCTAATCCTTTCGATTCTCAAGCTCATTTTTAATTGGGACTTTATTATTTACTTTCATAAAGACTGGAAAAAGCTAAATAAAGTTATATTGAAGGTTTAAAAATTAATCCTAGATTTTCCCAAGGCCACAATAACTTAGGGGTAATTTATTAGCATATGAATATGTAAGAAGAAGCATTATAATGCTTCTTGAATTCTCTAGAGATAAATCCTTAAGATTACTAGGCCCTTATGAATATAGGAAATATTTACTCAGAAAAGAATTAATTAGAGGAAGCAAAGTAATGGATGATAAAATCTTTAAATATTAATCCTAAAAATAAAGATTGTCATCTCAATTTAGGTACTATCTACATTTAAATGAAAAAATACAAGGAAGCAGAATAATCTTACTTAAGAGCTTTAGATTTAGATGCTTAAGACTTTTTAGTTAATTATAAATTAGGATGTTTATATTCTGAAGTAAATAAACTAGAAGAGGCAAAATAATATTGTTTAAAAGCTTTGCAAATTAATCCTTATCATACAGAATCTCTAAATTAACTAGGAAATGTTTATTTTATGATGAAGCAAAATAAATGTATTTGAAGGTTTTATTAATTAATCCTTCAGATATAGAGGCTTACTTTAATTTAGGGTAATTCTATTCTCAAATGAATATGTTTAAAGAAGAAAAATAAAGCTACTTAAAGATTTTGCAAATAGACCCGAAATATTTTTAAGCTTATGAGAAATTAGGAAATCTTTATTTTAATATGAACATGCTAGAAGATGCTAAGCAAAACTACTTGAAATCAATTGATTTAAACCCTCAAAGTGCTATATCTTATTTTAATTTGGGAATAACTTATCAGTCTATGAGCATGTTAGAAGAAGCCAAACAATGTTATCTTTCAACATTATAAATCAATCCTTAATTTTCAGATGCCAAAAAGCGTTATGAATAATGTGATATTTTGTTATTCAAGAACAAGGTGAAATGAAATATTATTTATAAGTTTACCAAAGAGTGTGTGCTTTCTTTGCACTCTATATGAATAGAAAAAAACAAATCCCTTAAAATTTTTTTTATTCTACATATATATTTTATTTAGAAAATTAAATTAATTTTTTATAATGACTTGATAGAAATATAATAAAAACATCATTTTTGCTTTTTAAATTTATTATTTATATTATTTGAACAATTCAGAAATTAAATTGAATTGATCTCATTTCATGCTATTTTAATTGCGGGAAGTGTTATTTATACTTATTAGGTAAGTTTTTCTAAGAAAAAGTTGTTTAACTCTATAAATCACCTAAATAGTGTAGTTGATACTATAGGAACATATGAAATTCCTATTTCAACCAGTTTATAAAAAATATGTAAAAAAAATGTTTGTTACTAAGTTACTTTCAGAATTTATTTGTTGTATATTTAATACTTAGAAAATAATTAACTCTTTTAATTTAAAAGAGAGATGAAGAAAAAAAAGGACAAATTTAGTTTTTTGAAGTAAAAGGAGATTTGTTGAATTGTGAGGCTGATATAATTGTATAATAGTGTAATTGTATTACTAAAAAAGAAAAAGGACTTTCTTAATCTATATTTAAAAAGTTTGGGGTAAGTGCTTTTGAAACAAGAGTGAAAGGTAAAGAGAAAATATTGCTGAAATAAGTTCAATAGATATTCTAGGTGCATGTTTATTTTAAAAACAGAAGATTAAAAACAAAAATTGTTAAATCCAATATATGGCAAATCTTTTTAGTCAGTTTACACCTGGAAAGAATGGATCTAAATACTAAAATACATTATGCTAATAAATATAAGATTCATTAACAAATAAAACATATTGTTGATAATTTTTCAAAAAGAGAAAAATGGTTTGAAGTATGCTTGTAGAAGTTGGCAGATTTTACCAAGGAAAATTAATTATAAAAGATTGCCTTTCCTTATAAAATTGGTTGTGACATAACAGGAGGTAAGTGGGAAAACTACAAAAAAATGATTTAAGAATTTTCAGAAAAAAATACAGGTTTAAAAATATACATAGTCTAACAGCAGGAATGAAACAATTTAATAAAAAATATACAATAAAACTATTTAAATTATAAATTTCTTAGGGAAGTAGATTGATGCTAATAAGAGGCAAAAAGGAAAACTAAAAAATGAAATAGTAAAGATACATTTTTAACATGAAGAGTGAAATAATTTAATAAAAATGAAGATCATAAAATTAACCTTTTATTATTTAAAATTTTTTTATATGTTAATTAATTAATTTTATTAGCGATTTACTAATTTGTACTTACTTTTATTAATTTTTTTCTATAAATTTTGAATCTATTTTTTAGTTTACAGTAGTGTTTCTTGTCCAGTAACTTGATATGAATATGAATATTTCATTAATTTACTTCTTTTTTAATTATTTAAAATGTAGTAAACACTATAAATCTTCAATAAAAATAATACTGATTAATTAAGATTTACCTCCAGATTTTATGCTTTTTATTATTTTAGGCAAAAATCTTGGTCTCGGCAGTGCCTATCATAGACAGAGTTTACAATATATTGATTGATATAAGATCTGAGCAAATAGTCGAATATTTTCATTATTTTAAAAAAGTTACTTTTCTCCATTGAATGGCATCATTTTACTCATGTTGAGTTAAGGAGTTAGGTAACAAGGAATTAAAATTAGTATTTTAAAGTATTTCTTTAGAAAATAATATAGGTTTATAAATTATATTTAGATGATGCTAATTTAAATAAATAATATAAAAATAACACCATAAATTTAAATTATTTACAATTTTTAAGATTAATTTTGTTTGTTTACTTATATATTTATTTATTTAATTACTTATTTATTTAATTACTTACTTACGTACTTATTTTTCTAAGAACCATATTTAAAATTTGAACTCTTTTGGTCATAATGAAAAATAAATTTTAATTAAATCTAATTACTTTATTTATTAATTTATTTTTGAATGTTTCTTTATGTAATATATTAATTTTATAATTTACTTAAAGAAGTTGTTATATCAATTAATTTATTTTTATTTCTTTATAATTTAATTAAAATAATTAATGGAAATTGTTTTTATTATGATTCAGATAGTTAGTTTATTTAAGTTATTAAAAATCTTAAAATTAAAATTAAGTTTTTATAACTAATATCTAGCTAACCATTAAAGTATCACTTTTTTCTCATTTCCTCTTCTATGAATATAAGCTATTCAACCTCAAAGCAATCATTTATTTTTGATTTTCCTACTATATCAACAAGCATCTATAACATCTTAAAATAATAAAAAATTTTTAAAAGCATATTAAAATAATTCAATTTAATTTTATTTACTTTTTAATCTTTTATATTTTGTTAGTTTGACTTTTAAATAATGTCATAAACTTTATCGAAATGGTCTCCAAGACTTTATTAGCACTTCTTTCTAAGACTAATTAGCTTGCTTTGATTTAAATTCATTTATGGATTTGAATTATTTTTAAAGCTATTGTCATTCGCGTTTTTAGGAGAGTTTCTACTTTGATTATTGCTCAAACGCTAGGGTGGTAAATCATCATTTGAATTGCTAGAGTTCTAACGTTGGAGATTTTTAGATTGTTTTAAAGAATCTTAGTTAGTGACCTAAGATTTTCCATTAGATTATTTTCGTACGCTCTACTGAAAATTTAATACCTGCTAATGTCCAATCATTGATTACAAAGGGGTAAATTAAGTTTATTCACAATCATTTTCTGCAATTGCTAAAATTTTAAATTATTAAATTTTAATATAATCAAATTTATTTTTATTAAAAATTTTACATTCTAAATGATTATTTTTGTTATTATTATTGTTGTTATTGCTACTATTTGAATAATTAGATGATTTTCTATTTTGTTCTTTATTATTGTTACTGTTGTTGTTATTGCTGTTACTATTTTAAGCTTATTTTAACTGTTTTTTCATTTCTGCATCCTCATCACTAAAATAATCTTCGAACTATTCTTGATCATATTCATCTTCTTATGTTTCTTATCTTTGCTACTTAGCATGTTTGAAGGTAGATTGGAGCTATTTTGTTTTAATTTTATACTACAAACCTTTATTATTTTATGATTATTTGCTATTTTCTTATACTTAATCAGTAATTTCTTCCTTACTAAAATAGCTCTCAAAACTATTTTAATGTGGTGAAGACAATGCCTCACTATCTGTTTTTTTAACATTTGGCAGAGGGATGTCTTGATAAATTGTTTCGTTGTTTTTTATTTAATCTAAATTTAAATCTGATTCAAATTGAGTATTTGAATAGCTAACTCCACCTTATTAATGTGCATGAGTGCTTTAATCTTATTACATTTGTTGTATTTTAGCTTTTTGTTTATTTAGATTGAATTTATTTTAAACATTCTGCTAATCTAAAACCTCACTTTCTGCTAGCTCGTCTTATTATGTGTGAAATTTAAATGTTTTTTATACACCTCCATTAAGGAAAGCAAACTAATTTTTATAGCTTGGTACATTTCTATGAATCATATTATAAGTGCCTTTTTACTAATCATCTTCTTAAATTAATGATGCTACATCGCTTTTGGAACCATTGTTGTTTCTTCGGCGATTAATTTAAGTAGATACTGCAAATTTCTCTGATGTCTCTATGGGATAGTCTATTTCAGAATAAATATTTACATTATCTATCTATTGCTTATAGCTATTAGGAGATCTTTGATTATGTCTATTGAGAATATTAAAATATACATTTAAGCATTTTGTTTTCTAATAAATGAATTATTTACCCATTAATAGAAGGTATTGGGATGTCTTACTAGAATTGAGTTTCAACCATCATAAACTTATTTATGGAAAATATTGTTTAAAAAATAATAAATAAAATATAATATAATTTACGTTAGTCTATTAGTGACGATTAATTGGAGACGAGTTTCTATCGCTCATAAAGTTATTTTTGAGTAATTACTTAGCATTATTCATATTATTTAGTTAAATAGGTTCTAAATGTAAATTCTTTTGCTACTTGTGAATACTTTCTTCATATTATTTAAGTACACTTTAATTTGATAAAAACTTTTCGCCATAAACATTTTGAATGTAACGCTCACGAGATATCATAGAGTTTTTTATTTAAGATTTGGTGTATTCTGTTAATTATTCTTATTAAAGTCTAGTCTTTTCTTCTTTTTTACGTTATGCTAACTACTTTGGGGTTTATTTTACAAAACTTGGCTGATTGTATGTTTATTCATGAGATGCAATTTGTTAACAAATATTCTGATACTGTTAATTTCTTTAGTTCCCTTAGCTATTTACCATAATATTATGAGGTTGAGAAGCAGCTCTTAAATTATATAAAAACTTATAAACATAAAATTTTAAGTATAAATTTACTGTTAATGAGGTGCATTTCTAGAAGATGAGAACATATCAAACTGCTTAGAGCCATCCTCTTTCTTAAATTTAGACTGATGGTTGAAAGTAGATTATGATTTAACTTTTTATAATGTTACTGGAGAATCCTACTTTATAAAATTGTTATGTTTGATAGCAGTTGATTCATCAAATTTATTTCTTTGAGATTTGAAGGTATTAAGATCTTCATCATGGTAATATTCATCATGAGTCCCATCCTTAAAATCATTGTTATTCGTATTATTACTAATTGCAATATTATTGTTGCTTGTATAATTAGTATTGGCATTACTGTTTACATTGTTGCTAACGTTATTACTAGTATTATTACTATTACCAACTTATTTTAAATGAGCATGTGTATTGCTATTAGAAATTTATGAACTAGGGCGCTCACTATTGTTTTTAGTCAGTGTATCAGGAGTGTAAACGTTTCTTTTTATAATCTTAGCCTTTATTTTATATTCTGGTTCTTCTTTATGTTCATGGTGATGTTGATTTTAAGCATTCTAAAGCTGTTAGTTATTTATTTAATATATTTAACTATCTACAGTCTATATAGAAGTAGTACCATCTTACATGTTAGTTTTTGGAATGTTAGTTTTATCTGTAATTATAAATTAGTTTTGTGCATTGTTTTCTTTATTTGTACTGTTACCTTTCCCGTCATTGACGTTCGAAAGGCCTTAGTGATGATGGTGATTGTTTGAGGACCTTTTTGAGTGGCTTATTTGCTGATCTTATTTTACCTGTGAAGGATCTACTCTTACTTCTAAATATTATTTAAAGAGTTTTTAAGTGCTTATGTCATTAAGTATATCATTGATAACTGGTCTCTCCTGCTCATTTTTATTTAAAAGCTTGCTTTTTTTAATTAATTAATTAATATTTTAACTGATAGTTTTTTAATCTTACAAATTAAAAAAATTTAGCTTCATAAATTTTCTAATAAACTAATTATTAAATCATCATTTTTAAATATTTTTAAATAAATAAAAATTAAGTAAGTAGTTTGCTTACTGAATTAAATCATTAAGCTCTTTCGAATAGAAACTAGGAATGTCAGATATATTTTGTTAAACAATTTTAAATATAAGTCCTAAGAGGTTATTAGATTCAAATGCATGCTTTTTTTATCAGATAAAATGAATGAATATTTATTTCTTTATTAATATATTTTTTTAAGCAAATTTAGTAGAAAAATAAATATTTAAAATAGATAAGAAAATAAATAGTTTCTATTCTAAAAATTTTGAAAACGATTTGATTTACCTCGAGAGCACAGAGCTCGTATAAAACGCAGCCTAAAGCCCAAATATCAGATTTATAAGTATAAGGTTTGCTTTCACAAACTTCTGGACTATATCATATTGTAAAAAATTTAAAAGAGTTATTTTAAACAAATTTAAAAAAAATTAATAGCTATTGATGTTAGCATTTGCTGCATTTGAAAACGAAAAGCATGAGAAATAAATACAAAATTAATTTATTTTTTTGTAAGCTAGTTTAAATTACTTCACTAGATTCATTTCTTACTTGAAAATATACTTCAGTTAGAAAACTCCATACATAATTAATCACTAAATAGATTTGACTAAATTATATTAAAAACTTACCTCATGTAGTAAGGAGTGCCTACCACTGTATTTGCCACTGAAGTGGTGTTTTCTAACACTTTAGATATACCAAAATCGCCAATTTTAATAGTACCGTCTCTGGTAATAAAAATATTTGAAGTTTTGATGTCTCTATGCAAAATCTTTTTTTCGTGTATATATTTTATAGAAAGTGCTAGTTCATAGAACCAGTTAACGATTAACATTTCAGGAAAATACTCTTTCTTTTGTTTCTTTCTCTTAATATGAAACGCTAAATCTCCATCTAAATATTCACAAAATATAAAAATACTTAAAAACTACCTTTAAAGCGCTATGTAATTGATAATAGCTAAGAAGTTATTCGATTATTTGCATTTATTTATGAATGATATCATTTTTGCTAACACTAAAAAAACAAATTTGAATCTGCTTACGCTCGCAATACTCCATGATAATTATTAATAAGTCTTCTTCTTTAAAGCTTTCTATATATGAGACTATATTTTTATGATTTAAATCCTTCAACAACTATGCCTATTAATATAGATAATATATTCTTTATTTTCAAACTTTTAACTCTCATTTATAAAACTAATTCTTATTTATATTTATTTATTCCTCTTCATAATTTAAAATTTTTTAGTGATATTATTGATGCGTGATGCAAAGATAATATGGTAATAAATTCAATAAATATACTTCTTGAAGAGCACTATCTTATTACTTAGGGTTTAAACTACTAAGAACTATTTTCTTTGCTATATATTACTTTTTATTGTCTAATTTTTCAACTAATGTTGCTGAGCCTTTTTTGAAAAATATAAATTGTATCAAATAAACAATAATAATAATTAATAGTTAAATTTTACCGAAATTGCCTCTGCCAATGACCTCAATTTCTTTGTAAAGTTTTTTATATTCTTTTTGAGCCATAACTAAAATGAGAGTGATCTAATTATTTGTCTCTACTGATCTATATTTAAACTATTCAAATCAGCTATATGGCTTTTTTTACTTAAATTTCTTCACTTTTACTTAATATCTAATTCCTCCTTTTTTCGTATTTATACTTACTACAAATTGAAATTAATCAACTTCAAAAAATTAATTAAATACATTAATAAGAAATGAGTAATCAATTCTAAAAATTAATATTTCTTCAATTATTTACATTATTCTTTCTAATTGGTGTTAAAAATTTAATCATTTGATATCAAATCAAAATATATAAAAATCATAAGTAAGATTTTTCTTACAAATAAATATAAAATTGTAATTTTTGTTGTAAAATCCACAGTAAATTTTTAATATCTCAGACAAATATTTTTGGCAATAGTTATTTATCATCAATTTAATTATAAATTTTGCATTTTTAAAGTATTTAACCTTAAAATTTAATAATAATTATTTTAGAAATTCATCCATTTAATTTAAATTGACCAAAGTAATTTTTATTTTTTGAAAATTTAAATCAAAAGGCTTTCGAAGCTTCTATCAAGTCTACCAAATAAGGATAAATTGCAATTAATTCGCTTCAAAAGTTTTTAAATTTGTAATAATAAATTTGTATTAACTGAATACCTATTATCACTTTGAAATAGTATTAAGCACTTGGAAATAAAATAGTAAATCTTTCAGTCATATTCAATCTGTTTAATTATTAATTATATAAAAAAAATAAAAACAATTTAATTTAAAATTATTTGTGATTAAATAAATAAATTAGATGAAATCAATTTAAACTAAGTTCTTGATATTCACCATTAATAATTAAACCCCAAGTTTAAAACACATTTAAAAATATGATATAAATATTAAAAATATTTATTTTATATAAATTTTCATTTTAGAAATGATGAAGATGTTCATCTTACTTATCATATAAGCTATTTATTATGACTAAGAATATCTCAAAATAATTCAATAGTTTTCATTTAAATAAATTTATCATTTTAATAAAAAATTATAAATTTGCTCAATTAATTAATTGAATTAAAAAAACTTAATTTTTTAAATCAAATAAAAATATTTTTACTTTTTAATTTAGCTGTTAAAGATATTTTGATTTTATTAAACAGTCGAAAGATGATAGAAAATATTTTAAAATTAAAAAAATTGTTTTTATTTTTTTATTAGATTTGAGTTAATTAATTAATTGATCTAATTGAATTACTTCTACTTTTAGCAATTTTCAAAATAAAATTAATTAGAGCAATAATTGTGAATTTATTATAAGTGTTTTCAAATTAAAATTTTAAGTATTTTAAAAATAACTTTTGATGAATAAAATATATAGAATTGATTTAGTATAATATAAGAATAATTTATGATAATATGTATGAACATTTTTTAAAGGTGAGGTAGGTCTTTAAAATGATTAAATATGAAATAGTTAAGTAAGTAGGAGTGGATAAAAAGAAGAAGAAGAAGAATTATTATTACTACTATTTTTGATACAAAATATCTTATTCATTTCAAGGCAAATTTATTTATAGTTGATTCCAGTATGTTCATTAACTTTTACAGAATTATAAATACACAAATATATTAATTAATTTATTAAAAATTATACTTTATTAATACAGAACTTTTAAGCAAAAAAAAAAAGCAAAATGGAACAATATGTTATGGAACCTCCTCTCTATTTCGCAGAGGATCACTTATTTGATTTAGATTTCCATCCAAATAAAGATTTACTTGCTTGCACATTAATTAATGGTTGGGTTAAAATGTAAATAAAATTTTACATAATATTTTTTATTTCATTTGTTAAAAAATGAAATTAAACAGATCCCTACCTCATATCTTGTTTATTCTTTTATCATAATTATTTAAAATAAATTCAAAAATAGCTTAGGTTATAATTCGGATGATGTAAATGATCTTGCAGTATTTAAGCATCACTCATAATCAACACGTACTTGTAGCTTTTCACCAAATGGATTGAGTAATATTCATTACCACCTATAAATATGAATTCTATAAAAGGCATTTTTGTAAAAATAAAGATCTAGCAACAGGTTCAAAGGATAAATCATTTTCTATTATTGACACAAATGGCAACTTATCTCTACATCTCAAAGACGCTCACAAGTAAAAATTATATACATAATGCAAAATTATATCAAAAAAAGAATAAATTCTATTTTATTATATTAAATCCTAGCTAATTGCTTAAAATTGAAAGCAAATCATTAATAGAAAAACTTAATAGGCATTAAAAACTTACTTTTTATATTAAAAATAAAGGGAATCAATCAATTTAGTTAAATTCCTTAATGATGATATTCTTATTAGCGGTGATGATAATGGACACATTAAAGTTTGGGATTTAAAGAGCAGTAAATGCGTCTATGAAGGCGAGGAATAGAGCGAAGCTATAACAGGTGTTGCTATTCCTGAAAACTTAAACTACTTATTGACCACTTCGTAAACATTCAATTAACTTACTACAATTATCAAATGAAAATTTATTTTATTTATAATAACGAACAGTCTTGATGGAACTTTAGCTGTTTATGATATTAGAAAATCTAATAATGCAAAGGATAAGCTTTATGCCCTAAGTGATTGTATGGAAGAAGATTTAACTTCTATTTAGTTAGTTAAAAATGATAAATTTGTCGCTACAAGCACATCTGAGGGTATTGTCTTATTATTCAAATGGGACTGGTTTGGTGACTGCAAAGATCGTATTGTATTTAATGCCAACACTATAGATCATATGGTAATTTTATATATTATAAAAAAATTTCCTTTATGGATTTCATGTAATTCTAATTTATAAAACTAGATCAAACTTGATGAGAATACTTTGATTACTGGTAGTGAAGATGGATTTGTAAGAGGAGTTAGTGTTTATCCCAATAAATAATTGCAAATTTTAGGACAACACGAAGAAGATGAAAATTTCCCTATCACAAAATTAAGTTTATCACATTGTAGGAGATTTTTGGCCTCTTTATCACATGATAATAGTATTAAATTCTATGATATTTCTAAGTTTGTAAACAACAGAGATTAAGTTGGTGAAAATACTTGGGAAGGCTATGAAAGTGGTGACGAGCCTGTCCCTAGAACTAAAAAGGAAAAAGCTGGAAATGATATGGATGATTCTGATTTCGAAGACGAGGATAGTGATGATGACAGTGATGACGATGAAGATATGGAAGATGAAGACAATAAAAAGTAAAAGAAGTAAAAATAAAAAGGAGGTGATGGTATGGATGATGAAGAATCAGATGATGATGATGATGATGATTCAGATGAAGAAGTTAGTAAAAAGAAAAATTAAAATCAAGGTAAATAATAAAAGCGTGTAAGATTATCTGAAAGGGCTCAAAAAAATGTTCACAACAGAAATAAAATCTAAAACTTCTTCTCAGACTTTAAATGATTTATATAAAATATAATTATTTATTAATTAATTAATTTATTTATTTATTAATGAACGAAATAAATAAGTTAGATAGTATTTCAATGTTATTAACTGTATTTATGATGCTATATTTGTATATAGATAGATAACTAGCTAGTAAAATATTAATTCTACTAAATTAATCTTATAATCCACTAAAATAAGTAAAAAAGTAAGTAAATAAGAAAGTGTTTAAAAAAAAGGCAAATTATCATAGGAGTTAGAATTTATTTTAACTACTAAAATAATGAAACAATAAAAAGTATTTAAATTTGACATACTTTTTATGTACTTTTTGCATATTTAAAAAAGATAATCAATTTAGTTATTTATTTATTTATTAATTACATTTTTATCAAATTTTTTATCCCATTTCTATGGCACTCACAAATTGTTCTTCTGTATAGGCAAATATTTATCCTGCTATCAAGTGATTTTTTTATCTTTTGAGAATGTCAATAAGTCTTAGTTACTTTTTAAATGCATTTAATAATTCTTAAATTTATCTATCTAGTTTTTTAATGTCTGATTGTAGTTTTTCATTTATTTTTTTAGCATCACCTTACTTGTCTGATGCAGTATTGCCTTTGTTTATCTACAAATTCATCTTTATTTTGTCTATCTCTTCTTAAAGCCTATTAATTCTAAAATTATTCTAAGTAAGTATTATAACGTTTCAGAAAGCTTATTTTATTTAATAGTTAATAAATTAATAATTACTTAACATCTTTTTTATTAAGTTCTACTCCTTTTTTTTTAATTTCTTTTTTGACTTGATCGATTTCCTTTTGTGAATAATCAAATTTTAAATGATGGTTTTGTTTGTTTTATTAAAATTTACATTTTGAACAGATTTGCAATCTTTATCCTCCTGCTGCTTTTATTATCCTAACTTTACTATCATCTTTTTGGTTTCTTCCATTTTTTCATTTAATAAATTTATTTAAACTTGATAGGATTCTGTTTCCTCTTCAAAAGATTTCCCTTTTTCTCCCAATTAGCTTAAAATACTCTCTTTTACTTTCAAAGCATCTTATAAAGAATCTATTTCGCTTAACAAACCATCTTTTCTGATTCGCTATACTCTAATGATTTTTTCTATTAATTTTAATTTTTATATTAATCAAAGCTAATTAATTATAGTCATAATAAATAACTTATTAAATAAATACCTTGCTCTTCAACTAACATTTCTAGTTCAATCAGTTCTTCATTCTTTTTCTAGTCAATTTTTTTATACTTATTTAATTTTTCTTCTAACTATTCTTGCTTCTTAAGTAATTTTTCTGCATCAATATCGTCATCATCGTCGTCAAAATCATCTGCTTACTTTGCTTCTTCTCCATCATCATTGTTTTATTGTTATTTATTTTAATTTTTGTTTTTTTTGTAATTAATGGTTTCGCCCACATCATCATCTTCTTGATTGACTCTTTGAATTATTTTATTTATATAATCTCTATTTGAAAATTCTTTTGGCTTATCATCCTACTCGTCTTCTTATTCTTCATTATATTCATTTTCATTTAAACCAAATTCATCATATTCGCCATCTTAATTTTCGTTTTAGTCATGATAATTTTATTCATCATCTAAATTCACATCGTAATCTGCATCATTGCTATTTTCTTATTCTTTTTAATTCTTTTAAATTATTTAAATGCTAGTCTATTTTATTTAAAATGCATACATACCAATCTGTTTTATATGTTTTTTCTTCTCTCTTCTAATTGTTCATTCATTTTTAGGTACTCCTCTTCTTTAGACTTAAACTAATCCCATTTATTTTTGATTTTATCATCCATTTTTATTTGCTAAATCAATCTTAATCTATCTATTGATATTTATATTAATTAACTTTTTTAAATTTTTGAAAATTAAGATCTTAAATTATAACTAGCCAATTATTAATAACTATTTAAATTAAATAGTTAGAAGTATTTTATTGGTTTTATAAAGCATGAATAAGAAATTAAAGCTGCAATAAGTGTATTGTCCATATCAAATTAATTGAATTTTAAGTCAAGTAATCCTAAAATTAACAAAGATATAGTGATAAATTAAAATTGATAAAGATATAATGAAAAATTACAATTAATAAAGATATAATAAAAAATTACTATTAATAAAGATATAATGATAAATTACAATTAATTAAAACATAATGATAAATTAAAATGAATTAAGTATGTAATAAATTAAAATTAAGTATAAACAGAAATTTAGTATTTTAATATATTTTATTTATTTGTTTTTAATATTTATAAATATTTTTAATTTGTTAGAAAAGGAAGAGCGGGCTTTAAATTAATTTCATTTACAATAATCTGGTACTTGAATTGGTTTATAATTTTTTTTTTAGTTTATTTTTATTTTCCCTAAGTATTTACTATCTGAGAAAGCTTTAACATACCTCTCTAAGTACTTAGCATGTATCTCTTTATCTTTAATTTAGGATTCTTCTATCCAGATGATTCCTCTGTTTTGAAGGAAAAAGCCAAATACATCTCTGTATTCTTCGTCTTATATTAGATAGACAATCATTTCGTTATTAATTTTGTTACATTTTATTATACCATTTAGCTTTCTTTTTAGTCTTTCATACTCATCATCACTTTAATAATTTTTTAAATTTTTAATAACAAGTTTTTCTCCAGCTGAGTTCATAAAAGATTTAAAAGCTTTTATAAAATTTTTTGGCACATTTTTGGCTGATTGTTTAACAGATTTTACTTCTTCTTATTCAGAATTGCTTGCAGATAAATGTTTTAGTTTTTCAGTGTTTTCATTATTAACAACACTAAGGTCTTTCATTACCTATAATTAGCTATCATTATAAGAAGTTAGATTTTAAATTTAACTTTCATTTTTAATAATTATATCGTCATCGTGAATGCTTAAACTTAATGTTTCTACACTTTGCCTACGCTCAATTTATTGTATTTATTCTTTATTTAATTTTGATTATGCGGATAAAACACTTTAAGAGATTTTAATTGGGGTTGAAGATTAATAAATGTTATTTGTAAGAATATTATTAGTTCTAGAGATAGCTTGGGATTAACTAAAAATTTAGGGTGTATTTTCAGGCATTTGATTTTCTTATTTTTAAGTAAATTAAAAATTGCAAATTTGAGAATTAGAAGTCTTTTGCTAATTAATTTACTCTCCCTTTTATATTTAATTTTTTTATTGTGGGGTAATAATACTTCTTTCAATTTGATTTGATTGTGAGATATCATTATTTTAAGGTTACGGATAAGTGTTTTTATTTTGGAAAGTATAAGATTCAGGCTCAAAAGTCTACATATTCTAATTAAATTAATTCTAAATTTTCAAATTTTATATGTTTTAAGTCTCTTCAAGCTTAATATTATTTTTATGTGCTGCTTCTATATTTGTGATATGTGTAGGATTTAAAGAATCTTAATGGTACTTTTATATTTGTTAATAGTTTACAAAATGCTCTAGTTAAGATCTTAAGTAGTCGTTAATTTACTGCTGTAATTTTAATTATTTTTCTAAATCTTCTTAGCATTTTTATTTCTGGTCTATCAAGGACTGCATTTACTAAATTTATGAATCTTTTAATTCTATTCTTTTATTAAATTTAGAGTAAGTTTCTTAGTTTTACTAGATTTAGCGAGCTTCGAAACTATTAATTACTTACTGTTATTATTATATGTGCATTTCATATTGATTCAATTTATTTTTAAGCTGATTATTCAATTCTATCATTTCATATTGATGTTATGTTTAAATACTATTCAATTCTTTTTTATGCTACTGCTCCATTAATTCCATTTTTAACTATAGCATCTTCATTTCATTGTTTGGAATTAATTGGTACATGTCAAGAAACATTATATTTTAGTACTATGTATTGATGATTAATTTTCTCTCAATCAGATTGTCTTCTATTTTTTTCATGTAGTTATTCACTTAGATTTCAGAATCATTCACAAACCTGTTGAATTGCGAAGTATCTTTTTTTTCATAAAAAATCTTTGATGAGAAAACAACTGTGTCATTTTCATTAATTGCTACTCTTTTGACATATTCATCAGCATTTTAGCTCGCCATTTAGCCAAGACATTATTTTTAATTATCTCCAATTAATTGCTTATTATTTTTTGAAATAAAATCTTGCTCTATTTACTAAGGTTCTGCTATTTCCTCTGTTTTTACATCATAAGTTTAAAGGAGTTGCCCTTAGTTTTTTATTTAATTTGGCACTTTTTAGAATCTATTATCGCAAATAACATGAGCTTGTTTTATTAGAATTTCTTAATCCTTTTTAAAATTATCACTTAATTAGTATTGCATTCTCTTTTATATTAATTTAGTTGTTTCGACTAAGTTTTTTTTATAAGATTTTACAAAAATATTGATTAATTTCTTTCAGGTTTAAATAATAAAATACTCTTATTATATAAGTATTAAAACTTAAGAGTTTGCAAGCAATCTAGCATTCTTGGTAAATTTAATAGATATTTTATTTTAGAAATCACCACTTTCAACTAAAAATTTTATCTCTCTATTTTTACTCACTGATGAAACGTTTTATTTGTTTTTTAGCACAAAACATTCTTCATTTAAAATATAGAAAGTTATTTAATAATTTACCTTTCAAATAAAAGTAAAAAATTTGAAATCTTAAAATAGATAAAAATATTTTTAAATTAAACTTCTTTTAGTTCTTTCTTGCAAAAATACAAGATGATTTATCTTTATTTAAAATAGTGTAATCTCATACCATATATTAATAAATACAATAAAAATTATTAACACTATTAAATTCAAAATGATGTCAGTTTAGCGTGAATGAATATTCTTCGTTTAATTTATTAAATAAATGTGATGCTTTTGAAAGATATTAAAATAAATTAATATTTTAATGATTACATACATTATGTTTTACAATAAAAGAGTTTCTAATATTTAGATCTTATATTTTCTTGCAAATAAAAGTTTACTAAATAAAAATTTAAAAATAACATTGCTTCATTACCACACACACAATTCATTAAAAAAATCAGTCATCATGAGTTAGTTTAGTGACTTTAAAGTATTATAATTCATCAGTTTCTGTTTTGATATTTTCTGTAATCATTATCTACGAACCTAATTATTTGTTATTTTCCTATGCAATATTCTAATCAGCAGAAGATTTTTATTTTTCTTTGATAGTTTTTTAAAAAAGGTGATTTTATTATGCGGTTGATTTCTACCCATTCTAATTAGATTATTCTTTAATTTTATTTAATTTTTCTTTCTCTGACAGCTTTACTTTTTCTTTAAGAAAATTTATTTAGCCCAAATTAATATCTTTTTTATGATAATCCGATGCACTATAATTGTGAGTTTGTTTTTATCCAATCGATGATTGATAAAATTAACTTTAAATTCCTTACTTTTTAGTTCTTGTTTTAGAATTTAGTTAATTTGGTGCTATTTACTCATTTTCTAATATATCATACTTTTCTGATTAATTTTTTTCACTTAATTTTTATGGAGAATTCTGAATTTTCTCCCTTTTAAATTTGTAGACTTTATTATTTTCTTATTTTGTCAGAGTATTTTTTTTGTACTATTGGTATTTAGATTCGGGGCAATTTTTTATGTCTATTACTTTACACTTTAACTTTAATTAAAACAAGTATTTTACAAGTAAATATGAAAACGGCACTGATAAAAATGAACTCAGCAGACCATATAACAAAAAGCTATTTCCCAATAACCCTAAAATCCAACTCTACTTTTCTTGCAAAGAGAAATCGATCTATATAGTAATCAAGCAGAAGTCTTTAAAAACTAATATTTCATGCTCATTATAATTTTATATAGAAGTAAAAATTTACTCTTTGCTAAGCATTCCATTTTATAATTGAGTCTAAATCTGTTTTTCGTATTAAGAGCAATCGTAAACAGCACAAGATGCTGTTATTTATTTTAATCCTTTTTATTTATTTTTTTAAACTTCAATGCCATTCTCATTTTCCTGATTCGGAGTATCTAAATTTGAAGAAACTTCATTATTATCTAATTAATCTTCTTATTTATCATCCTCTTATTAATAATTAAATTTTATTTCCACAGACGGGGCGGAGTATTCCAAAGCAAATAAATGTATTTTTTTACTTTCTAAACCAACAAGCAAAGGTTATGAGACGTTTTTATAATTTTCAATGATTAAAAAGTTATGAATCCTAACGCTCTCAGAATTAGTTAAAATTTTATCTTGGGAAAAAAAAAAGTCATTGAAATCAAAAACGGAGGAAGTAGCTTTTGAGCTTTAAGAAAAATTTTAGAATAGAGTTATATAATGAATAGCAAAGTTAGAAATAAAATAAAAATTTGAAGAAGTGAGAAATCCATTTTAATAATTAGCATATCTTTCAGCTATTTCCTTAACCTCAAATACTCTGAAATTTTCAATGTTATAAAAGTATTCTGTTATGATGACTCTAACTGAATTAGATTCTTCGCTCTCAACAACTATAATAGTTTATTCTGAAATAAATATATCAATTACATCTGAAGCTTCAATATACATAGACAATCTTTAAAAATCTTTCCTATTACTGTTATTTGGTAGACCATAAAAAAAAAGCCCATTTCTCTAGTCAACTAGAAGTAAAATATCTTTATATATATACATCATGCTTATTTATAATTAATCATTCTTTAACCCCTTCAACTATTGTAGGAATCTTAATTAGAAATTATTCAAATCAAATTCATAAATATAAATGCTTCCCTGTGAAGCTATAAGAAAATAAGCTTATGTTTATTATTATTGATTATCAAATTAGTAATAAACAACATCATCAATATACTCTTTATCTTAAAAGTAATACAAGTGATTGTTTTAAGAAATACTTTAAATAGGATTGTCTAAGTTTACTTTGTAGATTTTCTTCCCACTTAAAATGAAAACAAAGCTACTGTTTAGCGAATCTATCATTTGAAGTTTTGCTTTATTTTTTATAAAACTTTATTCCAAAAGGTTATTTTAATTGTTAAAGTTGCTTTTTAACATTTTTAGCTCGTATGAACCTCCACTTATTATCTAAAATTAATCATGTTTAGACATAGTTGTCTAATCATACTTTATTTGTAATTTAAGAAATCTAAAATTAGAATCTAAAACTATAATATAATCTCCAATTCTCATCATTTATGATTATTCATCTTTGATTTTATGAAATTCATAACTCGCCAGCAATTCACTTGATGTTAAAAACTCTTCGTTCTCAATTCTTTTATTTATAAAAAAACTACTCACGCATTAGCTTAAGTAAATATAATCCTCTGCCTAAGACGTTATTTTTAAATTTATTTCTTTAACTTATATACTACAGAAAATCATATTAAATGCTAATATTAAAGCAGCAAAAAAAATTAACTTCATTTGCAATGATTTGCTATTTTATTAAATGAATATGGAACAATAAATCTAAATTGTTAAAAATTTAATTTGATATTTAATAACAATTAAATAATCAATTTGATTCTACTTTTTGATTTTATCATTTAACATGAATTAAAATTTCAGATAATTCAGTAAAGGTTAATTAAATGCTAACATAAAAATAATAGATAAAGTCTTAGAACCAAACAGAATCATTAAGTAAATTCTTCTTAATTTATTTCCATTAATTTACCAGAACCTATTTTGCAAAAACTGTATAATTGTAATAATAATAAATATGGTAAGTAGTAATGAGTAATTATCAAAATACATTTAAAATTAATCAATCAAAAAATTCAACCAAATTAATTTTTTCCTAATTGCCTCATTTTAGTTAATTTTATGCTTCATCATCAATTTAGTTACAGATAAGATAAATTCTCTTGAGCTTTTACATCTAAATTAATATCAAATAGCGTAAATATCTCCCTTATCTATCAAACAATATTTAAAACACAACTATTCGCTTACATAAATTCATTATTAAAAATGCAAAATATTTAATTAAATTCTAACTTTTAATTTTTTAAAAAATGTAAATATATATATCTTTATGAGTTTCTTTATTTTTTAAATAATTAAAAAATGTTTACATCCTTTAATTAAAAGTAAGATTAATCAATAGAATAATAAATTTATGAAAAATCAAAAAAAATTAATAAAATATATCCCATTACCTATTATAAATTATCTGTTTTACAAATATTTTAATGATTTAAATATAAATTAGATATAGCTACTCAATAAAAAAATGTATCCCTTATAAGATTTGGATAAACACAAAAGCATTTAAAGTATATAAAAATATTAAATATTAATACAAATTATGATCACAAAAATGTAAGTCTGTCTGAATTAAATATCATTTTTTTTTCAGGTATTTATATTATTAATTTGATATTTTAAATTTATTTTAATAAAATTAGAAAAGAAAGCATTTATTTACTGATAAATGAAATTTTAAATTACATAAGATTATTTGACGTAATTTATTTCATTTTAAAGCTGAGGTTTTGATTTTAGATTACAAAAATTAATAAGATTATATATTTTTTATTTTTATAAGTACTTGAAAATAATAGATAATCAAAGATTTTAGCCTGAAATTAATCTTTTAGATGCATTCAAGATCACTTAATGATTTACACAGAAGTAATCTTTTAGATAGTAAACTTGAGTAGAAAACAGTATTTTTGAATGAAAAGCGAATAATATGTTAGAATTCAGCATAATATTTTAATCTAAGTGGTATATGATTATCTTATGATTAACAAAAATAAATTAAAAGCAAACAAAATTTGCATTTCCAGTGTGATTTTTTGTTATCTAGTAAATTAAATACACCAAAAATTAAGATAAGCTAGATAAAAATAAAGATTTGCTTGCTGAATAGAAATTTAAATATAAACTTGTTCTGATAAATTAGATAGATAAAGTATACATCTCAAGACTTCTTGCTTCCAATAAACATGGATATCCACGTAATTTTTATTTTATGAAATCTTAATTATCTGTTTTATTCTTTACTATTACAAGTAATTAGAGTAACTATTTCATAAGAAAGAAAGATCAAATGAAGAGCATTTATTTCTTTATGATTAGCTGCAGTAAATTAAATTTTTTAAGGAATATGCTGCCAAAGGCAAGATAGATGAAATCAACAAGATTATCTAACATTGTAAATTTAGAAAGTTTTAGAAAGACCATTGTCTGATAGAATTAGGTACTTTTTTAAATCAAATTACAATCATTTCAACATTTAATTACACTTAAATTATCTTATACAAGATGAGAACAATAAATATTGAAAAGGTTTTTTAAAATATTATTTCCTAATAATATAGATATAAAGAGTGAGTATTTTTTCATTATTCTGAGTGGGCAAGTCGGATTTTATATACCAAAGCCCAAGAAGGGAAAAGAAGAAAACAAATAACAAAGACAATTCTCTAAGATGGAGAAACAAAGAGATAATTTATTCCTAGTAAAGATATTTAAAAAAGGAGATAGTTTTGGAGAAATTAGTTTAATTTATGATAGAGGATCTGATGGATCTATGTTTGCGATGGAAGATACTATCTGTCTCTTGTTGAATAAATAAAATTTTTTATAAATTATTGGTGACTAAGAGAAGAATTCCATCACAAAAGAAATAGAATTTCTACAACACCATCCGTTATTTGAAAATTGGAGCTTTAATTTGCTTAGACTGCTATATTTCTTTTCATAAATAATGAATTACAACAAAAATGAGGTAGTGTATCTCGAAGACACGAAACCTACTCATATATATATCATTAAACAAGGTGAATTCGCAGTAATATATTTATTTACTTATGATTTGGCTATTAATTCCATTTCAATTAGAAGCATTATTCTATAACTAAAAAATTAATTATCTATTTATAAAGCTTGAACCCTAGTAAATTAATTGTAATTAATTATTTAGATTTACAGAAACTTCAAAGACCAATCAAAAAAGGTGGATAAAAAGAAAGAAAGCGATCAGGATGAGGACAATAAAAGCGATGAAGAAGTAAACAGTATGGAAGATAATAAAAATGATTCTAATAACAATCTAAAAAGGAAATTCGAGAAACAAAAAAAATATAAAGTAATTTTCTAAATTAATTATTTTTAATCAATTCAAAATTCAATTTTTTTAAGTAATTAATTTATGTGTGGTTCTACATGCATAAAATATTCAGAAAGATTCTAAGTTAATAAATTAATTAATTAATTATCTATCAATCAATTATTTATTTTCTATTCCCAATTTATTTAGACTTTATGGGTTTGAATTATATTTTGAAAATAATTATGTAATACTCCTACCAACTTTACATCTTTGATAGTCTTTTTTTATTAAAGTATAATTTTTTTATTTATTTAAGTTAGCGGTTATGGGAAAAGGTGAACTATTTGGGGAAGAAGACATTTTAATGAAGCAGAATCGTACTTTTAGTGTTGTTTGTGATAGTTACAATGGTAAAAAAAAACATAATATTTTAAAATAAGCTAACTCTTTTATAAATAGGTGCTTAACTTATTATGATAAAGAGAAAGGTATTCAAGCTTAGTGTGATGGCAGATATAGGTAGTGCTACCTTTATAAAATAACGTCTAAAATAAAAAAACTATAATCACTAGCTTAGATTAGAAAGTATTAATACGTTTATAAAGGAATACAAGGATTTTTTTACAGATTCGAATGATAAGAAATAAAATGAATAGTAGAATGGAAATAATTTTTAGTCCAGCAACTAGTCTAGCAACACAAAACAAGAAAACCAAAACAAGGCAAAAAAGAGAAACAGTTAAGATATAACTAATAATGGATAAAATGTTTACCAAAATTAAGGATTTTTATCTCCTCCCAGCACATTGACAGTAGAAAAAAGTAATAGCTAGAATTTCAGCAATTCTTATTAAAACGAAAGGAAAAGAAGCTTTAATTCAAGCACTTAGCAAATAGATAAATCTGAAAAATTGTAAAACCACCAAGACCTCTTTGATCATTTTTCTTAATTTCAAAAAAAAATTTACAAATCTGAGAAAAACAAAATATCAAGCAACGATACTAACAGTGCTTACAAAGATGGTTCTCCTCTACGAGATAGTTAGTAATCAAGCAAAAGAGGCTCTATTTTACAAATTAAATTTCCAAATCAATAAAATCCTACTAGAATGCCCCTAACTTAAGAGAATAGTCCTGAATACAATTTCTTTGGAAATAAAGAAGCTGCTTATAGGCTAAGCATAAATAGTCTTGTCACTCCAAAAAATGTTAATAATCTCAAAAGTAAAATGGATCAGTAAAACATGTAGTTAAACAACATCGAAGAGCTTGCTTAAAGTCAATAATAAAAGCCAATACATTTATTGCTTGAAGGAACAAAATAATCTTCAAGAGATTCTCTAAATTCAAGCTGTTTTTCTAGCTAATATGATATGGGAGTTAAGATGCAAAAGTCTATGAGTCACTAATTATTAATCCCTCCTTAAGATGGTATCATAGCATCAAAAGAAAGAAGAGTTAGCAATTTTTACACAGAAAGCTTAGTTAACTAAAATAATAGAATATTAAAAAAATAGTCTTCTAGCTAGAGAGATTCTTAATCTGTTGATAGCAAAGTTTCAGCTAACTAAAATTAAAGCTCAACAAATTAAAATTAAAGAAACCCAACCAGTTAGGACTTGATTAGCCAAAATGGAAATAGTCCTAATTAATAATAAGAATATTATTCAATCTCAAGATAACCTAATCAACAGCTTCAATACCAAATGTTTAATTAACCAAGCTCATTTTATAATCTAAAGGGGTAACTTTAAAAATAGGATTATCTCCTCAATATTAAAAATCTAAATTAGGAATAAATTGAACCCGAAGAATAAAATTAATATGAAAATGAGATTAAAAATTCTAACAATTTCTAAAATTTCTAAGAAAAAAAAGTCAACCAAATAGGTTCAAAATTTGTTTTGTCTGATTCAACTACTCTTTCTCCTAATAAGTATCCTTTGAATTATAAGATGAGCTCAAGCACTATAGACGTTTTCCACCAAAGTGAATTAACCAACTCTCAAATTAATTAATAAAATTAGCAATAATTTTAATTTAGTAATCCAATAAGTAATGCTACTGATGCCAAGAAAAATGGGAAAAAGATACATCTATAGTTTCTTTTAAATAAACAAAAACCTAATTATTAGAAAGAAAATACAATTTGTTCTTCTATTTCAGCAACTATGCCATCCGTTTCAGCTTAATCATGTGTCTAGATTTGTAGTTTTCCTAAAGAAAATCTTGAATTCAATCACAGTATGAGTACAAATGTAAATAACTACTTTTCTTCTTCTTCTTCTTAAAGGATTTAGAATGTGAGTAATTAGTAATCTGTTTTCACAAACAACTACCTGTCAGTACAAAGCCAACCTCATTTATAAGAAGATTATTTTTAGTAAGAAAATGAAGTCTAAACAGAGAAAGAGAGAGGAGAGCATGATGAAAAGAAAAATCAAGATAAAACTAAAAAAAAGTAAAAATAATTTAGAAATAGCATCTTCACAGATACATTCTAAAAAACCTTTTAACAGAACCTTCATCATATTTAATACAGAATATTACAAAAAAAACATAAAGTAACAGATATTTAGCAAAGTATTGCAAAACACATTTAAGATTAAACTATTAAACACTTTTTAGAAGAGAACACTTTAGTTAAAAGTAAATATGATCACATTAGAAATAAATATTAGCAGTAGTAATAGTAATAACAGTAGCAACAAATCTAGCCTTCAAAATCAGAAACAAAATTTGAAGCTCTAAAACAAATGTTAAAAAATAACTTGCATTACTCTAAGTAAGAAATAGAGTAAGGATTAACTTAAATATAAAGTTTTCCTAGATAAAAAACTGCAAGCAACTATTAAAAGAAAGCTGAATTCCAATACGAAGAATTCTTAAATCAGTAAAATGAGACCTAAAAGCACTCACCAAATATCAAGACTTAACATGAAAAATCTAGATCATCATTTAACAGCAACTTTTAAAATAATCTTAAATCACAGCAACAAAACACATAGCAATAACAATATAAATTTCAGTAAATGCAGTAAACAATTCCAAAATAAAGCTTAGTTTTAGATATTAAATAGTAAGATGATTAAGAAATAAAAAACTTTTCTATTACTCCAAACGATAAAACAGGAACAGTGCATATAAAATCTTTGCAATCCCTCACTTCGATATCCAAAAAAGGTTCATCAAACGTGTTTTCTTTCACAAAAATACCACAAAATAACGAAATTAAATCAAAAGAATCTTTAAAAATGTAATCAATAAAATAATTGGGTACTGAAAATCATACAAAAAAGTTGAGTTTAATAGAATAGAATTTCAATTCACTAACGAATTTTAATATAAAAAATAACATCAAAATTAAAAAAAATATTTAATTTAATTACAAAATACCTTAAAAAACAACCAACTCTTGAATTTCTTCAAAAATTTATAATTTCATTATATGAAAAAAAGTAATTCCAAGTAATTTATAATATATCTACTTATTTATCTTGTTATCCTATCTGATAAATCTTTATCTTAAAATTTTATAAATTTATTTGTTTTATTTTTATTTATTAATATTGAATTTGTTGTTGCCAAATTACGTTTCAAAAATTATATTTTTAATAAATTAAGTTAAAGATATGCAAAAAGCTTTTCTTATGATATTGATTTTAGTTGATTGAACAAAAAAAACTTAGCTTACATCTAAATGATCTTATAGATATAGATTTAGGTTCAGTGCTTTGTAAATATATTTACTAGATAATTTGTACATTTAGATAATTTTTTCATTTAGTACTATAAAATTGATAATAAATTATAAGTCTGGAAATTAGAAATGAAAAAGCGCATATTACTAATGGATTATATCAACCAATTAATAAATTATATCGAAAAATCATCTTTATATTATCAGAAAATTCAAAACTTATCTAAATAATTTATTAATTATAAAATCTTTTGTATTGGTAAATTTATATCAAATAAGAAACATCAAAATGTACACAAAATCTAGCACGAAAAAAGTAGAAGAATAAGAAAATTTCAAAAAGAAGGTTTTAGCTAGCAAGCCAGCAGCAAAGGGGCCAAGCTCTAAAACTTCTCTTAACAATATTGTGCCATCTTAGACCAACTTGAATACTAAGGATTAGAATAAAAATAATAATAATAAAAATGCAAATAATAATGCAGATAATAAAAATGCAAACAACCAAAGTAAAGGCGATTAATAAAGAAAAGATAGCTTAGATAATAAAAATAAAAAAGAGAAAAAGAAGAGAATAGTTTATGTAGATGAAAACAGTGACGATACAGAGGAAGAGATAGTAGTTGTTAAAAGGAAAAAAGAGAAAAGAAATGAATCTCTTGATGATAAATAAAGAGGAAGATCTCCTAGAAATAACTCAATTGATGGAAAAAACTAAAAAGGAAAAGAGGTTGATGCAAAATTAAACAAAGATAAAATAAAAATGAGAACAAGAAGCTAACCTTCTATGAAACCAAAGAAGAAAGTTGAAGAAAAAAAGCCTGAAGTTATTAAAAAACCTAAAGATCCCTACATTCTAGTTACAGAATTTTACTTAGGGCAATATAAAGCACCTATTTGCGGTGCAGATATCTTTGAAATGTTTAATTGGTAAATAAGAAAATATTTTCTATTTTAGTTGTTAAAAGCATTCTTTTTTTAGAACACAGATAAAATTAATAGATTCATAAATTTTTTTAAAGCAATTTAATTTTATTGAATTTATTAATTTATTTTAATAATTTAAAATTTCATGAATAGGAAGGGTCAGTACGCCCATTTAGACATTAACCATGCTTATTTCCATTGGTTGTTCCCTCACTTTTAAGGTCCTTTTGGAAAAGAAAGAGCTATTTTATTCAGATAAAATGCTGTTGTAATAAAACTTTCAATTAAATAAAAAATATTATTTTTGAAAAATAAAATTATAATTTTTGTAAATTTTATTTATATAGATTGGAAAGAGAATTATTCAAAGCTATGAACTTATTCTAGATTTTTATGGGATCAAATTAGATGATGAAGCGACAGGTTAGGTTAGCAGATTAGAAAATTATTTAGAAAGATATAAAGAAACTTTCTTAAGACCATATACTAACCATGAATTCAGAGTAAAAAGAATGCTTTAATTCCTAAATGTAACAGGGTATAGGATATATGCTGTACAATTAGTCAAATTTTTAGAAAAGGAAGTTTATAAATTTGGGAAGAATTTTGTTCCACCACTCAAGTCTTTAGAATTAATTTTCTAGACTGAGTGGAAGCCTTACGGTGAAATTGATGAAAAAGATAAAAAGGCACTGGAATCAGTTGCACAAAAGTGTCTTTTTTCATTTGATGTCCTTACCTAAGAAATTAACTCCCATCTAAAAACTTTACTTTGATATATTAACAATATGTATGCATGTTATATTAGTTTAAAATTATAAAGAGAAAATATCAAAATTTACAATATAATTTCCATTTATTTTTAGATATAAAGTTCATTTAATTAAACAAATTTTAAATATCTAAATATTATCAAGAGTTAAAAGAAATAACTAGTTCTATTTAAGTTCCTTAAGCAACTTCAATTAAAAAGAATTCATCACTAATTTTAAATCTAAAATAAAATTTCTTTTGATATTTAGTATTAACATATAAAGAAATAAAATTCATCTATTTCATTTATTTTTAAATTTCTTTATTTTTTGAATGTTAAAATTATAATTTAATCATAAAATTAATTAAAATATTTCATTTTTGTTAATTTAAAAATATATTTTGAGACAATAATTATTAGCTATTTAAATATATTTTTAAGATGTTATATCAAATAAAAGAAAATTAAAGTAAGACAACTTAAAGTTTTAAAAACAAAATCAGAAAAATTGCCAATTCTTAATATAATTTATTTTAATAAATTAAATTGAAATTTTAAATAAAATATTTTGAAAAATGAACTTAGTTTAGAATTTTAAATTCTAAAAAATTTTATTTATTGTAATAAAAATACAAATTTATAGATAGAATATTAATAAATTTATCATATATGTGTATGTATGTAGGTATTTAATAATCTCATTATTGCTCATCAAAATTAAATGGTACTGCTAACAAACTTTCTATTTCTATTAATTTGTTATTATTTTAGAAAAGTTAAGATATATCTTTTTATTCATATAAAATCTAATAGGCAATGTAAGCATCTATTTGGCATTCAAATGATAAAGTAATCTCTTTTTTATCATTAGATTTATTTATTTTTACGTTTTTAAACAAAAAGCTTTGAACTATTTTCTCTAAGATTAATTTATCCATTTCTTAATTTTTTTCTATTTGCTTTAAAGTTACAGTTGTTCCTATTACAATTCCTAAGCTTTTTTCCTTCGATTTTAAAAGCTTTTTAGTTTTTTTAATATTTAAGTCAAAGAGTTTATGCTACTCAGTCGCAAGAAGCCATCCATTGTAAGCTTAAATTACACTATCACATGAAAATATTTATTTTAATTCATTTTAGTTTTCTTTAGATATGTTATTTATATAGATTAAGGCAATTTATTATTTTTCTTTGGTGTTATAGTCAATTTAAGTATTTTTTTTCTAATATTTAAAATTCATTTTCATAAATTGAAATTACTGTTTGTCTGACATAAAAGGCCCATCTTACTTATGGATAATATTCCAAGCCTTTTTTGCTAGAAGTGAATTTGAGAAGAAGAGGAATATTATATTTTTTTTGGATACTAAAATGTATGGTTTTTCTTCAGATAATGTCGAATTAATAATTTTTAGTGCTTATGCTAATCTGTGCTCAAAACCAAAAACTATTGAAATATAAAACTTATACTATTCCAAATCTTTTTGACTTATTGAATCAATATCTTTTGGAAACTCAATCTTAGTTTTATTAATTTTATCTTCTTCTTCATTTAATTCTTCGTCATTATCATCTTCTTCTATTTCTTTCAACTCTTCTTAATTTTATTTTGGCATAATTGGGTTATCATTATCGTAAATTTGGGACAACTCATCAAATTTATTTTATGAATAATTTAATTTTTAATTATTCTATTAGTTAATAATGTCCTTTTAAGATTCTGCAATTACTTATTCTATACCCTGATATACTTGCTCATATACAACTTTTTTTTTCTTTCCTTTTGTCTTTTACACTAAATGGAAGTCATCATTTTGTGAATTATCTTCATTTGTAGGGTGTTTAAAATCTTTTTATTTTTATTATTTGCTGCTTTTTTAATTTGGATTAATTTCATCTTTTTGGTCATAATCATCTTTTTTTTCAAAGCTGTCATTTCTTTCATATTTATATTCTTTATCATCGTCATCTTTTTACTTCCTTGCACGGTTGTTTCTTTACTATTATTACTATTACTTTTCTAAGTTAGGATTTTAGTTTTATTTACTGCTAGAATTATTTTAACTTTCAACCTATTTAATGAAATTGTTAAGCTCCTTGACTTCAATTTTATTTTAATCTATTTAATCTTTTTTTTATTATTCATTTTAGAATTTATCATTATTTTACTTTTGATTGTCTCGATTTTGATTCTAATTGTTCTAATCTTTGTTATAATTTTAATTATTTTAATCTTTGTGAAAACTTTAATTATTTTAATCTCTGTTATAATCTTAATTATTCTAATCTCTGCTGCTATAAGTTTAACTATTATTATCTCTGTTATAATTTTAATTATTGTAATCTCTGTTATAATTATTCTTATTTTTGTTAAAATTATAATTATTTTTATTATTGTAATTATTTTGGTCTCTATTTTAATTAAAATTATTTTATTCTCTGTTTTAATTATTATTATCATGTTCTTAATTTTAGTTTTAGTCATCATAGTTTTTGTTTGAGTTATTATTGAATTTATTATTTTAGTATTAATTTTTATTGTAGTTAGATTAATTGTTTTATCTCTAAAAATTGTCATTTTAGATGTTTTAATTTTAGAAACTAGCATTTGAATTTTATTATTAGTTCTAAATTTAAATTGTTTCTCTTAACATTTTGATTTGATCTGAATATTATTAATTTAAATGTTTTGATTATTCAATCAACTGTTTCTATTGTTCTATATTTTCTTATAAAGACTAACATCTTTGTTGGAAAATTAACTTTTCAGAATCGTATGAACTCTTATTTTAATCTATCTGCATTTTGAGTAAGAGTACTTCATTATTTTTGCTTTGCAACTCATTATTTTTAATTTGCAACTCATTATTTTTACTTTGCAACTCTTATTTCAGGATCTCTATACGTTATTGAGTAACTTAAATATTTTTATTTTATTCCTCTAGTGACTTAATTGTTTTTTAGGCATTATTAAATTCATTTTAAAGCTTTTAAGTCTTTAGGTTTTCATTTTTAATTTACTATTAGAGCTATTCGATTTTCTATAACTTTTCTTATAATTCTAATTTATGTTCCATTGAATTACTATAATTATTTATCTAATTCTAATTTTGTTTTTAATTATTATTTGAGATTATTTGCTGATTTTATTTATTATTTTATTATTTATCCTAATTTTGGTTTTGCTTTTTAGAACTATTTTGATTTTTATTATTATTCTAAAATAAAGGATTTATTTCTTATTTGTACTTTTGATATATGTTCTGCACTTCGTTTGCTTCACAAAGATAATATTAAGGATCAGGTTCTACGTATTAAATAGGTTCAGACTTTGGTCTACCTTTATAATGTATATTCCTTATCTCATTGATGAATTTTTGTAATTCGTATCTCTAGCAAGAGCCATCATCTCTAAAAGCGCTTTCAAAGCTGTATTTATCATTAGGTTTAGTATATGCATAAAGAGTGTTCAGATCTCCTTGTGCAACCTTTATACGAACGACCCACTTTCCTTAATAAAATGTGCCCCATTTCTTTACAGGTATAAAGTCAACATTTACAAGCTGACTGCAATCTGGCTCTATTTATCTTTTTATTTCTGACACAATATTTTTTAATTCATCAGTATTCTTTCTTGATAAATCAACACCCTGAACTCTAATTTATAAAAATAAATAAAAATTAATAACACCAAAATATAAATATTAATTTATTCTATTTCTAATTTCAAAATAAGTTTAATATTTATAATTTACGTTAAATCAAAATCTCTGATGCCCAAGAATATAGTGCCTCCTTAGCAATTAAGGAACGATGTGATGGTCTTTTTAATGATTTCGCGGTATCTATTTGTAATTAATCGAAAATATTTAGTTAATAAAATTAATTAATGAATGTTATCAAATAATTTACTATTCTTTCTGCAAGCTGTTGAGCTGATAGTTCTTATATTCTGTCTGTCTATCTTCTTTTTGATATATTTGACTAGAATAATTAAAGCTTTAGCACATGCATGGATTCTTTTGAGAGAGATCGTTTGGCATCACTTTCAAGTTATCAATAAATTGCTGCTATAACTATTAGTAAAGCTCTAAAGGGATTTTTTTCATGTATATATCGAATTTGATTCTTATTTCTTCATACATCTAGCAAAGCTCCTTGAGCATATTTGGCATATTTTGTTCATTTTGGTATTTAGATACTAGACTGCTGATCTTTGAGTCAAATTCTATAATATTCTCATGCCAACTTTTAATATTCTTGTGAGTTAGATCTGGCTACTAAGAAAAGAAACCTAATACGTGCTTAGCTCTCTAATAATTGACTTACAAAGGATCACAAACTTGAGAATCTAACAAATCAGAATCACTATACGACTATTAAACAGGTTAATATTAGACCTTATAGTTTTGATTATTCTACATTTAATTTCTATCTATCTATGAATGAATATATATTTCTTTCTTTCTTTCTTTTTAAACTAATAACTATTTTATGGTATTAATTATTTATTATCTCTCTCTATTAATTGATAATAAATTTTTATATTATCAGTATATTCTAATCAATTTGATCAAAAGATACAAAAAACTAAATAAAAATATTTTTTTTTCTTTATTGTGAGACTCCTCCTAATTAAAATAGACAGCTATATTATTTGTCACTAATAATTATTCTAATAAACCGACTCAAGACCAAACAACATCTAAATCTTATCATTTTTACTTTTTTTGATGTATTTTTTTATATTCAACCACATTCAATTATTTTATAAAAACTAATATTGTATTCAAGAGAAAATTAGTAAAATTTTTTATTAATTAAACTCAACTAATCATAAGCCACTACTTTAGCTTGAAAAACACAAAAAATTTAATTTGAAAATAAAAGTATTTTAATTATTCATATTCAATACCCATCACAAATAACAATTCTTATCAGTCGATTGAAAACCTAAAATCCTCTAAATCTTATTATTTTTAAAAAACTTTTTTTATTTAATCCATCTATGTCGTTCGTTCTATTATTTTATAAATATTATTATAAGCCACTACATTACAAAAACCAAAAAAAATATAAAAGGAAAATAAAATTTATTGATTATTAAAAAATAAAACCATTAATTTGTGATATTTATTTTTTATCAATCAAAATAAATTTCTCAACATTTTTATTTTGAAAATCTTTATAAATTTAATAAAGTAGGTTAATTAATTTTTTTATAAATATAAGAAACAAAAGCTCTTTGCTTTTTTCAAAATTTTTGCAGATCATATAAATATATTATTTAAAGCATTTTTATCCATTTTACAAAAGTTTATTAATTATTTTAAAGATATAATATAACAAATAGATATATTTTTATATTTAAAAACTGAAGTATTTTTAACTTAAACATAAATAAAAAATATTTATTTTATGATAGTAATTCATAGATAATTAGATAGAAATATATTTTCAGCTCAAAGATTTTTAATTTTTGATTTCAAATTTTTGTTAAATTGATTTCTTTTGTGGAGAATATTTTGTAATATGTCATCTATGTTGTTATCAGTGCTCATGTTATTTATGAAACCTTTGTATTTTTCTTTATACTCTCTTCTTTTATCATTATAGAAATCATTATTTTATTTATTTTTGAGGATCTTTTATTCCATGCTTTCACTTTCGTCTTCATAATAGTTGCCTTTCCTGCCTTTTGAATTGTCTATTTCGTGTATCTAAAATTCTATTGTTCTGTGATTAGCTGATGAATTCTCAGCAAAACTACTCTTTTACAACTAAATCCCTTTCTTTTATTTTAGAAAACTACTATCATCTCCAAAAGTTTTTTGTTAAAAGTTTAATAAGGTTTAAGAGTTGGCCAATTTAATAGGAGAAGACATTTAACTTCCACCATTATTAAATCCTATTTTGTAATTATCTTCTTAGCTTTGTTATGCTTCAATGTTAGGTAAAAATTAAATATTTCTTTAAGATTTTTCAGAAATTAGAATTTAATTCTAGTTTTAGTTTGCAGGAGTGTCTAATTTCTATGTTTTTGTTGTTAAAGCTAGCATTGATTATTACATTTAAAGCTACTATTACGTTTGTAAAGGTATTAGTTATGTCTAAGATTAGAAGTTTGATATTGGCTCTATTATTTTGGAATTAGGATTACCTTTAAAATTGACTGAAGACTTTTGTAAAATCATACTCTTCATTTACTACTCCTATAATTCCTAGGTTTTAGTGATTGGGTTTTCGCTTTCATTTCTTTTCATGTACTGCAAAGGTTTTGTATATATGTATTTTTTTCTATAACCTGGCCTTTTCTCAAGCTGATACTTCTAATTATTTTCAATTACTTATTAGAGATTTTCTTACACCTTTTGTCTTTAATTTTACTTTTGATAATTTTATTCTTACTCAATGATTTAGTTTTGCCATTCATTCTGCTATTCAATTTACATTTGAAGTGAGCTCGGTAATTAATACATGCTTTCCTAGTTCATTCTCAAAACATAATTAAGATCGAGCATGTCTTTGAACATTTTATCTAGCTTAGGGTGCTTTTGATAATACTCTCTTGGAGGAGGGCGCAGACCAAAATGATCAATTATTGACTTATGAGATTTTTGAGTGTTTTTAGTTTCTTTCTTTTGTTTTCTACTTTGGCTAAACTACTTGAGCTAGCTTAATAAGTTGTCTTCCTTATCATTTACAGTTTCAAAAGCATGACGAATCATCTTCTTCTTGGCATAAGGAAGCGTCCTATTATCGTATGCTAAAACATCAGAAATCGTTGGTGAAATCTAGTTACAGTTTAATTGCAAATTTGCAAAATAATTTTATTCTTCTTTTTGATTATTTTCATCAGCTTTAAGCTATGTTTTATCAAATATTTCTTCAGCTTTTTCTTTCACTAATTTTTTTGCTATTTATTGATTGAATAAGAGTTTTCTCTAAAGTTGTGTTAAGCCTTTCATATCATCAATATATTAAGCGTTAGGATCTACATCTATTTACTCAGGATTAGCATCTGCATGCATTTTTACAGTCATCAGCTAAATAGTTCTCTAAGATCTAGTAGGTAATGATTAAAAAGCCTAATCTCCTTCATTCTACTATATTGAAAGGAGTTAGCTAATTTTCTTCAATTCAGACTCCTCTATCTATTTTATTCTTTTATCTTTAAGCTAGTTCTTTATCTTTGCCTATTTGTCTTAGATTGAGATGTGATTTGTTAAATGGTCTTCCTGTAAATTCAAAACATTTTTTTTTAAAGGCTTAAACTTTTCCTATCTTTAATTTATGTAAAAAAATTATTGAATTTACTGGTTAATTAAAAGCTAAAACTATGAAATGAATATGTTTTATTTTTAGTTAAATTAATAAAATACTTAATAGAAAAAAGTAACTGCTGAAAAAATTATTAACATTTTAAATTTAAAATATCATTTTTTAAATAGAATTTTAAAATTTACACTTATCTTGTGAATTGCTATCCATCGTAAGTATTGATCTCAGGAAAGCTTAGCTAAAAACCAAAGAAGGTTTTATTTTTTAATTTATTTTTAGCTTGCTACTACAAAAGCAAATTCTTTTTATTGACACGTTCATAGTCAAGGAACTTGTTTTAGAAGAAAATCTTATCGATGTTCATTCTAATGAAGAAATCGCTAACAAAAATACCATTAAATTCAAAAACCATAATGTGATAACAATTAAAAACGAAACGGAGATCAAATAGATCCCTCTATTTTGGGAATAGTTGATAGAATAAATAATGATTTATATATCCCAAACAAAATATTATCAAGTTAACTATTTCATCTTTTGGCTGAGGTAAAGTGCTAAACAATTTCACATAGTTTTTGCTTAGTTTTTTCTTCAAACTTTATGATATTTCTTGCTCTTCTTCATACCTAATGCATTCAGGAAAGTTACTCACAAGTATAAAGTAAAATGATAACTTCAAAACCTTTGAAACTCTTTCTGAAGTTATCGATTTTATGAATCTCTCTCTTAACTTTGGGTTCTCTATGCTTTCATTAATAATAAATTTATTTTATTTAATTTTTTAGATCAAAAATACCCTTTCAAAATCCCTGATTGCAGAAATTTTAAAATCTCATTATCACAATTAATCTGAACAGGATAAAGACATTCTTATGATATTGTTATTTCAGCTAAATCATATTTTTCTTCTTCCTAGTTTATCTGCTCTCCCTGTAATTACCCCGCAGAGTTTTATTGCTAAACTACTTCTAATTATTTTTAGCTTTCTTCCATTCAAACTAAACTATTCGATATTTAAATCTTATTCCAGTAATATCTATCCTATTTCTTTAAACAAAGACTTTAATTATTATTTTACTGTTTTAACTTTCTTTACAAAAAAAAAAAAATTCTATGTTTTATATATTTTGTGAAATAGGTTATTTTAAAATAATAATTCCTAAATTTAATATTTAAATTATTAAATAAGTTAAATTCATTTTTATGATAAAGTTCAGCCAAAAATACTAATTATTTTATTAAGAGAATTTATTATTTCAATTATTTTTAGAATATTGTGAGAATAAATTAAAATAAAAAAATATTTTGAAGACTTTGTTGATTTATTTTGCATAAAATATCATATTTTTGCTTTTAAAAGCATCAAATAATTTTGTTAAAATTTAGTAAGCCTTTAAAAACTTTATAGAAAATATATCAGTTAATTTATTAAATTTATTTTTTACTCAAAAATTTAACTTAAATTTAGTTATCAAAATAAAAAGTTTATTAAGGTAATTTTAATGAACTTTTCTCTAAAATGTAAAGAGATAGAGGATAAATTGTCTTCATTGCTTCCAAATTTAAAAGTTAATTTTATTTAATAAAAATAAATTTAAAATAATTCATTTTTTTGTTCAATTTAATTATTTAAACAATTTTTAAAAAATCATCAAATAGATGTTTATGCTTTTTAATTCAATTAATTAAATAAATTAGTTAATTAATAATAAATTTAAGCTAGATTTATAAAATAAAATTTTTAAAAATTAAGTTAAATAGTTCGAGTTTAAATATTTAAATAAATTTAACATTAAAATCTATTTCGTCGTCACTCTGAAAAAGATGATTATATATTTGATTTTTTACTAATTATAATTAAATAAATTTGATTTGATTAATTAGTTAAATTTTATTTATTGAAATTGCTAAATTTTTTAATTTGGAATTCAAAATTTCTTTTCAATTTAAAAGCAATAAATAGATTAATTTCATTATTTTTAAATTATTAATTAATAATAAATTTTATTTTTTATTAATTCAAATTTGAAAATGATTTAATCTCTTTGCCTCAGTTAAATACCAAATTAATTGCCAAGTAGAAGTCAAAAAAGGATTTATATTTGAAAAATATCTGAAAAAGCACTGTAAATAGTTGAAATTTTGTATGGTAACTTATCATTTTGAAAAAAGCAGTTTTATAAAATTAAAAATAAATTTAGATATTATTTCATTTTCATTAATTAATATTTTTAGATATCAACTTTTATATTTTAATTTGGAATTCAATAATTTTTTCTTTAACTATTTAAAAGATATAGATTATTATATTTATTTACATTTTAAATTAATTATATATTTTATTTTATAAATTATTAAAAATTGAAAAAGGAAAAATTTACTGCAAATCATTTTTATTAAAATTTTAAATACATTTTAATTAATTTTTGTAAAAAAGCTTTTTTATCCTTAATATTTGAATCAGCTTTTGTTACTATTGTTTTAGAGTACATCTATTTTTTCATTAGAATTGTTTGAGTTATTAATACTTATTTGCTCATTCTTAAATATTGAGTTTCTGTTGCTGAACCTGCTTTTTTTTCCTTACAATGAAGATTGAGATTCTGTCTATTTTTGTAAACCGAAATAATTAGGGATTATTAGGTTATGCTAATTTGTCTTTGAGTTACAGATTTCTATGCTGCATTTACGATCATATTATTACTTAAAATTGCCTCTGTTTATTTCTTCATCTTAGTTAGCTTATGTGAAAAAATTTTAATTGCTGCATGGAGATAATTAGTCTGTGTTTTCAACAGGAAGAGATAAATTTGTATCTTACCTTTTTCTCAAACTTAATTAAGAAATAAATAATTAATCTGTAATAGAGTTCTTTTTATTATTTTCATTTTTAAGATATTTTAATCTATTTAAAGTGTTATTATTAAGCATTTCTTTGATTAATTTATCTTAACCAGTAAAATTATTTTATTATGAAGCAAATTTATTTTGTTACAACCTTCTAGATGGAGAAAAGGCGAGAGCATTTTTATATTTATTTTTTTAATTCTTGTTAAGCTGTAATTAATTCTATTGAAAAATGATCTCATCATAATTATTGTGAGGGAAATATATTTCAAAAATTTTCATTTTATCAAATTCCTTCATTGATTATTGATTGCTAATATTTTATTATGAAGACATTTTATTATGGTAATTCATATTCTATGTGTGAGTTTGATTTATAAGAATATCCTAAATTTTCTAAAAGTTGTTAGCAAAATTATCTAATTACATACTGAGTCGTTGCTATAATAAATTATTTAACGTAAGCTATTTTTATTTCGCTTAAGATTTTTGCACAGCTACCATACTTTCTTAAGTCGAATTTAAAAAAGGTTCACTATTTTAAATTACATAGCCTGAACTGCTAAATCTTTTCAATTTATGAATAGTTTTTTTCTGTTATGGAGATAAATATTTGTAATTTTCTGTTAAATAATGAGGAATTTTTAATGGAGAATTTTATTTTTATTTCTAATTTATTGGTAATTGTGTTTTATCAAAAATGTTATCTGTTAAATTTATTTTTTAAGAGCCATTTGATGAAACTTTTTATTATCCTTTATCATAATCTTTAAAAATATTAATATCTTAAAGACTTTTATTCTTCATACTCAGGTTCTTTTTAGGTAGTTTGAATTTCACTGACTGAAGGATAGAACTTCTCGGTTTTCGTTTTGATTGTAAAGGTGAAATATTTATTTAATTAGACGATTATGGTTCTTAATTGCTTTCAGTTTAAATAAGTTACTTTGAATTATTATTTCCATCCTAAATCAGATCTAAAGTTTAATTTGAATATTTTTATAAATCCAGATTTTAGATACAATTTAACTCTTACTATTTGTTTTGAGCTCTTTAACTATTCCAATAGTTGCTCTCAAAAGATAATTCATTATTATCAATTTTATTTAATCCATTTATGATAGGTTTATTTTTAATAAGATCTCTTGTGAAAGGCATAGATTTATTCATAATGATAGAGTGGTTTGTTATTTTTTCTTAAAGCTGTGCTTACATTAAATCCTCTGGTTACTCTTCTATATCTGGATTAGTGACAATCTCGTCTGTCTTATTTTATGTATTTATATTTTTATGTATACTCATCGAAAGCATATATTGATTAGATTCCGATTCTTGCTGGTCTTCTTCAATTACTAAACTTTTTGATATTTGTTTAGAAATTTTCTGTTTTTTATCAACTTTTTTGCTTTGAATATAATTTTAAAAGTTTTTTTCTTTCTCAGGAGAGGAAAGTAATTATGATGAGTCTTCTTCATTAGAAGATCCAAAAGAATTTGAACTTCCATTTATTTTTTTATTATTTTAAATGTCCCTGCAACTTTTTTCTTCATCAAAAGAATTAGAACTTGAAATGATTCCACTTTTAGAGATTGAATTATCAGAAGACTCTTAATTATTTGAAAAATCTTCTAATCCGTAAGTATGTATATAAGCAAATAGAACAGATTCTTCCTAAAAAGCTATCCTATCTTAATATCCTTTAACCTATTCAATTCTTCCTAGAGTATTATTGTGCTTTTAAGTTTATCTTTTCATAAAAGTTCTTTCTGTCTAAGTTAAGGAGTTATTGTACTTGAATTAATCCATAAGCTTAAAATAAAAAAAATTAATTTTATATTCTAGATTATTGATTAATAATTTATCATAAAATTAAACTTAATATTTTTACCCTGGTGCTGTTTGGTATATAATGTACCATGGGACATTCTCTTGAACTATGATATGCTTAGTCAGATTGAACATGTTAACAATAAGTACACTTTTTCATAGAATGCTTCCAATTTTTATTAAAAATAATATCGTCTTTAATCAAGCAAAATTTTTCATAATCTGATGGAACTTCCTTTATAATCTCAATAAACTTAGCTCTTTCTATTTTTATTAAAGTTGTAAATTCGAGGCTTCTGACACAAAATTTTCTTTCCATTCCTGTAAAAAATGACATTTCACCTAATATTTTTTATGTTTTTATAAATAAATCTAATCAAACAAAAAACAATTTTCAATAACTAGATTAACTTTATCTTAGGTTTTATTTTTTAATCTAATTACTTAATAATTTCATGATTTACTGTAAATGTTTCCATTATTTTATTAGAAAATTCGAAATAAATAAATAAATAAAGTAAATCAAATTTTAATTAATTACCAAAATATTATCCAGCTTTGAGAGTGTTGCATTCTAAGAATTCTTTTTTAAATAAAATAGATTCACTTGTGTGGTCACGAAAAAGTTAAACGGATCCTTTTTCAATAAAATAAATAGAACATTCTTCTAAATCTCCCTCTAAATATATTATTTCTTCAGGAGTACATCTTTATTCCTAAACGAGCGATACCGTCTTTAGTATAGTTTTAAATGAAAAGTTATCTCTAAAAAATGGAGATTCCACTACAAGAATCTTATTTGCTTCAATCATTAGATTTTCTTTAAGATTGTTAGAAAGTTGGCTAATTATGTTTAATTCCTCTTTAGTGTTTTCAGAAAGGCTTTCATTCCAGTAATATTCAAGATAGTAACGAATTTGGTACTATAATTCAGAAGTTATTTTCTTATTTTTCATATAATTATTGATTACAAATAAATTATTCTTTCTTTGCTTTGATGATTTGTTCATTTCTTAGAAAATACTCCCCACCTGTATGTATATTTTTATTATTTATTAAATAAAATTCATTTAAATATCCTTTCAAACTATTAATATTAATTACTTCACTAATTGAATAAGCAAACACACCGCATGCAGACAGGACAGTTAAAATACTAAAAAGTCTTTCAAAATTACTTTGTGGAGATATATCTCCATAGCCTACCGTAACCATAGTTACTGTGTTAAAATAAAATGCATTTAAATATTATATAAACCATGGTTCATTCATAGTGTTGTTGATGTGAAGCCAGGTTTGATTTTAATCATTTTGAACTTTGGCTATAATAATCCAAACACAAGCCAGTAGATGAATTATATAGATGTTAGTTAAAAATAATTTATTTAACCTCAAAATTTAGCTGATCCTAGGAGAAAAGTGGTATTGCATTTCAATTTTTTTGAGTACTCTTCCAAACTATTTGTATCTCAAGAAAAATATAATAGAGCAAACGTTTAAAACATTAGTATTTTCTGCGTATTTTGAGTTATATTAAAGTGAAAAAAATATTGATATACAAGCAAGAGTAATAGCATCTAAAGCAAATTCTTTTTTACAAAAATAAATTTTTTGTTATTAAAAAAGAAAAATTCATTTGAAAATAGATAAATCAAATTACAATTTTTTAAATAGTTCTGTGCAATTATTATTCTACTTTTAATCTCCTTTCCTTATTAAAAAAGACTAGTGTTGAAATTAAAAATTATATCTATTAACAGCAAGAGACTTATCAACAAATGCACAACCCAAGATGAATCAAAATTTTAAATCTCCTAATTAAATGATATCAATAAAGGAATTGTAATGAAAAAATACCCTAGGCAAACTAACTATAGCTGATCCCATATAAAATTAAATTTAGAAAAAGCAGAAAAAACTGGTATCGTATTTAATAATTTTTAAAAACATTGCTTGATTATCTTATTATTTTTATGAAAACTATTTCTTAAATTTGTTGAAGATTTTTATGTTTATGAGTTTATAAGCATTTTTTAGTTTTTTTTTTAAAGTATGCTTTTATCAGTGTTTTATGTTACTTTTATTTGAGCATTGTCTATATTTTAATAGGCAGATTTATCATTAACAAGATTAAAAAAGATAGGATTTTCATCAAAAACTTTATACTTTTATATTTATGTTAGTTATATCATTTTATTTATGAAAGCCTTAACTTAAAGAGATATTTTAACTTTATTAAACACTTTTCTCAAAACTGATTGATGTCTCAGTTAATTTATAGGTTAATCTTCCTCACTAAACCTTCCAGTTCTACTTTTAATGTATGATAAATGTTTTCTCTCTTGCATTTTACCCATAAAATTGTTAGAATTTATCTATCCGTTTACTTTTTACTAATTCTTTTCAAGATCAAACTAAATCAACCTCTAAGAAAAGGAATCATACGCCTATTAACAATTAGGCATCGAATTCTTTTTTTAATTCTAATTCGTATTTGAATCATTTTATTCAGCAGTATGAATTCCATGATAGTATGAAGTATTTTCCTCTTTAAATAAAGCATTCTATAATTATTAAAATGATTTATTATTACTAGCTATTATTAAATTATCATCTGAAATCATCTCAAATAATTGTTTGTTAATTTATTTTTTTTTTGATTCGATGATTAATTTTCTATCTAAAATAAACTTTTTAATAATTATTACTTTAATATCTTTCTTTTTTTTGAGCTAAATTTTTACAATTTTAGAATCATTCACCAAAAATCCTTATTAACTTTAATTTATTTTAATCAATCCTTACTTCGAAGGTTTTTTAAGTGTTTTCTTAATTTTATGGGAATCATTCAATTTATTATCATTTTTAATAATAAAATATTTAAAATATATTCTAGAAATTATCATAATTATTACTTCGTTAAAATTAAGAAAATTAATTATTTCAAGATAATGTAAAATAATTACATAATTTATTAAATTAGCAAGTATTTTTTCACTCAGTAAGTTAGAAATTTCCTAAATTTTAATTAAATAACTTATTTTAAATTATCAGAAAAATAAACTTAAATAAAATAATAAAATAATACTAGAATTTGTACGGTTTTTAATATTTTTAATTTATAAATTTTAACTTGTGAAATTAATTGTACTTAATTTTAAAATTCAATCAAAACAAAAATATAATTTTAATTACAAAAATAATATTTTTTATTTAAAAATACTTAAATTAAATTTAATAATTAAATTATTATTAACTCTAACAATTAAATTTATTTAATTAATATTAACTTTAAACTTATTTTTTTTAGTAAAATAATTATTGTAGAATATTGCGTAATTTAATAAAATTGTATCAAGAAATAATATGTAAGAATTCATCTTCAAAATAAATTTTATAATAAACATTATATTACTGTAAGAACTCTTAATTAAGCTACATCAAATTTATATCACATATTTTAAATTTTTTCTAAAAAATTGTATTTATTGTAAAAATTGTTAATTAATTAATGATAAAATAAAAAACAAAGTTTACATTAAATGAAAAAATAATCTTTTATAAATAATTTATTAAAAAATCCAAAATACTCATTTATTTGTTGACTTATTTATTTATTTAATTATTATTTTTATATGAAAAAAATAGAATCGTACAATTTCTAAAATTAAAATTTAGATTCTCTAAATAATTTTTGCATATATTTAGTTAGATTCTCTTCTTTTAGTTAATTTCATATATGATCATGTACTTGATCTTTTTAATCTAATTATGCAAAATATGGGTTGTTGTTGTCTTTTTTAAATTTTTAAGAAGCAGAATTTTTAATACCAAATCTACTTTTTTATTTTTCACTATTTAGATTTTCAGATTAAAAATTAGATGAACTGCTACCAACAAAAAAACCGTTTTAAAATGATTTTCCTTCTGAGTCTGTTTCATTTTTTTTAGTAGATGATGATTTAGTTTTGAAATCTTCTTCTAACTATGGTTAATCAGCTAATTTATTTTTAGGTGATGGTTCTTTGTGCTTCTATTTCAAAGACTTACCATCTTATTTTTAGTTTTACCTTACATTTGTGTTACTCATAAGAATTTTAAGTCTATTGATAGAAGATTAACCAAAAATATCTGTTAAAGCTGCATAATTGCTATTACTATTCATATTATTGTTGTTATTGTTACTATTACTGTTGCTATTACTGCTTTATTATTCATTTAGTTAGCTTGAAGAGCTATTAGATTATCCCTATAAGAAACAAGATTTAAAATTTTAATATTATTCTTTGTTTTTAAGTCTTTTTTACTTTAAATATTTATGGTAACAATGACTTAAGACGTAATCATAGTTATTATGAGGGAAATATATTTGATAAGATTTCATTTAATCAAATTATTAAAAGAAATTGTCAATATTTTATTTTGAATTTTTAAAATGCTGATATCTTGTAAAATCATGGTGGCGGTGGTTATGGTTTTATTAACTTAATACATTTTCCTAAAATGAGTTAAAATTTTTCACTAGTGTTTCTATTTATTAACTAAACTATAATAAGTTTTAGTGTTGTTAGTTTTGATAATTTTTATTGTCTGCAATAAATTAATCTTCTAAGCATAATTAATTATTAATAGAGGCTTTTTTGATAAGTTCATTCAAGCCAATGTTTTCGCTATTGGGATTACTCTTAATCATTTAATAAGATTTCTTTAAATATTCAAGGAATCTTAGACTGCTTTGATCTTTGTGATCATGTTTATGACTCTATTTAATTGAGCTAAATGAGCTATCAGTACTTAAATTTTTTTCGCTTTTACGTCTTTCCATATATATCTTCAATAACTCTCTATCTTATTTTATTTCCTACATACTTTTACTGTCTCTACGTTTAAAATTATTTTCATTAAATTATGACTTAGATTATTGCTTATTTTGCATGTGGGAAATTTACTCAGAATCTTTAGACCCTCTTTTACTTTATACATGTTAACTGTTTTTTCTTGATCTATTTTGAAAGGATTCCTCGTTTTCGTTTGAATGGGTTTTTGCTAAAGATGCTCTTTTCTTTCTTAATGCTGCTATATATTGATCGCTTTCATTATTATTTTCGATATCAGAAATTGATGTTTTAGAATGCTTTAAAATATGTTTCTTCTCAATCGATTAACTCATAGGACTGTTGTTACTTATTTAGTTAACTTATTAGAGCAGTTTTTAACTAATTATTTTTTATTCTTGTTTCTTTTCACTTACAGTTTTTGAATTTTCATCATTTTGTATGCATATTATTTCTTGATCATTCAATTTATCTACTTCTTTAGATGCTTAAGAAGGACTTTGTAAATTTTATAGGTTTGGGGAAAGTTCTGTGTCAGATTCTGACTCTGCTGCTTCTTAAATAACAGAGTTTTTCCTATCTTAAGATTACATTTCAGGATATTTTTTAGTGAATGCCTCATTTTGGAAAATGCTATTTAATGAATTTGGGGTGTTAACTTGGCTATTGTTAGATTCAAAGTAGTTAGAATTTTCTGAAATTTCTGAGTCAGAGCTTCTTACATCACTGCTGCTACTAAAGTTACCAGAAATGTTATTTAAATTGTTCCTACTGTTAATTTAGTTTAAATGTTTATCACTAAATTCTTATCCTTCAATTAAGTAATCCTATTCATTCAAATATTCTAATTCGTGAATAATCCCATATTACTCGCTATAAATTTCCAGCAATTAATTTTAACTAGCTACAAAATTTGCTTAATCGCCGCTAGCTTGCTCAATTCTGCCTAAGGTATTATATTTAAATTACCTTTATCTAAAATGTTTTTTCCTTAATTCTTAATTGAATTAGTGTTTGAAACTATCTTATAACTTTAAATAAAATAAAATTATAGTGATTATAAAATATAACACATATCAATCAAATAAAATTGAATTATCCTTGAATTTAATTACTTTAATTAACCAAAAAATATGATTGAAACAAAAATAAATTTAATCATTAATTTAAAATAGATTGCTAATATTTTTAATAATTCAATAAAAAAACTAATTATTTAATTTGAAAATTTTGAAAAGCTTCGTTTTAAATTACTCTTAATTTATTAGGAATATAGTGTAAAACTGGGCACAAAGCTTCAATGTGCTATGCATCAAGAAGTGGCTAATCTCTGCAATAAACACATTTTCTTTGAGTATGTTTAATGTTATTGTTAAATGTTATATCATCTTTAATCATACAAAATCTTTCATAATCTTCTGGATTTTCTTATAGAATTTCTATAAATTTTTTCCTCTCAATTTTAAGAAGCGTTGTAAAATCTAAGCTTCTATAATTATTGACTCTAGATTTCCCTGTAAAAAAACAAACTTCACCTATTTATTTATTTATAAATTTATTTATTTAGCAAGTTAATCAGCTATGAACATAATTTAATTTAATTTACCAAAATATTCTCCTCTTCCTCTCACATTCATTTAATTTTTGGAATCAAAATTTGGATTTTCAAATGTGTGGAAAACTTAAACTTGGCCTTTTTCAATAAAGTAAATTGAATTATCATCGCTTTCTCCTCCTAGAAAGATAATTTCTTCAGGCGTGCATCGCTGCTCAGTAACAATCGATACAGTTTTTAAAAGAGTTTTTAAAGAAAAGTTATCTCTAAAAAGAGGTGATTCTAAAATTAGTCTATTGGCTTCAAGCATTAAGTTTTCTTTTAAATTATTAGAGAGCTAGTTGATTATCATTTATTACTTGTCAGTATTTTCTGAAAAGCTTTCATTCCAATAATATTCTAGATAATGACGAATTTAATATTATAAGTCTATTGTTATTCTTTTTTTCTTCATGTAACTATTAATTATGAACATGTTTACTTTTTACTTTTTGTTCGCTTTGTTCATCTGTTCAAAAATGCTTCCTACCTTTTTAATTTCAACAAATAAATTATTTATTTATTTCATTAAATAAATAAAAAAAGAAATAAATAAATTAGTTGTTTTTGGCAATTAATAAAAAAAATTAAAATTCTTACTTCGCTTATTGAATATGCAAATACACAACAAGCTGAGAGAACAGTAAATATGCTGAACAATCTTTCTAAATCTGTTTAAGGAGAGATATCTCCATATCCAACTGTTACCATAGTAACAGTATTAAAATAAAATGAATTTAAGAACTGAATATACCAAGGTTAGTTGATTAATTCAAATTTTATAAGCCAGCTATTTGTATTATATTACCAATAGGCAATTTATATCCATAAGCAAGACAGCACATGAATGATATAAATATTCATTAACAATAATTTAATAAGTCTCAGAGCTTAGCTAATTTAAGGTGAGAAATGATACTAAATCTCAATCTTTTTTAGTACTCTACTGAATTATTGTAATCGCAAATAAAAAGTCACAAGTAAAATATTTGATATTACTTCTACATGCCACAAATACCTCTATTAGCTTACAATAAAGTAACTAATTAAACATATCAAAGTTATTATGTCAATACAAAACCCTTTTTTATTTAAAAAAATATTTATTATTTATTTTTATCAATGAACTTACCATTTCTTAAATAAAACTTTGCAATTTTGTAATGATCTTTAATTTCTTTGCCTTATTGCATAAGGCTCGTGTTAAAATTAATGAATACATCAATTATCATTAGTACAACTATGAAAAGTTCAACTAAATTAGTACCTATAATGCCTTCGATAGTCATGTTAAATACAATAATTATAGGAATAATTATAAAAAAGAATCCTAAACAAAGAAGTTAAATTTAATCCCAAATAAATTTTTATTTAGACAATGTAGAAATCACAGGAATGCTATTAAGTACCTTAAATAACGATTAAAATGATTCCATATTGATACAAGACAATTATTTATTTTACAAATTTATGAATGAATTTTTCAAATTCTAGGAATTTATTATTTATTCAAATTTTTTATCTCTATTTGTAAGTGAATATATTTCTTTTTAAAAAGCTAAATCAGAATTATAAAATGCAGCTTTATCATTAAGAATATGAAAGAATTCCTTTTTGCCTAAGAACGAGGCTAACTAATTTCTTTTCAATAGAGATATCATCTTGACTGCAAATTTTTTTACCCATAATTAAAGTCTAACTTTCTTAAAAGTATTTCTCATAAATTACTAGTTACGCATTGATTTTTTATCTTCTACCAAATTGTTATAGTTAATTTTTAAGTGACTTCGCTTTTCATTTTTGCTATGCATCAGTCCAAGATGATCTTAATGCTTTTTTCCAAGACCAAATTCTGATTCAAAATGGACAATTTAAGAGAAAGATTCTTGGGATTTTTCATTTTTTGGAGATAAAATCTTGGTTTGCTTAAAATTTGCGCTTTTAGCACTATCACTATTGGTTCTTTTCAAAGTATACTTGTCAAAAAGCTACTCTTCATGCTTATCTAATTCTTTATGACTAACTTTATCATCACTTGTAATCAAGTGCAGTGGTTATGATATATGCCTTTAGCTTCCACTTCCTAAAAATGATTCATTATCGTTGTGCAAATGATCTATTTTATGATATTATTAATCAAATTCAGTGTGCACAAATTCTGTTGTTTACTAATTCATTAAAAAAATTAGCCAAAAATTAAAAAGAGTTATTCTTAAATTTATTATTTAATTAACAATTTAGACTTTCCCCTTATTAATTTAATTTAATTTTTGTTTAATGAGGATTATTTTCTTTTAGTTTTTTTATTATTTTGTATTAATAAAATTTGTTGTCATTAGCTCTATTTTTTTTAATGAATATTATGTAAACCATTTGTTAAATATTTTAGCATTTAACACAATCAACATCATTCATTAAACTTACTTTTATGTGAGGAATGAATCACTAACACTACAGTTTAATTATAAATAAATTCATATCTACTGGTCTAAATATATTTTTACAATTGGTGAATAAACAATTTATTATTTATATATATTTTGTATTTTTTAATGTAGGATTTTTTTCAAAAAAGATCGCTCATAGATTTGAATTATATTTGTTTAATAAATTAAAATATTAAATCTGCAAACAAAATTGTAAAATAATGATTTATCTTTAATTTTAGCTCCAAAAACAAACAACAACAAAAATTAACATATTTGTATCTTCTAATTAGAAGGTTTATATTGTTTATAAAATGATATTTTTTAAATACTTTTATTTTATTGTTAGTATAATTAAATTTATTCATTAAAGTAAATTCAGCCAAAAAATAATTAAATAAAATAAACAATTAAATTTCAATTTGTAGAAAATTTTATTTGATTTTTAATAATTTAATTGCATATATAATTGTTTATTTTAACTCTTAAATTTAAGGCATTTTCTAAAATTAAAATAATTTTAATAAATAATTTAAAAAAATTTAGTGAAAAGATTTTTTGTAAAACTAAAAAATATGTTTTCTCAACAAAAAAAAAATAATAATTTTTTAGTAATTAATCTATTAATAAATTATTAGTTTTTCTAATTAATCATAAAATTCATTTTATCTTTTAAGTGTTATCTATGAAGTATTTTAAAATATAATTTGAGCTATCATTTTCCTAGACACATTTAACTATATATTGAGTGTACTCCTAATTTACTAAAAATTTAACTTCCTCTTTGTAGAATTTGATCAAATCTGCTATTAATCCTAAGCATGTTATTAAAAAGTCTTAACTAGGATTCTTCTCCTCACAGCAAGTAGCTTTAAGAAAGTTGCTAAGTGTTTCAATTACATCAAATACTTTTGTGTTCTTTTCCAAAGATAAATTAATACACTAAAATGACTCAATAAGATTTTAGTTATACTACTCAATGACATCTAATTGAATTTCATCAATCTCAGAAGGTTATAGAGCATATTCACTGGCTTCTTATAAGCCATCTTATAGGGAACTTAATGTTCTATCTAAATAAGGAAGAACTAAGTTATTAGAGTTTAAGAATAAATCTCCAAAGAGTATGATAATTTAGGATCTCACCTATAATTCGTTTTCTTTATTATCAAAATAATCTAATAGTTATTCTAAAATCTCTGTAGAAGGACTAAAAGAATTTTTACAAGAAGTAGAGAGGTCTTAAATAAATTTTAAAGCCGATAATTTTGTTAAAATTGATTAGCTATTCCATCCTTAGATTGCATAAGGCCATAATTAATGTAAATAAGGTAATATATTCTCCTTTAGACTTACTGATACATCACAAAGTATGTCTAATCCTATTTCATTTACTTCAGAATATTATTAAAAATAACTTGCTATCATTTTTATGATCTATTCTGCTAGATTACTATTTAATTGCTCACTAACTAAGACCAGACATTAATAAATAATGTCTAAAATGAAATTAATGCATTCTATTTAATCATTTTGTGATGTTGAAATATATTTGTTGAACTCTTAAATAAAAATTTCTATTATTTCTTATAAAAACTAATAGTCTTTTTCATAATCAAAGTATCCCTAAATCATATCCATAAAATTAATAGATTGATCACTCAATTATCCAAAATCTGTTTCAAAATCTCTTGGCTCGGCACACTCTTCATTTAATAATTTATTTAATAGCGTTTATATTATTTCAATTTCACTTTTTAACTCTTCTTAGCTCATCTACTTTAATATCTAATGAATTTAAAATTTGAAATGTCTTTTTTTTCTATCAATTTAATCTTTTTAATAAAAAATAAATACTAAATGAATGATAATTAAAAGTTCAACTACAGCCAAATTATGATTAAAAACAAAATTTAGTATAGAGTTGAATTATTAGTAAAATAGATATTTAGCTTTTATCATAAATTATGATAGAAAAATCTATTTAAAAAAAACTAAACTGATATTTGAAAATTAAAATTTTGATCAAACCATTTACAAAAATAAAATTCATATAAATTAATATTTTTAATTGTTCATTATGAGAAAGTAATTTTAAGCAATTATTTCTATTTTAGTTAAAATTATTTATTAAATTAGTTAATTTATTTTTGATATTGAAATAATGCAAAAGCTAAGTTAAAAATGCGTTTTTAATATTAATTTATTTTCAATTAAATACTTAAAATAATATTGAAAATTTCAAATAACATAATTAAACCCTTACAATTTTTTAACAAAAGATTATTTTGAAATTATATTATAATTAATAGGTAGAGTGTTAAAAACTCTATCGATTGATATGTTTATTACAATAAAATTACATTATAATCAAAAATATTTGTAATATTATCTATTGAATGATTTTTATTGTCATCTATAAAAACTAATTATCAATATAAAATTATTAAATTGATTGGTATTAAATATATTTATTTTTAAAACATAACATTATAAAAATTAGAATATGAAATTAGTAAATACAAATGTTATCAATGAAATTGAAGCTTATAAATAGTTGATTATTGTAAAATTGATAAAAATATTTAGTTTTATGAATTTTTTTAGCTTTAAAGAAATACCTTTAAATTCAAAAATATAAATATTCAAAGAGAGTAGTTGAAATAATTCAAATTAAAAAAAATTATCTTTTATATTCTAAAGGTTAGTTAAATAAATAAATAAATAATTAAAAAATAAGTTCGTTATTTTTTAAATCAATTGCTCTAAACAAAAATTTTACGAATAATATCTTTATAATCAAAAAATTATTAGTTTGAATAAAATATAGGTAAACATAACAAAAATCAATCAAGCTCTTACTTTTTAACCAAAAGAATGCTGAAAAATAACAACTGCTCTTCATCTTATGCAAAAGTAAGGGCTAATAAGAGTTTGAGCATATAAAATTCAGGGTGTTCTTCAAACGGAAGTCACTACAAAGACATTTCTTCATTCAATTAAAATAAAAGTTCAAGTATATCCTCTAGAAATTCTTAGGATAGCAGCAATAGGAATAAATTTATTTCGAATAATCAACATTAAACCATCTAAGAAGACCATTTCAATAATTTAAATCGCAATTTAGATTTTTCATAAATAAATCTTAAAAACCAATAAAAATAATTAAATTATGGCCATAATGCGTCTGTTTACAGTTAGGAAAATAAAGAAAACTACAATTTAAACTATTCTAACTTAGTAAATAATTAGTCTTCACTCAACTAGCAGCAAGAAACCTTTCGTAAAATTAACTAAAATAGCCAGTAAGCACAACACTCAAGTATTGTCTAACCTTCAAAATAAAAATAGAATATAACCCAATCCAAAAATATTTATTAATAGATAATGAGTAATAATTTTAATTCAGTGGCCAAAAAAAACAAGCAATCAAGTTCTAATTTATAAGCTTAACAATAAAGACAATCATTAGATCTTTCTACTAAACACAATGATGGTTTTTAGGATTTGTAAAAAAAAAGAAGTGAAAGTACCTATTCTAATTACTCACTTGATAGCTCAAACAATTAAAGTTTTTTGATGGCAAGCTCCAAGAATTAAAATAATATTAGCAATAGCAATTCTATTTAGCTTAATAATTGGTTACAGAATAACTAATTAATCTAATTAGATAATATGAAACAAGCACCTGATTCATCAAGTTGCATTAATATTTCTCACCTATTAAATTAGAATATATCATAAAGTAATATTAGCATAAATGAATCTTCTAATTTTATTTCTATCAGTCCTGCTGGCCTCTCTTAATGCGCTCATAAAACTAAATAAGCCTTATCATTTAATGAAAACCCATATATTAATAATAATAATTCACACAATTAAATTAACGAATCTTAGAATCATTTAATATCAAGACAAATTAATTCAGTTTAAAATTCAAAAAATAATTGCAATCAAGCTTAACAGCTAAATTAAAAGTAAATTATCAGCTCTAACAACAGTTAGGTAAAGTAAAACAATAATTAAAAAGCTTATTAAAAGATCCAAATTTCTGCAGATTCCAACAATTAGCTTCAAACATTTTCATCTTCCGAAAATAATAATTAAATTAACAATAATAATAACAACAACTGTGAAGTAAGTTATTAAAATAACAACTTTTGTGCCTCTTAATCTAATCCCAGTACAGGAAATACAATAGAAAATCTGACTCTAATTTAAAAATCAAATGAGCTCAACTAGTTGAAAAAAGATCTTCGTTAGAGTAATAATGAGTTAATGCAGTATAAAAATAGACTAAAAACTATAGAGCAAGAAAATAAAAATTTAAAGTAACAATTCGAATAGGATAAATAACAAAAACATCATTTAGAAGAGTATATTCAAAAAATAAAAGGACTTTAATTTATAGTAGCCTAAGAAAAGAGAATATCTTCAAGGATAATCTAAGAAAACCTCTAAAGAAACGAAAGTATTTCATTAATCTTAACAAATCTTGTTAGTATTATATAAATAATTTAGCAAAAAATAGAAACTCCTAAAGCTTCATGTATACTTACTTATTAATAATTTCAAAAATTTAAATAAATCCTTAATTTTTTTATAAATAAGATGAAAAAATCTTGAGCCAAATAAGCCAAAATTTGAATCCTATTCTGCTTTGTCTTAATCCAATAATCTAAGACATAAATAATTATAACTAAAACATAGTATAATAGGTACAAAATCAGCATGAATCAAGATTTGATCCTATTCATCAAATGAACAAACAACCTTCTCAAAAAGGCAAAAAAGTATTGACAATCAAAGGAACTTAAGGTATTTAAGATTATTTAGTCTGATTTTTACTATAAAAGAGAATAACTTGCTTTTAAAATACTTTTTAAACGCATTAGATTTAACTTTTTTGGAAAATTATCAAAAACAATCAAAAATATTAAAATATTTACCAGCCAGGGTTAGGCAGAATATGAAAATTTCCTATTCAGTCAAATTATTTAATTTATAATTAATTAAAAATTAAAAATTTTTAAACACCCAAAAAAAATATTTAACCTCTCAAACTTGTTCATTTAATTTTCAAAATCAATTTCTATCTATATTTTTGCAGCATTAATGTTTGATAATATTTTCATTAAAATTAAAATGTTATTATTAAATAATAGAGTAACAACAATATCAAAGAAATGGCTCTAACAACAAACTTAATAATAATCATAATTTTAAGAAAAGAGGGATATAATTGGAAGAACCTACTAACATTTTAAGACAAAAAAAGCAATAAAACAGTTAAATTTAATCTTCTAATTCTTTGGGGAGATCCCAATCTTCTATAAATGTTAAGTAGCAACAGTAAAAGATAAGTTTACAGTAATAAAATAGGTCAAATAAGTTGAATGATGATTAATTTGAATAAATTTCTAACGGTACTTAACATTTGTTAAAGTAAAGTTTTAGTAGCATTAATCTTCAAACTCAATCTTTACATATTCCATAGCTAGGAGAACAAAATGAAAATGAAATAGAAGCTATTATTAATAAGCAGTTATTAAATCACAATAACAACCCACTTCAATAGATTCAACTCAAATAAAATATTTAAGATTAAAAAAATAGTATTTAAACAAATAAATAAAAAAATTAGTAAATATCTCTTAATGAATGCTAAAGAATTAACACTAAAGAAAGCATGGATAGCTTTTATTAGTAATGTTTACTAAATAATTCACTAAGAATATCTGAATCTAGTAGAAGCATTACTGCCAATAATGGTGTAAATTAATTGCATTCTCAAGAGCATATTAGCTAGAATATATAATAACTAGCTAATGTCAATTAGTCAGCATAGTAAATTAAGTAACAATACAACTAAGTAACTAGTCACTAAAAGGAATAGTTTAATTTTATAGACAGTTATCCTTTATAATAAGAAAATATATTTGGATAATTTACAGAATGCTCAACAAATTAAGCTGGTTTAAATAAAATTTCTTCTGTAGGAGGATCATTCTTTGATAGCAAATCTTCTTAAATAGAAAATTATAGTTCTAACCATATGCACAGAAATAGTTTAGAATCTTAAAGAAATAACAATATTCCTTATGTTTCACAGGAATTAACAGGAAGTTTTTCAACTCAACAAAATTAAAATTATCTTGTAGGAACGTTTTCTCAACTTCCTTAAGATTGTAGTTCAAAAATGAATGTCGATTCAAACTACTAAAGCGGCTCTTCTGACCCATTCAATCAAGAAATAATAAAAAACAGAAGAAACTCTAATCCTTTTAAAGTGTCTAATTACAATTCTAATTCCTCCAATTATAATTAATCATAAAAATTATTTTCAGACACTCTTAAAGGATTAGGAGAAACTCTAAAAAATTTGTAATCTGACGAAAATTAAAATTTTTGCTAATTGAAAAATGCAGACTAAGAAGTTCAAATCAAAAGTAAAAGCACATTTAGGTCTAATGACGATCAATATTCTGAGTATTAAAACCAATAGCAAAGTTAAATGAAAGATCAAACAAATGAAGAAATTTCTTCAGTAAATGACAGATTAAGCTAAGTTGGAACAGAAAAAAGCAGCACTTAGCTAGAAATTGAAAATTTAAAAAAGAAAATCATGTAAAGATAAAGTAGAAGAAAGCTATAAAATGCACATAACACGTCTGTCTAAGAGATATCACATAACTTAAATAGCCAAAGGGAAATGTCAGCTCCTCCAAAAGACTCTTTGCCTATTCATTGAAAACTGATAAAAATAAATAATTAAATATATAAAAATTTAATTAATTAATTATAAAAAAATGTATAAAAATAAATTTGTAAGTAAGTAGATAATATAGTAAGCAATTAAATAAGTGTTTTGAAATGATTCATTTTACCAAATTATAAATTAATATATTGGATATTATTAAGGATTTATATTGTTCAAAAATTAACATTATTTTAGTCTTTTTTTAAAGTCAAAAAATATTCAAAATTTAATTCAAAGATTCATAATAAATGCTAACTTCTATCAGAATTTGTTGGAATCTTTTATTTGTTAGCAGGATTTAGTTATTTGCAATTAAAATAATTGCGCAAATCTTCTTTATTTTGAATAAGTTAATAATAAAAATAATCATAAGATAGATAGAAAGATTAGAAAAAAATGAACGACAACACAATAATAGATTAGTAAATGATAGAGGAAGAACAATAATTAGATTAAGATACTATTATTGCAGATGCTATAATGGCTGAATAAATATAATTATAGGATGAAAACATTGAATACCAATAATAAAAAATAAATTTAGATCACATACAATTAAAAACTTTTGAATAAATAAACTTATAATAATAGATAGGAATCAGTGCATTATAATATTTAGAAAACTAAGGAAATAATTAGTAAGATTTATTCATAGCTTCTGGAATAAATGAAATTGATAAATTGCTAAGGTAACTTACATATTTAATATTCTCGAAAAGAATGGATTTGTAATCATTTCAATTAAAATAATGTTAGTAAAGGAATTAGGACTGGGATTATTACTGAAATATATGGACCAGATTAATCTTGTAAAACATCACTAGCCTTATAATTCGCACTAAACGTAATGAAAAAATAATTTTAATTTTATTATTACTATAATGAATATTTATTTAAAATAGGCAATTATATCAGAAAAAAGCGATTAAAAAGTTTGTAGTATTTATATTTCAACATCTAAAAAACCTCATCAGATAAGAATAAATTAAATTATAGGTATTCTTTATATTTAGATATATAAAATGAATAAATTATTATAACAATTATTTAATAAACCTTAGATGGAATTAAGCAGAGAAACGAATATAGTGATTAAAAAATAATGAGTTGCTTGGATTAATTCCAAGAGGTGTTCATAACTGAAAATTTTAAGCTAGAAGAATTTATCAATGAGGATTTATAAGAATTCTACAATAAGTATAGCAAAGTTAGGTTAATTGTTATAGATAATATATATGACTTAGCCAGCTAAATTGAAGAATTCAAATTAAAACAATAATTTTTATTTAACTTAGTCAATATTTTCAAAAAAATAGCTCATGAAAAGCAAACAGCTATTATTTTTGTAAATAATGTAGTTGACCAAATAAGTGATCATAATTAAACTAATTTATTTACAAGTACAACTAGTTCAGTACCTGCTTTGGGAAACTACTGGACCCACTTAATCAATGAGCGATTACATTTAAATTTACTCGATTAATATGCTCCCACAGTAAAAACAAAATTAAGAACTTTATCCATTAAATTATCTCCTAGAATCCCTTATGGATTTTTAAAATTTTATCCAGATAATTTTGGCTTTACTATTTCAAATTGAATGGCTCGTTGGCTGGCCAAGTTGACTGATAATTAAAAATCTTAAAATTTAAAATAGATAAATAATTTTATAGCATCTACATCCACATTAAAATAAATATACAAATACTTTATTATTAAATTTTCTTTCCAAATATTTTTTTCAATTTATGTTTTTTCTGTGAAATCAGTAAAATTTATAATTTAAGTTTAAATTTTTTTTTAATGGTGTTTTTTTTTTTTGTAAATTTATGATTTAAGCTTATTAAATAGTTTTTCGATTAATTTATTTCATCATAAATCCATTTGAAAAATATCACATAACTATTGTAAGACAGCCCATTGGTCCAATGGTAGGGCATGAGATTCCGGCTCTCGAGGTCGGGGTTCGATTCCCCGGTGGGTTGATTTTTTTCTTTAAATTTCGAGCTAGTTTATAACCAGGAAAAGTAATCTGAAAAAGAAATTTCCAAAATTTGATTATTATTTATTTGTTAGTTTGCTTGCTTGCTTGTCTACTTTACAGCTTGCTAGAAAACTAATCACAAACTTGAAATAGATTAGAGCTTTACTTACTTCACTACTTGCTGTCACCTTACTCTATATTTTTGTACTTATATGAAATAGCGTCTTCTAAAAGCTTTTAGTTTACTTAAAATTTTGAAAAAACTTGCTCATTAATTAGGACTACAGGTACTTCATTTTTGAATTATTTATACTCTGCTAAGTTATCGATGTTAACAACTCTGAAGGATGCTAGAGGAAATTTTTGTTTCATCTGCTTAAGGAAAGGAACGCTCTACTCACAAAGTGTGCATCCTGTTTTGCTTAGCATTTTAATAACTAAGTTGGACATAAATTTGGAGGCCAAATGCACTTTAATAAATAAGCTGATTTCAGACTGAGTTAATTTATTTTTTAGCTAGTTAAATAGTTAGTATTCTTCGTTCGATATTTTCTTTACCTAGTTTTTAAAATTTACTTTTTTTGGTTGTAAAAATTAATATCCAAACTATTTTATTTATTTATTTTAAATTATAAAAAGGAGTTTTCCTCTCAATTTAATTGATTTTTTTATGCATCTTTTCAAATTTTCAAGTAAATGTTTGCGTCTATGTAATGAGCTTATTGCATCACAAGTTAGAATTTTGTAAGATTTGATGATCTTAAATAAAAATCAAATAAAAAATTTTAACAGACCTAATTATTCTGATAATTATACAAAACACTAATTGCTAACTATATATAAAAATGATAAATAAATTACATAATTAATTTATATTTTATTTTAGAATAATTTTTAATCTTAAAATCTCTAATTTTTTTTTGGCAAATTAATTATTTCATCTTTTTAGGTTTTTATTCTAAATCTTTGCTGTTATGCATGATTTTTTAAAAATGAGTACTTATTTAGCAAATTCATCAGAAGGTAGCTTTCTGGGATCTTCACAGAAAAATTCAGCTACAGTTTTATATTTTGCTTCTAGATCTTTAACTTGCTTTTCTAATTCAGTAATTTCAGGCTATACTTGCAAGTAAAATGGCTCTATTTATTCCTTGATTTTATCTTGTTCGTTAGAAGTCTGCACTTTAATAGATTTTTCCAAGGTTTTAACTCCTCTCTTTAAGTCTGCAATTTCTGAAATTAACTAATTGATTGGTGTTTTAGTGCATTCATCTAAAATTTTCAAGTCTTCATCAACTTTAACTATTTCTTTACCCTTTTACAAAAATACTTGTTGGCATGATAAATAAATAAAAACTAATTTAAATACCTCTTTTTTCTCTATATTGCTTATCATATACATAAGAAGATTCACTTTGCCATCCATTGATTTTACTTCTACCATTTTATCAATATTTGAAAATTTAAAACCCCAGGCACCTCCTTTAAAACCTGTTCCATTCATGTAATTACCAAGAGCAAGAGCATTTTCCAATATAATTGTAATTCTTTGGTCATTTAAAAGAGAGTCTAAAAATTGGGCTATCAATGTGGTTTTAGATGTTAAAAACTCCTTTGTTTCTGGATATAAATTTTTGAATTTTAATGCTTGCAGTCTTTCTTCATACCCATTTACTTTTTCCAAAGCTTTAAAATATCTGTAAATTTAAATTAATACAAGACATAATGAAGAAAATTTTACTTTTCTGCATCACCTAAATTTTCAATTTTTCCATCATAAGATTAAACCATTATCATCTCTTATTCGTTTGGCAAAGAGGCTAGCAACGAAGTAATTAGATTTTAAGTAAGCCTAGTTGGATCACAGCTGATTAACATCTCTGCAATTTGTTCACCTTTTAGTTTGATTTTACCTAGTATAAGTAAAACACTTTACTGCCTTTCCAATGTTAAGAATGTAATTTTTTTCTTTCAAAAAAAATAATTAATAAAAAATTTTCCATCATTTAAAAATATTTACTGATGCTTGCTATTCTGGATTTTACTAAGTTGTATTCTATGCCTTTTATAAAGTAGCTTTCTAACTGAAAGTCTACTTTAAATATTCTTCTTCAAGAGCTATATTTTCTTCTTTAACCTTTTCCCATATTGTACCTTATATGTCTTAAAACTTCAAAGTTTGCCAATTAACTCCTTTCATTGGAATTCCAGGGTTTTTTTTTGGTTTTATTCCTTACTAAACTTAAGGGGCCATTAAACCTGGTAAAATAGGTGCCATAGCTATTGGAGCCCCAGGGATATTTAAACTTGGGGCAGCAGGTGCACCAAAACCTGGTAAAGAAGGTACTGAAGGTATACCTAATTAAGGAACAGGCGGAATTCCTATTCCATTAATTTGTGGTGCAGGAGGAGCACTAAAATTGGGAGCTTATGGTATTCCTGGTATTAGTGGAGCTTGAGGAACTCCAGGTATTTAAGGAGCTTAAGGAATGCCAGGTATTTAAGGAGCTAGAGGAATTCCAGGAATTTAAGGAGCTTAAGGAATGCCAGGTATTTAAGGAGCTTAAGGAATGCCAGGTATTTAAGGAGCTTGAGGTATTCCTGGGATTTATGGGGCTTAAGGAATACCAAATAATTAAGGTGCTTAAGGAATTCCTGCTATTTAAGGAGCCTAAGGAATTCCTGGAATTTAAGAAACCTGAGGGATTCCAGGTATCTAAGGAGCTTAGGGAATTCCTGGTATTTAAGGAGCTTAAGGAATTCCTAAATTTGGAGCTTATGGGACTGCTAATTAAGAAGGATACTAAGAACCAAGTAAAGGAGCTACAGGTATCTAGGGATTTTCAGGAATTGATAATTTATCAATATTTTATTGGTTTTAGTTTGATTTTAATTTATTAATTTATGATTGAAGTAATTAATTTTATTCTTTTAAATCTGATATCTCTTATAAAAATTAGGATTCAACTAATTTAATAACAGATTCTTTTGAGTGATTATTTGCAATAGAGTCTAGCTATTTAGAGGCTGAATCTAATTTTGATAATCTCAAATTCATTATTTAATTTTATTCTAAAATGTTATTTTTATTTTCTTCTGAAACAGATTGCTTTGCTTTTATAGCAGACAAAGTTAAATTCAATTAAGAGATTTCTTTCTCTTTTGATGATTTATATTCTTCATATTTGAAAGTAACACTGCTTAAATTCTCATTCAGCTATTTAATTTTTTCACTTAGTTCTTCATTTTTTTACATTTATTGATTTATTTGATTCTACAACTAGCTTTGTTACTTAGAAAGAGACAACTATTCTAGTGCCTATTATTTTGATTGCTCTAATTCACTCACTTTTGTCTTTTAACAAATAAAATAAATTTAAAATGTTAAGAAAACCAAAAGAATAAATTACTAAAAGCTAAATGTTTTCCTATTTATATTTTGAAATAATTTTTTCCTTTTCTTCTAATTTTTAATTCTCCAGTAACTACCCTTAGAGGAATTGCTGTTTCAAAATATTTTAAGAAACTTGTTCCTACGAATCCTGCTATTTCAGCTTCTGGTTTAGTCTTTCAATCTCTTTTTCAAGTGCTTAAATCTTTTATTGTGTTTACCATAATTGATTTTTTTCTTCAGATTTTTCTTTTCCTATTCCATTTTATCTACCAAAACCTTTTTTCATATCATTATCCTAACTATGATTTTATTCCATTTTTTCCTTTTCTCTCATTTGAATCTCACTCTGCAAATAACGTTAAATTATTTTATTGTTTATTATATAATTAATTATTTTTAATTTAAATTTTACTTTGAATCTCTCTTCGAGCTGTGCTTATTTTTAAGAGCCTTTAACTTTCTCTACATATTCTTCTTCTTATTCTTCTTTAATGACAGAATTATATTACACTTTTTTTTACTAAATGGCTTATAATTCCTTTTGATATTATGCTTCTCTTTCCCTCATACGATTTACCTAATATATATATATTTCCAATAAATTTAACTTTTTGAACCACTAACTAAAATGTAAGGCTTACTGATCTATTTATAATAAAAGCATAATTTAAATATTATGTAAAATAATTTAAGTTTATCTTACTTATCTTGAAGCTAGTGGATTTAGATAAATAAAGTAATTATTTAACTTTAGAAGTCACCTTCATTTTAATCTTTCTTGTAAAAAAATTTATTACAGTTAAACTCTCTTCTTTCAAAATCTGCTACAAAAAATATTTCTTCTCCAGAAACCCCATAATAATCTTCTCTAATAAAATAGCAATCATCGATAATAAATTAACCTTATTAAATATTATTCACAGCTTACTATATTAACATATTTATTAAATCCTAATTATATTAAAAATTATTTTACGACTGTCAATAGATCTAATAGGCCTGAATTTTGAAAGTCATCAATTATTTAGATATTTTTAAAATGATTCTAGAAAGCTTAACACATTGAATTCAAGAAAGAACACATATTCTATGTAAATATTGAGCTTTTTGATTTACTTAGAACTATTGTTAAAGGTGTAAACTTATTTGGATAGTTATTTTTCTGTTATAAAGCCTCAAATCCTTCTAAAATAAACTTTAAAGCTTCTTCACTATACCATGAAATCTGATCCATCAAAATTAACAGCAAGCTATTTATTTCATTCTATTTATAAACAAATATGCAATTAAAATATATATATATTATATAAATTCATTAAAATTAGTAGTAAACTATTTAGTTAAAAATCTATACCTGACCAGGGGTAAGCATTTCAGGAAAAGAATGTACAAGATCTGACTAAATTAATTTATCAAGGAAAATAGTGCTATCTTCGAAAACATCTTTGTAGTCGACTGTAAGTATTTTAAGAATATGTAGAAGAAATAACTTTTTTGCACTATCATGCTTTAAAGATCCATACTATGTAAGAGCAAAAATGATAGCATCAACTCCTCCTGATTGCTCTAAATGATCTAATTTTTAGTTGTATTTGATTTGATAAGATATCCATTCATAAAAAGCAATTATATCCTCAAACTAAGCATTTAACTCCATTTTTTGAATAAAATATTCTGTTATCTCCTCAGAATTCTTTCCATAATTGTTAAAATCGTTTTTAACTTAGATTTTTTCTCTTAGTTGCAAAATAGCTAATTTTTTTTCTTTTGGTCAAAAAATAGTTTTTAATTCTAGTTGGCTTAAGATATATAGCTAATACTTACCTTTTGGTAGAGATTATATGCCTAATTTATCTTTGTCTTTTAATTCTAATAATTTTATAATAGAGTTGAACTCTTAAAGCTAATTTTAAGTTTCCTAATTGAGTTGTGCCATATTTAATTTCTTAAAAAATCAAAATAGTAAATTAATCTGTCAAATATTTATTTATCAAAAACTCAATTATAAATTGTTTCTCTAATTTGTGTAAAATTTAATGTTTGTAAATTTGATATCTTTTCTATCTATCTATTTATTTATGATCATAAAATTTTATTATTTTTTTTCTCAAAACAACTAGATTTGCATTTTTATAATTACTTAAATCAATTTTTTAACATTTTACTTACTTAAATATAAAGGTGAATTAAAAGTAAACAAAATTTTTACGTAAATTTATTGATCTTTTTTAAATAAATATTGACCACAATATTTTTATAATTTTAATCGCTAAAGCTAATTATTCATAAAGAATGTTAAACAAGCTTTAATATTTAATACTATAACTAAAAATTGATTCTATTCTTTAATTAGAAAAATTTTTTTATTAACTAAAACTAATAAGTTTAGGGAGGATATTACTAAATACTAAATTATTTTTGAAATATCTTTAATAAAATGATAATAAAATTGACCTTGCTATTCTACCTAAAAAAATTTTTTTTAGTACCCCCTCTTAATACTAAAAATAAAATGAATATTTAAAAGATTTATTTTAAACATTTTATGAATAAATTACAAAATAAATAAAGTTATTATTTTTATAATTTTCAATTAATCTTGAAATTGAAAACACGGACTGTGTGATCAAGTGAACAAGTAGCAAATTGAAGAATTTTGCTGTTAATGTTAGGCTTATAATTCTTTCTGAATTTAATCCTACTGATTGTATTTGTATGTCCGATAAACTCGTGTGGCTTATCAATCAGATTGAGTTGATTAGTGTTACTTTCGAATTCATATAATTCCATTCCTCCTTCTTCGTAGCCAACAATAATAAGGTATGAGTTTTCATTTTTATATGATATAGGAGCAAATGCTAATGCAGTAATAGTGCTACTTAATACTTTATTAAATATAACCTTTTTATCTAATATTGAGTGAATTTTGATTCTCTTATCTCTTGCACCTGTGGCAATAAATTTCTCATCATGTGAGAAAGCTGCGCTATAAATAATTCTTGTATGGGATTTATCATTATAGTATAGAGCGTAAGGTTCTTTGAAGTTTAATTCCTTTTTAGCTTCGTCAAGATAATTCTTTTTAAATAATGCTAAAGATCTATCTTTGGAAACAGTTGCAAAGTATTCATCACTGGGTGAGAATTCCATCTGGTTAATAGTGAAATTGTGATATTCTAACTTGGAATAAATTTAATAGTTAGTAGGATTCCAGAAAATCACACATGCATTTTCTTTTGTTTAAGATTTTGAGCAACTTGCAATTAATTTGCCATCATTGCTGCAGCTGACACACTTTAATTCATAACCATGTCCATATAACTTATTCAATTCAGGCCATAAGGTATGCTTTATCAAGTAATCTTCAATAGGAGGTTGAGTAAAATCGTGCTATAATTTATTAATTATAATTATTATTTCAATTATTAATATTTTTTTTATTAAAAAAATTATTTTTTACCTTCTAAGAAAAAAGTTCTTCTTCTTTCTTTTTATCTTCAATAGATTAAATTTTATCTGAAATCAAACCACCTTCATCTTCAGGATCTACGTATTTAGAAGGGTCAAAATCTGGTTCAAGTTTAATAGCTTTAATCATAAGACCGAGAACTTGAGCACCACCTAAAATAAGATTTAAAAAGTAAAATTAATTTAAATAATTTGTGAATGATAAAATCATATCAATGATTAAAAAAATTTTATTCAAATATAAAAATAAATGAAAATGAATTAATAATTTACCTTCTTAGGAAACTTGGTATTCAAAGATACCCTTTTCTAACTGCTTTTAATCCAAATATTTCTTTTCTTGATTATCGTCTTAGAAGTATAAATGTAAATCTGTGTTGGACATTTGATTAACTGCATTCACAAAAGCTGCAGGAGGTTCAAATAATCTAACAACTTTTTCGTCAGCTCCGCAAATAAGAGTGTCACAAATATTTTTATTTTCAAGTTAAACAGGATAGCATTTAATGCTATTGATATCGTAACCGTGAATCTTTTAAATAAGGGTTATTTATTAGATTAATTTATTTTACAATTTTAATAAACTTACTTATGCACGAGAAATTTCATGCCAGGATTGAGTTTAAGAAGATTAAGTGATAATTCTTGTTGTTTAATCTAAACCACAAGATACTAAGAAATCTCCTTTAGTGCTCCAATCCAAATCAAATACCTAATTGAAGTGGCCACTAACAGTTGGTTTAGAATCCCAAATTCCCTTTTCTTAATTGTATTCCCATAAGTAAAATGAACCTGTGTATGTGTAAGAAAAAATCTATGTGTAATCAGCATTAAAGGTAGCTTGGAAAAAGGCATACTTGCTTCCTGTTACCTAACCTAATCTGTATGAGGTTAACCAAATATCTATAAATAGAAAAAATATATAATTATTCTATTTTATTTTTCAATAATTTAATTAAAATAAAAATTATAGTGTGGATAAAATGTATTCATTGTTTTTATGATAAAAAGGTTATTTATTGATGAATTATTTTATTACCTGTGTCTTTATCCTTGGTCCATAATATAATGTTAAAATCAAATGATGCAGAGATAAGTGCAGTTTCTCCTTTGTACAAACCCCAGTCAAGACAGACTACTGCTTCACCGTGTCCGCTCAAAACACTTTCTAAAGTGATAAAATACTTCTTATCGCCTAAAACGAATCTTTAAGTTTGCTTATTTTAGAATTCAGAAATTTACTTAATAGTCTCATCTTCTAAGAGCTCACTAAATCTCCATAAACGAACATAAGTATCTTTAGAAGAGCTGGCAATAATCCATTCTTCATGAGTGTCTTTTTTTTGTTTTAAGACCTACAAATCAGTAATTGCATTTTCATGTCCTTTAAGACTAACTTTGTATTCAAACAAAGTACCTCTTTCCATAGTATTTTTACCATCTACTGGAGCTGTATATTTCTTTAAATCAGTGTGATAGATATGAACAGTGAAGTCTAAACCTCCTAAAGCTATCAAAAATTCATCTTTATTAGGATTGTGGCGGATAAGTGCAGTGCATTCTTATGTAAAATGATGTCCAAATGTGATGCTATCCATAATTAAACTTTGATTAGATTCATCGCTTATCTTTATAATATAGACATCACCCATAATATTACCAGCTACGACATATGCAAGATTAGGAGAGTATTCTAAAACAGTGGCAAATGAAACAGAGTGATTGAGATTAAATTTATGCTTAATAGACCAATTTTCCTTGATAAATAGGTTAGAAAGTTTACCTTCCCAAATTATTAAATTGGAATCACTGCTTCCTGAAACAATAAGCTAACGCTCAGAAAAATTATTTATAGTTTTTACAAAGTTAACGCGATCTGAATGTCCACTTAAAGTAAAATAATTAGTAACCTTATTGATATTGTTCACAATAATGCTATTGGAGCAAGCATAAAAGCAAGCTTCCTTAACAGCTTTGCCTAAGGCAAAACATTTATAAAGGGGGTTAACACCTCCTTAAACGCAGCTTAATTCTAATTGACTCATAAAATATTTTTGTTGCTTTTGACTTTTTTTGTTTATTGCTTTTTAAAAACGAAAATTTCTTCTCCCTTTTTTATGCTTAAATTAGCTTCTTAATATTTTTAATAAATGCAAGTTTTACTATATATCTATTTATTTATTTAATGAATATTTAATTAATAGATGACTTTTAAATTTACCCTTATAATAGCATCAAATATAAACAAAAAAAACAAAAAAATCATAAAATAAATTTTGCAGAATGACTATCCATTTACTAATTAATGTCTCCTTTGTATTATAAAATTGGTTTTTTTCTACCAATTTAACAATTTATTGTCAAAATTAATCACTTTAACTCTAAAAATGAGAATTTTCTACTAAATTTTTCCATTTTTTTCCATAGTTGTTAGCTCTTTTTTTGTATTTCTAAATTTTAGTAATGAGTAAATAAAATGAATTAAAAATGCTATGGAATATTCAATAGAGTCTACTTGATATAATTAAGCTTTTTTTGATTGATAGATAGATGAAATTTTTATTTCTTATTTTTTCTAATAAAAACTGATAATTTAATAACAAATTCTTGTTTAGACACTTTATGAATAAGATTTATATCTTTGCTAATAAAATTAAAAAAACTTTTATGATCACCTTTTTGTACTTTTTATTAAAATAATTTTTTTTCAATTTTAAATGCTTTTTCGAACTTAAAATTATTGTGCCTATGAAAAAAAAATACTTACAAATTTTTATTTTAAATTAGTAAAATTTTTAGAAAATTCTTGATTTATTTTCATATAATTTAGACAGGATATAAATAATAGCTTTCTAATAAAAAAACTTCAAAATATTTCTTCCTATTACAAATATAAACTCTTACAGTAATTAATCACTGATTCATTCACTTTGGTAATTCTACTTTTAGTGTTTGAGTTACTCTTTCTGCAATATGTTAGTAGACCTTAGCTGCTACAGAATCTGGATGCTCTTTGACAATTGATTTACCCTTTTCTGTGCAGATTAAGACCTTAGGTTCGAGAGGTACTTTACCTAAGAGATCAATCTTATAATCTTAGCACATTTTAGCAGCACCACCAGTTACAGGAGGGAAAATCTGACTTTCGCACTTGCAGCCAGGACAAATGAAACCACTCATGTTTTCAACAACACCGAGTATATTTGTTTTAGTCTTTTAACAGAAACTCAATTCTTTTCTGACATCTTAAAGACTAACTTCTTAAGGAGTGGTAACTACAATAGCACCATCTCCTTCACCAGGTTACAAGTATTAGACACAGCTGATGTGTTCATCAGAAGTTCCAGGAGGAGTATCGATAATAAGATAATCCAATTCTCCCCAATTAACATCTGTCAAAAATTGTTTAATCAAACCATTCTTACGAGGACCTCTCCAAACAACTGCATCATCTTGATTGCCTAATAAAAATCCTATGGACATAACACCTAAATTATCTTCTACATAAACAGGACTCCAACCATCAGCACTATTATGAACTTCGTGATCAAGTAATCCCAACATTCTAGGAATTGAAGGACCACAAATATCAATATCTAACAAGCCAACTTCATAACCAAGATTTGCTAATTAGAAAGCTAGTTAAGAGGAAACTGTACTCTTACCAACACCACCTTTACCTGAAAGAACTAGAATTTTGTGCTTGACTAATTTCATTCTTCTTTCTACGTCTTTAAGAGCTGGATCAGGTTCGTTTGCTTTTCCAGAAGCACAAATTTGCTGGTTGGGGCATCCTTAGCAAGCAGACATTTTACCTGCTTCTTTATTTTACGTTCCAGGACAACCTTCGTTTGCATTGTCTGGTACAACTTTATTTTCTTCTGTATTTTAACTAGAACATTTAGCTTTATTAGGACAGCCTGCACATGAAGAAGCAGTACCTGCTTATTATGACTGAGTTCCTACACAACCAGTATTAGCATTAACTGGGACGATTTTCTTATCAGCAGTGATATTTGCTTACTTACCAGCAGCACAATCAGGTTGATGAGGACATCCTGAGCAAACTGGTGTTTTACCTGCATTTTAGGCTTATGTTCCAGGGCATTATTCAGGAGCATCAACAGGAACAACTTTGCCATGAACTCCAAGTTTGCCTAAAGCGCAGTTAGGTTAATGAGGGCAAGATACACAAACTTCAGTTTTTCCTGCATTTTATGAATCAACTCCAGGACAGTTTTATGGTGCATTATCTGGAACTAACTTCTTATGCTCTTGAATAGTATTTGATTATCCACTATTACATTTTTATTAATTAGGGCATCCTGAACAAGAGTTTACTTTTCCTGCATCTTGAGAAAGAGTACCAGGACATTAAGTTGGAGCATTATCAGGAACTAATTTGTAATGGACATTTAAAGCTTTTGAAGCACAGTTTGGTTAATGGGGGCATCCTGAACATACTACTGTATGGCCAGCTAAGTTAGATTAAGTGCCTGGACATTAAGATGGTGCTTCTTCAGGAATGATTCTACCATCTAAGTTTGGATTTCCTAAAGCACAGTTGGGTTAATGTGGGCATCCAGAGCAAGGCTCTACCTTTCCTGCTAATTGAGATTTGACTCCTGGACAAGAATCAGGAGCTCCTTCAGGTACAATTCTTTCTTTTTCCATATTTAACACCTATATTTATTATCTATTTACTTATAAATTTAAAATTGTAAATATTTATTTATTAAATTACCTTATACACTGATCTTACTATATTTTTATATGTCTAAATGCTATTCTTCTAATATCTCTCAAATCAAAATCTTTTCTCTTTATTTTAAAAATGAATATTTATATTTTAATTGCTACTATCGTTATTTAGAGTATTTTCACAATAAATTTCCTAAGACATGGATTTTATTCTTAAATCTAGTATGTTCTTTTTAAGCTACGTATTTTTAATTAATATTTAGCTGGCTTGAAATGAGGTCATAGCAAATGACCTCATTCATGATTAAAAAATAAGTATTATAAAATAATTATTTATTTATTTATTTTCAAATCTTAAATTTAATTAATATCAAAAAAATAAATGTAATGAAAAAGATATATTAATTAATATATTTATATAAATGAAATTTTGAAGGGTTTTCTACATCGAAAAAAGCGTGTAACAATTCTATGCATAATAAATGAAGAAATTATATTGAAAATATTTAGTAGAAAGATATATATATATTAAATTTACTTTACTTTAATACTAAGAAATTAATAAAAAATAATTAAAAGATAAATATCTCATCAAAAGAAAAAGTAAACTACTTTCAATATAAATACAAAATGGATAATTTCGATTTCTTACCAGATACTATTAAGGGAAACCTCAGAACTGCTATTTATGGTTTGATCCTCTTCCATATATTTATTTTTACAGTTTGGATTCTTTTGACTATCCCCTCACTATTTAAGCCATCTACTAGCTTCAGTAGCCAAATTGACGATATGATTAAAAAAAATAAAACTAAACATGAATGACAAGCTATTTAGTTGTCTAGATCGATTTTTTTCATACTATATGAAAGCAATATAATTATTTTATTAAAATAAAACAATTTTTTTATGAATAAAAGAATAGATATTATATTTAGGTGGTTATTATTAAAAAAGTAAACTAAAACCTTTGTAGATACATTTATTTTAAGCGATTATTTGTTGTAAATGATTAAATATAAATTATGAATTAATTTAATCATCAGAATTATAAAGTATTTTACTAGTTTGTTTACAAGAGAGTTAGTATAAATAGTTAAATATTTTTTAATCATTGTTTCAATAGGATTTTTAAAAAACCTTTTATTTCAACTTTTTGGGAATATTCTAAGAAACAAACTTAATCAAATAAATATAGAAAGCAAACATATTTTATAAATATCAATAAAAAAATTGAATCTGAATGAGCTAATTTTTTTTGCTTATTGATAAATTGATTTATATTTTAAAGTAAAACATTAACAAAAACATAAATGAAAGGATTAAGATTTTAGAAATTAATTGATGGTACTTAAATCATACTTAAACTTAATATTCTCTTTTTTAATGTAATCTACTGTTTAATTTGTGCTTTCTTTTAATAACACTTCTTTTTTATAATACTATTGGTCTATATTTTTAGTTTTTCTTTAAAACCATTTTTCCATTGCCTATTTAAACAAATGTTAATAAATCAGATATATTAGAATTTTCATCTGCATTCTCAATATTTATTTATGTAGTTTTATCTGAGTCATCTTTTTTTTCCTCTTCTGATTCTTTTTCTTCTTCTTTCTCAGTTTCTCCATCTTCTTTATCTTCCTCTTTCTCAGTTTCTTCATCTTCTTTTTCTTCTTCTTCTTTGTCATCATCTTCTTTTTATTCTTTCTCTTCTTCAGTTTCTTCATCTGAATTTTCACTCTCTTTTGATTCTTCATCTTTTTCTTCTTCATCATTATCAGACTTTTCTTCTTTATCCTCCTCTGATTCTTCATCTTTTTCTTTATCGTCTTCAGAACTTTCTTCTTCAGTTTCAGATTCTGTTTCTTCTTCTTCTTCAGTATCTACATCCTTAGCTTCTGATTATTCACCATCATTTTCTCCGTCAGAGAGGCTAGTTTCTTTATTTTCGTGTGTATCAAAAAATTCTTCTGGAGATTTTAAGTCTGGAAGCTTTTCATCTTCTTCTTCATCAGCTTTCTTTTATTCTTCGAATTTCTTTCTTATTTCTTCTATCCTGGATTCAATCTCATTAATAGTCTATTTAACCTTAGATAACCTTTTCTCTTTTTGTTCAAGCTGCTTTTGTTTCTTTGGATATAAAAATATAATTATAATCTCTTCAAAAATAAGATAAGATGCAAATATAAATAAATTACCTTCTTAAAAATAATTTATTTTTCAGTAGGGGTTTAGTTTTCTTATTCATTTTCTCTTTCTTCTTTTTCCTATTCTATTTCATCATCAATTAGGTTTTATAATTCTTTATTTTCAGCTTACTCTTCTTTTTATTCAGGAGTTAAACTCTTATCAGCATTATCTAAGAATGCCTTTTTGCTTGGACAGATATTTAGGTCTTCATTTTCTTAGTGATACCAGCCTTCAACAGGACATCCATGATTATCACTTGAAATGCATCCTTCAATAAATCTTTTTTTATCATTGCACCAACCACAGTTTAAGTTACTCAAACAACTCTATATAATTAAAAAATAGCTTCATTAAAATTTGTGTTTTATATTTGCTAGGTTTTCAAATCATAGAAAGAGTAACAAAAAACGATAATTTGAAATATTTTTATAAAAATATGTCTATTTTTTATTACATTGCAATCAGTGAACGCAGAGCACTCAGCACCAGCACAATAATTATAATTATAAAAATTACAAGTAATATAAAGTGGACCAATGTTATCACCTTCCACACACTTTTATTCCATATTACACCAACCACATTTAGGGTCTTTAGAGCATTCATTACAGCTAAAATATTGATCACAAACTGAAGATATTTGAGGTAGTTCTTGTTTTAGTTTATCGATTTCTTCTTCTAAAATAATTTATTCATTTTTCAGTTCCTCTAACTGAGATTCCAAAATAATTATTGTCAATTGTTAATTTGATTCTTAACTTTCTTCTACAATCTCTTTAACATCAGTCATTTTTTTACTTAAATGTCTAGCCATTTTATCAACATTTTTAGTTAATTCCTTAGACATCTTTTTCATTTATTTGTGTACATCTTTAGTGATTTCTTTAACACTATCATCTAATTTAGAACTTTGTTCTTTAAGTTATTCATGAACAGGTTCTAGTTCAGTAGCCATGATTTCTTTCATTTTCTCTTCATCTATTACAGTCTTAAGTTCTTCCCTTAATTTTGCGGCTTCTTCTTCTTTTTACTTTCTCAGCTCTTCTTCCTCTTCAATTTACTCAGGTGTTTTACCCCCAGCGGCTGCTGCCTCTTAGTGAGTTTTCATCTTTAAACTAAAGCATTATAAAATCAAGAGCGAAATCAACAGAATAATATAAATACTCTTTTTCATGGTAATTAGTTTTTAGAGTTTCTATGTATTTTTTTTGTTTGATTTGATCTCGTTTCTTAAATATTAATTTGCATCTCAATTGAATTAATCAAAAAATGTATGTATTTTTTTTAGGCTATACGTTTTTCTTATTTTTTTTTTGTTAGTATGAATGATTGATTGTCCATTCATTTATTACAAATTAATGAAAACAATAATGTTTGCATTTATATGTATTTTAAAATTATATGTTTTCAAATATCTATCTCAACTTCAATTACTAAAAATGAATTTTTTTTAATTCATTTTAATAAATAGAATTTGGGAATAAGTTTTTTAAAATAAGTTATATTTAATAATTTTAATTACAATTAAATTATTTTAATTAGTATGATAAATCAGATAAAATCTAAATTATTTAACATTTAGATCACAAACAGTATTATATTAATAAAGTAATTAATTAGGGATGTTAATTTTATGGTAGAAATAAATCTATTCAAATATAATTGTATAAATAAAAAATGGTAAATTGATATTGATAGATCTTTTCATTATTGTACTAGTGTGAATGCTTGATTTTAGTGTATTTTATAGATGTATAATTATTTTTTTTAGATCTTTAATTTAAAGAATTAATAAAAAGATAAAGTTTTTTCGAATCAATCAAAGAAGTATAAAATATGAACTAGGCTTAACTAGTAATAAAATTATTAAATTCTTTTAGCTTAAATATATTAATGGAAAAGACATATTTTTTAAGGATATTTAAGTTTTGATTTGTAAAATACTTTTCAATTAATTTTAAAAAAATTTACTAAGTTAAATGATTTTAGAAATGATTACATTCATATGAAGTGCTTATAATATTAAGTTAAAATTATCAGCTAATTAATTTTTAAATCAAATATCTATGATTATTCCTTATTTTTACAATTTTTTTTAAAATATTTTCTTGCTTATTTCATTTAGAAATAAAATAAATATAAAAAATGAATCAAGTAGCATAAAAATATATGTTTATAAATTATTAATTTGAAGTTTTATATCGTATCTTCTTTAAATGAAAAAAAAAATATATGAATAAATTATTAATATTATGTAAGCGTTTTATAAATTAAAATGAAGAAATTTGCTATATAAAAGAATTTTAAAAAAGGACAGAATTGTTTTGTTTTTGCAAGAAATAGGTCAATATGCAGTATATATAGAAATATGCATTAATAGGAATTTAAAAAAAATAAAAATATTTGTTTTTTAGACTTTAAATAATTTTTGATTGATAATTGATTTTTCAAACTTTATTACCTTTTCAATCTTGCGTGACTATTAATGAATCACGAGTAAGGGAGAAACGAGCGAGTAGAAGTTTGTTTGTACTACTAGTTTATTGTTAAAATCATGACCCTGATTTTTTGTTTGGTTATTATTGCCAGCCAGTCAATATTCAATCGAAAAAAGCTTCTTTTTAAAATTAATAAGAAAGAAGCTTCTTTTTTAATAAGGGAATTGGTTTTTGTGTAGTATTTCTTAATATAGTAGTAGTTATTATCAAAGAGGTAGTAAAGTAAAAAATAATGGTAGTATTTATATAATCTCGAATTAATCAAAAACTGACTATTTTTGGTGCAAATTATTTGATTTGATTTGATTGATTGATTATTAAAAAAAGGAAGGAAGGTTGGTTGTTTAATCAATAACTTGTTTTAATTTGATTTTAACTGAGTTATAGTTAGTTATTGATTATTGAGGTGGAGTGAGTTGCTTCAAATTTTATACTCCATGTCAATATAGTGGTAATCACATAATTATCTTATACCTCTAAGGGTAAGTTCTAGCTGTTTCTTTAAAATTGAGTTTCTGCTTTCGTAGATATTCTTCTTGTGGAGTTCATCTACTTGGTTTTCTATTTAGATTAAGTAAGTATCAATATCAATTGTCTTGAAGAGCTTCTCCCAGCTCTCTATTTCTTTTTTCAGCTTTTGGTTCTAGTCTTCTAGACCTGTCATGCATGAAATGAAGTTAGTAGCACTTGAGGGATCATTGATAAGAACAAGTTTTTTGGAAGGTAAAACATATGGTTGGGAGCTGATGCTTTCTTCCTCATCTACGTTAGGATCTTTTTCTTCAGCGGCTTGCTCTACTTCGCTTTGTTAATCACTAATTTCAGAAGAATTAGTTGAGTGATTTAGATTAGAGTCAGTTTAGCAGATAGCTAGCTAACTTGGTTTACTCAATGAACCATTTAGGATATTGATTTTAATCTGCTACTTCATTATTGTAGACAAATCCTCAATTATAGTCTGATCCTTCTTTTAGATGGTAACTTTAAGAGACTCTATTTCCTTAAGTTATTCAGCTATCTTTTCATTCAACTCAGCTACAACAGCAGCATGATCTTAGTTGAGCTACTAAATAACTTTATCTTTAAATTCAATAGATTCTTTGCGTTTCTTTTCAAGTTGTATTTCACTTTCTAAGAATTCAACGTAGTCCTTTAAGTAGGAGTTTACATCATTCTTGTTGCGCTCCTCGGTGTAGAGCTTTTCTAGTTCAGTATTTTTTTTATTTTTTTATTCTACGAGCTAGTTTAGCTCATTAATTTTTTTAGTGAGTTGCAAGCTTTCCTTTTTGCTATTTTCGATGTTCTATTGTAATTCTGTGTATTTATCCTCTACTTATTTACATTTGTCCTAAGCACATCTTAGATCTCCTCTAGCTTTTTAAAGTTACCTCTCGCTAGCTTTGAGATCCTTTTGTAAGGTATCAATGATTTCTTAGCAATCAATAAGTCTCTTCTCCATCTTACGTTTAGTGGCATTATAGTTTCTCTCTTAGTCGCTCTTATCCTTCAGCAAACTGTCCATTTCTTCTATAAGCACACACATCTCTTAAGTCATATTCTTCTTTTGAACTTCCTATTCCTGCTTTAGCTTTTCCAGTATAGTTTCTGTTTGCTTTAAAATTTCGCCATCAGTGCGAACTATCTCAAAATCCTCCATAATCAGTCAGTCAGTTGAGTATGTGAAACGATATTTTCTTCTTTGTCAAAATTAAATAGTTTTCAGAGAAAGTCACAAACAAGTCTTATGTCAGATTTTTTATTGACTTTTTTTCTATTTTTAATATAATTTTTAATTATAAAGAAAACTGAGTTAATAATTTATCCTTATAATGAACAAAAAATCAGCTGATTTAAATCAGTATTAATCTAATGATTATAAATCAATCAATCAAACAATCGAGATTATAAGGAGTTAAGATTAAATCTGATAAACGAGTCTTTAATTTTCCGATTAATTTTCTACGAAAAAATTTAATAAAATCAAAAAACAATATCAGAAAATGTATATACTAACTCTATCAATTATTTATTTATTTATATATGTCTTAGTATAGATAAGAAATAATTGATTGATTGACTGAAAAAATTTCGTATGAATTATTATTACATATTTCGTTTGATTTTTATAATACATCACTTGCTTAGTTAGTTAACACAATACCGGTTTTGGTTTTTTTAATTGATTTACTTTCTAAAGTTTTTATTGATTGATTGATCTAATTTAGTTTGCTTCCATAAATTAAATTTTAAATTGATTTCATATTATTAGCTATTATTTTTATTAAAATAAACTTTATTTTTCTTTGATCTTACTTTTTATTAATGTTATTTCTTCCATGCAAAAACGTTCTTTGCAAAATTTATTTTGGAATATTAAATTTAATGTTTACTAATAGTGGCAAATAATTCACTGTATGAATTTTCACTATTTTTATGTGATAATATAAAAGATCTAACTATATATGTATATATGATCATATGAAAATATATGTTCTTTCACTGAATCAAAAGTTATAAATTTAGATCGTTAAAGAAATTTGTTAAAAATACACTCAAAAACATGTATGCATGCTAATTACTAGAAAATTGAATATCTTCTATAACTCAATAAATAAAGATTTCAATAATGATAATTATTTATTCTTTGTAGAATTTATCTATTTTTTATATAAATTTGATTCATAATTATACGTTTTTTTTACAATAGTTTTCTTTCAAATCACTTAGCTTGACAATTTTAAGGTAAACCTAAATCACTATTGGGGACATTAGCATTTAATCCCATCCATTATCTCATAGCCTTAACAATAGATAAATCTCTATGTACCCTGGTATATCTATTAGGAGCCCAGGCACCATTTTCAAAGCAATCATATCCACAACTCTATTAAATAATAATTGATTAATTTTTTAATGATATTAATTTACATTACGCAAATAATACTATCAGTATAAAAATATTTCAAATTGTAAGATAAAAAATGTTTGTATGATTAAATTCTAAAGATATTTAATTTAATTAATACAAAAACAACCAAAAAGTTAAAAAATAATTTTTATTAAAATTAGCAATTCAAAAAAATTTAATTACTATTTTTTTATTTTAAAACTATTTTAATTTATTTGTAAGAAAATTTTTAATGAATCTAATAATCAGAATGCTAAATTCAAGATTTTCATAAAAAATATATTTTTTAAGTATTTTCTTGAGTAAATTATGTTTTGTAGTTTTCAAATAAAATTATTTACATTAGGATTATAAGCAGTTTGCTTAGGAACAGAGTGAGTACATTATTATTTGCAAGCATCAGTGGAACAAAGAGCGCAATCACTATTAAATTAATTAAAAAATATTATTAATACTTTTTTTTTACTTTTAATTACCTGTAACCATCAGGGAAACCAAAACCATCGTTGATGAATGAGTATGAAGATAAGACAAGTTTAATCTACCAGTTTCCATCAGTTCTAGTAAATAATTCAACTTCAAAGTGTCTATGGAGATCTTCGTTTCTTTCCTTAACCAAAACAGAACCTTTGTCACCCATATCTCTAGATGATGAACCAGGGAACTGTTTGTAAAATTACAGTAAATTGAAAGCAATTTTATAAATTAATTATATTTTAATTTACTTAATCATCATGGCAATCGTTTTCAACAGCGAATCTTTCAGAAGGAATAACCCAATATCCACAAATAGGGAATTCTTTAGGATAATCACTACTCCATATTTTAATGGAATAGATTTCACTATCAGTCAAACCTTATTGTTTCATCAAATTATTGAAGTTGACAGCGCTATGAAAAAAAAAAAATTAATAATTGATTGAAAAATTGAAATTCTTACTAATCATAATAATTGTTTTGGCATTCTAATAGATCCTTTTCACCACCAATAATAACTTCCAAGTAAGCAATAAAGTCTACAGGGAATTATCCACCCATATTAGCCTTAAATTTAGCAAAAATAGCTGCCAAATTTTCAGGAGAAATGTGCTTGGCAGCATCAATTCTGATACCAGAGAAACCTAAAGACATTAAATCAGTGAAATAATCAGCAATTCTTTATCTGACATTATCCTTTTTTAATTTTCAATTTTTATTCGATCGAAATATTTAAAATTAATTACTTGTTCAGTGTTTAAATCACACAACCCAGATAACCAACCATAGTTTAATATAAAACCATCAGACCATGAGTTAAGAGATCTCTCACAGTGGAAGTCTAAAGGACCATAAGGGACAGCAGGATTTTCGTTACCGGGTCTTTATCCAGTAATATTCCAGGGTTAATAAGCATAACCTTATGTGTAGAAAGGAGATCCAGCTGTGGTATTTTTACCACCCCAATAGTTTGAACCTGAACAATGATCTGGGAAGGCATCATTACCATTACCTAATTTGATAAATTGTTTATTTAATTATTGAGTCTAAATAATTTAAATACTTAAAATTATCAGAGAACAAATAAGAAAATAAATTGTTTTTATGAAAAAAGATAAAATTAGTAATTTTATATTAAAAAGTAAGCAAGTGATATTTTAAATTAATGAAAAATAAGATTTGATTAAAAATAAAAATCAATCATTTGCTTTAAATCTCCTAAATAATAAAAAATACCTGTCATGTGGTTAACAACTGCATCAGCGTAGACTCTGACATTGTACTTTCTGCAAGTATTTATCATAGAGATTAATTCGTCTCTTGTTCCCATACGAGCGTGCTATCTGTAGCTTACAGGCTAGTAAACAAAGTACCACTAATTATAAAAAAATAAAAAAAAATTGTTAGTATAAATTAAAAGAATGTTTTATTTGTGGTGTGAATTAATCAATTGATTTAGATTAAAAGCACTAGTTTTTCTTTGGTTTTCTTTTCTCAAATTACTTAATTCTTTATGGTTAAATTTCAAAATCTTGAAATTAAAATTGAAGTAAATATCAACCACTATTATATACACCTTAAATAAATTATTACGGGATTAAGTTCACCATTTTCGCAACCATCAAAACGGAAGATAGCTTCTTGAGAAGGGAAAACCTTAACTCCCATCCATCCCATCTTGCCCAAAGACTCACATTCTTACTCAACATCTTTGTAGGGCCATCCAAACATTTCAACAATGGCTCCTTTTTGACCATTCTTATAATTGGAGGGTTGGTTGACAGCAGGATGACTCCAGACAAATTGTTAAGGATCAATAACTAAGGTAGCAGTTACCTTTCCATTAGAGTCAACAATTTCAGCTTTCAAAGTTAACTCTGTAATTGATGTATCGACTTTGAAAGAATTAGACTTTTAAGGAGCGTTATTACCAAAAGTGTATTATACTTAAGCATTAGGATCTTTAGTTATAGTGTTGAAATTAACTGTGGCTGAGGTAAGACTCTTATCATAAATAACCTAAGAGTGTCCAACGAGAACATTCATATCTTAATAAGATTCTCTTTTAATTTCATAAGAATTTGTAAACAATAAAAATTATTTTATTTAAGAAATTAATCAACAAAAAGATTACAAACGAATAAAAATTGAAAAGGAAATTATGTATTTATTTATATTTAATTGATAGATAGATTGATAAATACCAAAAATTAAAATTTAATAATAAATTTTTTGTATGTTATTTGTGTAAATCATAAAATAAATTAGTTTAAAAATAGATACTTCCACATAGGATTGCCTCTTGGGGGAGTTTACCAACGTCTGTTTTCCCAATCAGGAGGATTGTCAGTTTATGTTCCGCTCTTGCAACCATTTTCTCCATTGTAGTTGTTGCAGTAATCTTACACTTACAAGTTTTTAGCTCCTGATTCGCTCTTGGTAATGGAATAGGTGTAAACTGCCAATCCTGTTAAGATAGCGATAGAAGTTGCGATTAAAAGTAATTTTTTCATTTTACTTCAAATTGAATCTGATTTTGATTTTTTTTAATTTATTATTTAATTAATTGTTTAGCAGGTTGGATTTTAATTACTGCAATTAGATTTTAAAAATAGTCAAAGTGATGTAAATCAAAAAAGTGATCGAAAAATTCACAGAATTAATTACCTCTAATACGCATACGCACTTTATTAAGTAAAATTCTTAGAAAGTCTGTAAGGTAAATCTTTTTAATTTATTGGCTATAATCAAATTAAGTAAATCTTAACTCTTTTAAAAAAGTTATTTTACTATGTGAAACATTAATGGTAAAAAACATTTCCAATTCTTAAACATAAAATATATGTTTAGTTTGTAAAAATTGAATAAAAATAATGAGTTATTTTTTTTTAATACTCAATTTACACCATAGTTGTTTATTTATTGAAAAATACACTTTCTTATTACTAAATTTATTATTGAATGTAGAAAAAATTAGCTTACAATCAAATTGTTTAATAGAGGCAGCATTCCCGAAATAACCTAGTACTGTAATAAAATTATTCAATAATAAAAAATATCAAAGAATATGATGAAAGAAAAGAGACAATCATTTATAAGTAAAAGATTTAAGCTATCAAAATTGCAAAATTGCCATTTCAATTGCAGATTAGGCAAATGAATGTTCAGAATTAATTAATACACAATTTTTTTCTTACATTTAATGCAAAAATATGCATTATTTTCATAATTACAAAAAAATTATTAAAATAATTAAACTTTTGATCTACTATCGTTTTATTCTGCATATTTCTTTCACTAAAATCTATTTTCATACAATTTGATTCAAGTATCTTTAAACGATTGTTTGTCCAAAAATAAAATTTTACAGGTATTGCAAGAAAGCATAAATAATGTAAAAAATAAACTTTTTTTAAAAGCAAGCAATGTAATAAATATACTTACTTATTTTGATAGCATTAAAATATGTACATTCAAAAACATAGTATTTGTGCATTTAAAAAATTAAACTATTAAATAAATTTATGTATTAAATGAAAATTTTGAAAATTTCAGAGATATTTGCATAAAGTAAACATATTTTATTTATCTAATTGAATCATATTAAGTCTTTATATATGTCATCTCGGTAACTGAAAAGTTTTGAAATTGCACAAAAGTACAAAAAATGTTAAAATAATATTAATTATTCAATTTACAAATGTATCAAACAGAAATAGACGATAGCTATAGTTTGAATCCAACAAGAATAGTTTATCTAAAATCATATTGAAAAAAAAAAGAAGTGATTGAAAAATAATAAAATAATATAACATCAAATATAAAAACAATTTAAATACTATAAATATATATATCCACTAACCAATAAGAACCTAAACTATTTTTTAGTCAATAAATTTTCAAATTCATGCAAAACTATGAAGAAAAGTAGATGAAATAAATATTGATGATTATAAATCCAGGATTTTTAATAAATGTTGAGTTATAAAATCTACAGATTTTATCATATACAAATGACACTAATGAGAAGCTCTCACTGAGTTCGTGTTCTCATAGTATCATTTTTAATGTATTTTTCAATTAAAATTAATTTGTGAATTGTAATATTATTATTAGTTTGCGTTATAAAAAGAAACTTTTCTGTAAAATAAAGATTCAACATATAACTATTTAATTACAAAAAATTTGATTAATATGCAAATATACTTTTAGTTAGGACTGAATATGATACTTTTTTTTCAAAGACAAGTTATCAATAATTTAATATAACAAAAATATATTTTCATTTTAAATTTTTATTATTGTTTGAAAATAAGATATAATAATATAATATTTTGTTTTATGAGCTTACATACTGACAGGATTGGAAGGACATATTATTTAAAAAACAAACTTTGTGTTTATGTTAAGTTAATTTTTATTTTTTTAAAGTAGTCCTATGTACTTTTTATATAGAAAAAATTATTATTAATTTCCTGAATAATTAATTGTTAATTTTTTTTTTTTGAGATAAAATATTAAGCAAAAAAAAAGCACTTTTATAAAATAAAGTAGAACTAAGGAATGAGTTTGAATAATTAAAATAAAATTAGTCACTTTATATTAGTTTAAATATTGTGCTTCGTAACTTAATTTCTTATATTAGCTTTCTTTTATCCAGAGGAAAGATACTTATATCTTTTGTGCTTTAGCATCCCAACTTTGGTTATTTTCATGATATTCTACTACTTTATGTTCTGGAGACCATAATCAAATAGAATCTATACCTATAACTTTATTAATACTTTGCTATTTATTGCCAGCATTTGGATATATTTTGATACTTTTTATGGAATTTATCACAAAACTCTTGATATTAAGCTTTAGGAAGTCTCTCAATGTAAAGTAATTGGAAAGGAAACTGTTGATTTAGGAGGCGTTGAATTTTATTCTATCCTTTACGTCGATTTTGTTTATAATAACTAATAGTTACTAGGCTATAGCTGCTAATCTTCTTTAAGTAAAGAACAAGCTAATTCTAAGATATCTCCAAATGAATTCTATTTTAAGAGAGATAAAATTGCTTGCGATTATTATAGTTAAGATTCTATTGGAGTACTCTAATCCGAAAGCTAAGCAAACGGTTATCAACAGTAACATTTAAAGTCAAACAAGGATATTATTTATTAGAATAGTTAGCCTATTCCAGGATGTTATAATTAATATACTTTTAGTGACGTAAAGCTTCCAAGCTGGTTATGCATTCCTTCGGATTTTCCCTTTTAGACAATGATTGATAGTGAAAAGTGCTACTTAAATTTTTATGGTGATATATCAAAAGCCTAGCAAAATGCCTTAAGTAGAGCTGCTCTTAAAGATGTTTAAGACTTTGCTTTGATTACATATAATCAAATCCCTATTCCAAAATGGACATATTAACCACTTTTAATTTTTGATTTTAACATTTTAATTATTTCTTTGAATTCAATTTACTTTTACATTGTTTTTTTCTTCAAATAAGCCTTGTTACATGTGCTTGGGAAAAAAATATAATTTTAAGAATTAAAGGAAGAAGACTGCTTGTTTTACAACTTATAAAAATAAAAGGAGTAAAGAGTTTTATTAAATTAAGAGAATAAATTTAATGCTCTTTCAGAATTAAATAATACAAATGAAGTAGTTTAGTAATCAAAAAATAAGTTAAATTGTATGATGAAATAAAAATCTCTTTCTTAAAATAAAGATATTCATTAAGATTTAGATAAAAAAATGAAAGAAAATCTAAATTTAGATTAAAATAATTTTGAAAAAGAACAAAAAAACTCTTAATTTTAATAGGATATAGTTAAAAGTCAAAAATAGTAGGAAAATTTAATAACTGATAACTAAATAAACTAATATTTAGCAACTGAAGTAGATTACGTCTAGGAAGATACAAGCTTAAATAGCTCAAAACATGAAAGAGAGTAAGATGAAAGCTTACAACCCTAATTAATAGAATTATAAACATCAAGTGTTTCTTCAAAAAAAACTTGTGAATCAAAGAAAATTAATTATTTTAATTCACCAACTGATACACTAATTTCTTTCACTCCTAGAAGAAAAAAATTGACAGCAGCATAGAGCACTTTTAATTGAAATATAAAATAAAATGCTAATAAATAGCTAATTTTTTTGTTGATAAATAATATAAAAATTCTAAGATTAAAAGCAGTAATTTTATTTTTATAATTTGTTGAATGAGCTAACTAAAAGAAAAAATTTTTTTTCATTAAAATTCATATGATTTAACAAAAAAAATCTTTCAAAGGATTTCTTATTTGTATTTATTAAAAAAAATAAAATAAATCTGAATTTTAAATAAATTTTTTTGATTTAATTAATTAATCAGAATAAAGTAATTTTTATAAATTTAAATTTATATTTTAAATTAAAGTTTTTTGATGTTTTATTATATTACTATTAATTTTATTCATTAAATAAATAAATATTATTTTAAGTTAAATTTTTATTTATTTAAAAAGTTTGGAAATTAATTTTTTAAATTAAAAGAAAAAAATAATTTTTATCTTTAAATGCTGAAATAATTGGACTTAAACTTAAAGAATCTAAAAAAAATATATTATATTATATTATTTATAAAAAGTGAGCAAAATGTTATATCCTTAATATAGTCACAAGTGCTTAATTTTGATAGAATTGATATCAGTGAGTATATCAGAAGATATTTTTGTTGCTATAGACAAATAAATCAAAAACAAAATTTGGCAAGATATAAAAATAAAGAAAATAAATATTTTAAATAAAAAATTTGAGATATAAATAAAAAATGAATAAATAAAGACTCTACACATTATAAAACATTTATTCATCAATTTATTTCAGGATTTTTCAACTTACAAGAAAGAATAATTTTTATTAAGAAAATTTATTAAAATTATAAATAAATTAATATTGATGTCCAACAATAATAAATATACTTTTTAATTACACTTATTATAAAATAACTATTATGAATGAGTTAAATAATATTTATTATTTCAAATTTCAAATTTATAGTTGACATTATGAACTTTTAAAGCTTGTTATAATCCTTCGCAAATTTATTTAGTTTCATATTTAAGTTGAGATTGTCTAAATTCAGTCTTATTTCCATTATGCTTATCAACCTTTTCATTTACTCTGCTTGAGAGAATGTCCCAGAATATGGGGAAATCCAAGTTTTTAAAAAGCTCTTCATAAGTTAGGAGTTCACTTTTTAAGGTTTCTACTTATTCAAATATGTTATTAACAGACTCAATTCTTGAGAACATTAACTTGTTTTAGTCTTTCTTTTTTAATTCTTCTTCTTTCTTTTATTGTTGACTCACAATATCATTGTTTCTTCTGATTAAGGATTGGTTCAATTTATTTTATTCTTGAATTTAAAAGTTAGTTGCATCAATCAATTACTTGAGTTTATTCAATTCCTCTTCATAGTGATGAGCTTTCTCAGTTTATTAAGCACATTTTTTCTAAGATTATTCTATTATTTGCTTGGCGTCATTAAGTTCACTCTTTAACATTTTAATTTCATTTTCTAAACCAGTTATTTAAGCATTTTTTATATCTAAGTTAGATTTTTCATCTTCAAACTTTTTCTATTGCTCTTTGACTTGCTCTTAAAGTAAGCTGTTTTCTTCAGTTAATTATTTAATTCTCTTTTCTTGTTCGAAGTTAATTGTTTCTTTTTCTAAGATACATTTTTAGGCTTATTCTAATTTTTCAGAAACAATTTAACATTCCTTTTGAAGTTAAATAAGTTCTTATGGATTACAGAGGATTTCGTAATCATCATTCTTTGATTCTGAACTTTAGAGCTTATTTGAAGCATCAACAGCAGCAACACCTTCATTTTCATTCTTTTAAACTGAAAGTATTTTACTCACATCATCGTCATAATTTTCTTGACTCATTTCTTTAATTTAGTTTTTATACTTTTTACTTTTTTTAATTAGTTGTCTAATAAATGAATTTTTTAGATTTGAAATACATTATAAATATCATTAGAATTTTTAAGAGCAAATAAATCACTCCAATTTTTTTACAAAATGATTGCTTAATCTGAGCAGAAATATTTTAAATATACTAATAAGCTGATATTGATATTAATTTCATGTTTATTGAGATATCTATATATATCCTTTTCAAAATTAAATCTATCTATTACCCTCTACTAAACTTTTTCATAAAATTCTAAATTTTATCTATATCATCCATCATATATCTAAATATTCTAACTCTAATAGATATTTAAATTTATCATAAAAAAAATATAAAAGTAAAAAAGTAAATTTATTTATTTTAATTGAATCAATTATTTACTTATTTTCTTTCATTCATTTATTAATAAATATTTTTTTTAAATAATTCAATAAACTAACTATCAAAAAAACTATTTTATCTCTTTTTACTTTTAAAAAATAAAAAATATTCAAAATATTTATTTCTTTTTAAATAAGTAATAATTTAAAATATCAAACCATAAATTTTGCTTATTTTAATATTTAAAAAACGATTAAAAAATGATTAATTTTATTTAAAAATTTACAAATTTAACATGATATATTTTATTGTTTTAATTTTTAAATCATAAAATCAAAATTAAAAAAATATTTTTCTTTTTTTTTTAAATTTATTAAAAATTTAATTTTTTAATTTAAAAGCTGCTGAAAAAACTAACACAAATTAATTGATTGATTTAAAAAAATTTTATGTTTAGAATATTTTATAAAATTAAAGTTTCAAATAAAAGAAATATAATTTTTATAGTTTATATTTAAGGGATATAAATTGTATGAATAAAAATAATATTTTTAATCAATATTCAACAGCAAATTTATTAAAACTTCTAAATTAATTAGTAGTATGTTTATTGAGAGTCTTATTTACAAAATTATCGATTATGTAGCCCACACGTTCAGGTTAATCGTAAGGAGCTAAGTGACCAGCAGCATTAATAAGGGCATATATGAACTTATCATATACCTTAATTGATCCAATAACTTCTTAGTTGCCTTATTCATCTGGCATATGGAGATCTTACATAGGTAATGCTGAGAATACTTATTTTCCATACCATTCAAAATTATTAACTGCATAAGAAATACCTGGGGTGTTAACTTAAATATCATAATTACCGTTGTAAATAATAACTGGTAAATTTTATTCAAGAACATTAACAAGGGCAGGAATACCATTAGGAACAAAGACGTCATGCTTTAGAGAGTTAGAAATTTTTGCACTTGTACTGTCATATACATGGTCTTTATCGAATCCAAAGTTTTAAATATAGGTTTAGCAGAAATGTTTAACGTACTAGTCAGGATAAGGACCTATATTATAGTTATAAGGATTTTCTAACTCGGTGAATGCCTTACTCATGAAAGTTTCCATAGCTTCGTCGTAATCGTCTGCGGCTTCTTCGTACATATTTAGATCAAAATGTTGTTTCATTCTTGTTAGAATATTGTTTACTTAGAAATATGTGCTGTATGAAATGAGATTATTTTCAATACCATATTGTCCTAGGAAATAAAGCTAATGCTAAGGGTCTAATAAAGGATCACCAATTGAAATACCTTTAAGAGGAATTTTTACATTTCCTGTAACATCTGTTTAATTGTTTTGTTTAAGAATTTCAGTGGCGATATTAGGGATATACTTTCCGCAATAGCTTTCACCAGTAATAAACAATGGAGACTTATGATATATACTATCACTATAGCAACCAGAAGTATAAAAGTTAAGAAGACCTTTGTAAAATTATTCTGCGACTTAAGTTTCATTAACTGGAAGATATTCGTCTTTAGCAGAACGAGAAAAGCCGACACCAATAGGTTAATCAATAAAAAGAACATTATAGTTTTTAGTCCATGCATTTTCATTCTATTCAACAACCATCTAATTGCTGATATTTAATACTCTGTAAGGGCCATTTTCAAAGAAAGCTCCTTCCATACTGCTTGAACCTGGACCACCTATTCATTTAAAAATATTTTTAACCAAAAAAGATAAAATCTAATAATTTTAACATATGCAAATAAAAACAAAAGAAAGTATTTATTACCATTCAACCAAATGAGAGTTGGTGCAGCTGCAATTTCTTCTGGAGTAGTAGCATTGAACTTTGTGTAAAACAAAAAGCCTAAACCAGTAATATTATCATTAAATCCTACATCTAAGTACCCGGTGTATAAATTATTATTAGGAGCATATACGTCAGTGTATTTATTACATGTATTTTATCTACAACTAGCAACTGCTAGGCAGATTGCAAGCAGCGACAACAGCATTTTTGTATATTTACTCATTTTCACTAATTAATAATATTTTATCATAATTAATTGTTATAATTTTGGATTATATATTAATTAATGTCATTATATAAATTAACAATTACCTAATTAATTAATAATAATATTTATTATTACAAGTAACAGGCTACATTTCATTTATTTTTATCATTAGGAATAATCACGATTACATTTTAATTCTTTTATAATTTTTTTAATTAATTAATTTTATTTATTTTTTTCAGTATACTCCAAATGAATTTACTTTTATTATTATTTATTTAAATTATATTTTTAGAAGCAAAAAAAGCTAGCATGTAAATCTTATAATCCTAATTATCTAATAAATGCTAAATGTTGAATTTATTATAAAAATCCAAAAAATAAGATTAAAACATTATTTAAAGATAAAATTGTATCTAATTTATTAAAATTAAATTCAATTAAAAACTAATGAAGAAATTATTAATTAAATTTTTAAAAATAATAGACAAAACCTAAATTCCTCTACTCGCCTATTTATTAAATTTATATAGTTTTGTTATAAAAAATTAGAAAGCTTATCTACAATTTTGATGAAATTATATTTATTTTTCAAATATGACAATATTTATTATATTGCATGTTAAACAATTGATAATAAGTACCTACAAAATCTCCAAAAAAATAATTTAAAAAAAATTTACTATCAAATCCAACTTAAGCGGGTTAATTTAAAAAATAATGCTTTCAATTTTCTAACAAATTTAGCATAAAAATGTAAAATTAAAAAATTTAAAGAAAAGTAGATTAAATTATAAAAAAAATTTATAATTTTTATTAATTAAAATATGAAAAAATCATTAAATTTATATTTTTTTACTGTTCATATCCCAAACTTTTAATTTTAGTTTTAAAATAAATTGTAAAAACAAACAATGCTTGACTATCATAAAATTTAATAAACATTTATTCTCATTTTTATATTTATAAGATAGAATATTATTTTAAATTATTTATTATTTTAGAAATAATTTTATATTAATTTTGTTAATTCCTAATAGTTAAAAAAATACTTTTCCTATGAATTAAGCATTCATTTTATAGAAATTATTTATTTTTTCGATAGTATTAAACTAGCACCTACTTTTTTTGTATTGATAATAAACCAATAATGATTATATTAATTTTATTAATATTGAAATTTTAAAAATTAATTTTAATTTATTTAAGATAATTAACAGTATTTTGTATTTATAAAAAAAAAAATAATTTTCAAGAGGTGATTATGATTTCTTAAAAACAAATAATTTATGATTATTTAAATTTTGTATTAAGACAAAACAGAAAAAGTAGAAATAACATTTCTAATTATATTTTTGATTTATCCTTTAGAAACATAAAATTTATGAATTTTTTGAAATAAAGTAAGAAATGGACTTATTCTTTGGTAGAAATTAATCTCAAAAATAATAATTAAAGTTTTTAAATAGATTTCAATTTGATTGACATAAAAGTGGTTTAAAAGTGTTTGCAAATTTTTCTTTTAAAGATAGATATATAATTAATAGTAAACTTAATTACAGAGAGGTTCATTGAATAAGTATCGTTTATAATTACTTGAAATACGAGTTAAGGATAACATTAATTAAACATAAAAAACAGAAGAAATTACAAATAATCTAACATTTTTATAAATGGCGCTAGGAAACCTTTACAAAATTCAATAATTTTTATTCACTTAGCTTTTAAGCATGTTAATTGCAATCATATTCTTAACCATTTAGTATTATAAGGAATACAACATTAAATACTTCTTAATTTGCTCTCCTGTTCTTTTTTTATTTATGATAATATATTATTACTCTTTTTGGCGATCATAGGAGTAATAATTGAGATGCTTTGCTCTAATAAATCTCATTCTTCTTCTTTGTTCTGGGGCTAGCTTTTTTGGAATATATTTTGGAGTTTTTAACAAAACTTTAAGCTTTTCTCTATAAAAAGCTTCAAATTGCTAGATCATAGGCAGTATGACAACAATGCTCAGTGGCCAAGAGAAATATTCTATATTATATGTAAATTTTGAAATGGATGGAGTTAATATGATGGGCTATGGCTGCTAATCAAATCTTTACAATGCTGACTTGTTTTAGAAAATAAATCCTAGTGATTTCTATTTTTTCAATTCTAAAATTCCATGCAACAATGAATCTTCTAATAGGCTATTAAATCAATTTAATATAAATTCAAGTGGTGAATTAACAGACTAAATAATAGAAAATACTGAAGATAGTTTTCATGAATATAAAAGGTATCTGGGATAAGACAATGATAACTGTGTAAATTACTATAACTTTAGCGAAGTAAAATTACCTAGTTGGATGTGTATGCCATCTAGTACTTCATATGAAGAAATGATATAATTAAGGACATGTTATATAAGCTCATATTAAAATTATTCGTTTGGATCCAAGGATAAACCTTATTAAAATGCATTAGAAAGAAAACCCCTTTAAAAAGTAAGCTCGTTCATAATTGTTGAGTTCGATGATTTGGCAGTTCCTTTAAAATACATGATTCCATTGATAATATGTACTTTCTACCCTTTTATAATATCTACCAATTTGCCAATGATTTTTATAACTTAATTTTTGATCGATATCTATTTGAAATATAGATTTCTAAAACCAGAATAATAGATAGATCAAAATTTAATTTTGTAATAGAAAATCCAAGAAAAATCTGAAACTGTTTTGCAAAAGTAAATCTCTTTTTAGTCCCCAACAACAATTCCATCTAAGATTTAAAACGAAGAAAGGAATAATTAAACATCTTAAGAATTAAAAAGCATAAAAGTTGAGAATTCTACCAATGAAATCAAACACCATATAAAATCTCTTAGTGGTGAGGAAATTAAATAAATTAAACTTAAATTTTAATAACAAACTTAAAAGGTATCTAAAAATTATCATAAGGCAAATTCTGTAGAAAATTCTAAGGATAATAATTAAAATGATGATATTAATATTGTTGACGAGGAATAAAATAAGCATATTTCTTAATCACAAAATGAAACTAAATAAAATCAAAACTAGTAATAAAAAGTAAATAAATACAAGAATAAAATTAATATTTTCTAGCAAAATGATAGCGATTTAAAAAAAATTCAAATAGAAAATGTGTGATATAAAAATTGATTATAAAACTTACAATTTCAATAATAAAATTTAAATATTTTTCAGTGAACTAACTTAGTATTATCTCACTTAAATACTCCCTCTAACTAATTTTCTACTAAAATTTATTAATCTGATACATTCAATTTAGAATCAAATCATTAAATAGAATAATAACTAGCTAGTTAGTTATGAAAAAATAAATGAAATGCTTATAAATTAAATTTTTGAATATTTGATTAACGTATTATTGTTTTATTTATAAATTCTATTTATTTTAATGAATTAAAAATTACTAATTTTAGCTTCAGTGAATTTTAAATAAGTAAATAAAATCTTATAATTTATTTATTTTTTCATTCATTAGTAATTTTGTTAATATTTAGTAACTTAAAAATCTACAATTATAAGGGCTAGATATTTTAAAAGCTTTGTCTATTTCATAGAATTTAGTTAATCTATTTTTAAAGTATATTTTTTCATCAATTAAATTGGGCTTTAAATATTTTTCTATTTTGTAAATCAAAATATATCAAATTACTTGATATCATAGTGACTATTTGCATTTTTACGATATTTTTATCAAGATGATTAAATATTTATTTTGTTTGTTATTTTAAAAATATTATTTTATTTTCTTTATTTTTAGAATTAAAATTTAAATCTTGATAAACAATTTTATTTTCAATAAAAAAACACAAAATAAATTTAATTTATAAGTTAAAATATTTTCATATTAAATTTGATAAATAAACTGTAGAAAATAATAATAATTTGTTTCAATCAAGATGATTTATACAATTTGAGAACATTAAAAAATGCTAGTAAATATATTATGACAGTGATTGATTATATATTACTAAAATAATTTAAACCTGAAAGATTACTTAAGAGCTAAAAGAAATGTGTGGATTTTTTCACTTCTAAATTTAAGCAAATTTCATTATTATTTAGGTGAAGATTTTTGAAAAATATAGATCCATCAACTACTATGCATTTAGATGTAATTAAAATAAAGATAGATGAATTGTGCAGCTTGAAATTAATCACTCAAATTAAAATAATTAAGCCTACAGATTAGCTTTTTAAAAGTAAAATACAAAAAAACTTATATAAAAAATAAAGAAAAAAAACAAAACAAAACAATACTCACAAATATTATTATTTTATAAAAATTGTCACATTAGTCCTACTTAAGCAAAAGATTCAGAAGAGTTTTAAAGAAGTCTAAATCAATAAGAATGGGAAATCATAAATCAACAGGAGCAGAGTCTGATAAGAAACACAAATCAGGATTGTAATATTTAAAAAAAATAATATGATTTAGTTAGTAGTCTTTCATTTAGTTAGTTAATCAAATCTCTTAAATAAATATTTGATTGCAAGATTAATTGCAATATGCAGCAGTTTTAAGATCAGATTAACAAATTAATAATGATAGCTAATTATAAAATTTTCTGTATATTTTTTTAATCATTGTTACTTTCTAGGATTATAAAAACTTGCACTTGGAGCAAAGACTCTCATTCATTGTATGATTATGAAAGTCAAAAGCAGATAAAAAAAGATGTTATTCCTGTAAGCGGAACATGTAAATTAAATATAGTAATTTAAGTCATGAAAATAAATAAATTTTTTAATAGGTAGCATAGTGAGAGTAGCAGACGAAGTTAAGCAAGATTCATAATCGGAAAACGAATTAGTAATCATTTATTTGATCGAAGCTCATATAATATAAAAATATTATAATTTTTCCATTGTATTTGCAAATTTCTTATGTAATAATAAGTATCGAGAACTCGCTAAATAAATAAGAAATTTGCAATAGGATAGATTAATAAATAATTAAATAAAAATTCCAAGGCAAATAATTAACTCTTTTTTTAATGAAATAACAGTAGAAAGATAATTTGTTTCAGATAAAATAGAATAGAGGCGGATATTACTTTTCACAGGAATGCATGTAATAATAGAATTACGATGGTTTAAATAAAAACTCTGCCTGGATAGTCGTCAGATCTCTACAAAATCTTTCAAAAAATAAGACATAAGTAAATAGAAATTTAATAATTTTTTTATTTATTTTGGAAATGCAATAAATTAATAATCCATCTATTTCTTTGGATTGGTTTTGATTAAATATATTCATAGATCAGTTGATTTATCAAAAAAAAAAAAAATCGATCAATTTAATAAAAAGAAATTTGTTATAAGGATATAAATATTGATTTATTCATTGATCTTTTAGTCAATCAATTAAAAAAGAAAGACTAGACTGATATATTTTAGCTTCTCAATTAAAAAGTAATCTGATTGACTCATAAATTTATTTGTTTATATTAAAAAAGGGATTCTAGCTAAGTGCAAATGACTATATAAAATTAGGAAGAGTCAGATTTAGAGTAAAAGAACTATCAATCAAAAACTAAAATACCACAGACAAAAGCAGCGCTAATGTAATAAATAAATAAATAAATAAATAACATCATTTCCCTTATCTTTTATTATACAATTTTACTTTTTAAGTCAGCTTTCAAAAAAAGACTTTCATCTGGTTTCTTTAATTATATTTATTTACTTATTAAAATTTAATACTTTGAAATGCTCGAATTAATAAATCTTAAATTACTCAACCAATCAACCAATCATTCATTCATTCGTTCTTTTGCTTGTAAATCAGAGACTTTTGAATAAAACTTTTTCTTTTTAGAATTCATTAAAGAGATTAACATAAATTTTTTCTTATCACAAAGCACAAATCAAAAATATTTCTATAGAAATTTTTTGCTAAAAAGTGAGAATAATTGATAATAAGTAATTAAATAATTGAATGAAATCTAAGTTAATATCACAATTTTACTGAGGGATTTTTATTATATTTTAAGGGTTTTTGAATGAATTAGATATAGCTAAAAATAACTGTATGATTTTTATATTTGCCTTACTGGCTAATATATCATTAAAAATTTTGTATATCTCTATTAATTTTTTCGAACTTAATAATTGCTTAACTCTATAATAAAAGAAATCAACTTTCTAATCGAATTTTTTAATATGAAAAGGATACTTCTGATAATAAGGAATACACAGGAGAAAACAAAGAATCTTGTCGTATTTGTTTAGCAGATACTTATACTAAGAAAAACAGATTCATCTAACCATGTAACTGTGCTGGTACTGTTGCTTATGTGCATGAAGAATGTCTCCAGTAATGGTTAAAAAGTAAGATTCACTGTAAGGAGACTTCTATTCATTCATATTACTCTATGAAAAACCTAGAATGTGAATTGTGCAAGTTTAAATATACAGGTTATTAATTAATTAATTTTTATTATTAATTTTAACAAAGCATTTTATATAAAATTATTTTTATTCAATTTAGATGAAAATTCATTCGTGGGAAAAAACTTTGAAAGCGTCCTGATATAAAAACCTAACTGCCCTTATTTAATGCTAGAACTTTTGAGCAAAGAAAAGAGTATTGTAAGAGCAATACAGCTTATAAAATTTGAGAAAGTTTCATAAATAATACTTGTAATTTGGCTTTTAAAATATTTAATTATAATATTTATTTTATCGAATATTAAAGGGACGTGGTAGCGACAGCGATATCAGGATTAGCGATATTAGTGTTTCTAGAGAGCATGCAATTATTAAACTCGAAAACAATAAATTCATTATTGAAGATTAAAAAAGTAAATTTGGAACTCTTATTCTCATTTAAAGACCAATTGAGCTAAGTCCAAGCTTCAATAAAATAGAAGTTTAAATTGGAAGATCTATTTGTTATTTCTAAATCAAGAAGCAATCTAACTTTTTAACAGCCTGCTGCTCGTAAATTATCTTTTATCTTTTTTTAATTTTGTGGAAATAAAATAAATAATGATTTTTATTTGTTTTATCATAGTGGAAAAGGATCTAAAAAGAATGATGTTATAAACAGTACAGTTATCAGCAAAGCAACTTAAGCTGAATTTATGGAAAACGATGCAAGAATAAATGTTTCAAATCAATACATGTAAGATGAAGAATAAAAGAATTAATTTGAGTAAAGTAGTCCTTTGAGACAAAACAGAGTTAATGGAAATGGAGCTATGATTGTCAGTCCTTCTCGTGTTCCTCAGAGAGGTGGTGCTATTGGAACTAGACAGAACTTACCTGATACTATGTAGCATATTTTCGCTACAAACCATTAAATATAACAGCCCCAGACAGTAGAAGATTTGCAAAGAATGGAAGAAATATAAAGAAATATAGAAAACGAAAACAATATTTATAGTAATAATACCCATAATAATATAGAAAATCCAGAGAATGAAAATTAGGAATCGCGAGTAAACTAAGTTCCTACTTTCCTATAAAACAACTAATTTTAAATAAACAACATTTCTGATAAAAAAAAATGAGCTAATTGACAACCTCGCCTATCTACAAACAAATAAGTTGTATTAGCTAATTATTCTTTACTTACTCTTCTACTAAAATTTTAATCTAATAAATAAATTTATATAATCAAAAACAATTTTCTTGATCTGAAGTAAATAGCATGTCCGCCACCTCTAAAAATAATCAAAATAAAAAATACATAAAATTTAAGCAAATTCAAAAAAATTCTTAAAAAAAAGAATGAATGAATGAATGAAGATGGATACAAAGAGCTATCAAAAAAGAAATAACTAATAGAATAATTTATTAAAATCTATAAAATCATAGATCTAATTCCAGTTTTTTTCTTCTACGAAAGTGAAAGTTAGTTTTATAAGATTGATAGAAAGATATTTGTATCTATTAGCATTAAAATAGAATTAAGATCTTCTAAGATATTCTCTATCCCTACCTTATACCTCTCTTTTACTAATATACCTATAATAAATAACATCTACTTATTAATTTATGATACTCCTTTTATTCAAAATTATTAACTAAAATAAAAATTTATTACAGAAATCTTACTTTTAAATTCTAAAAGTTAAGCTTCTAATTACTATTAAATAAATAAATAATATATATTTATCTTGTATTTTGTAAAAATATTTCACTTTTATTGCCATTTCAGTTCATTCTATTTATTCATTTCTATACTTTTTGCTATTAACTTAATAAAATATATTTTATACTATGAAAATTTACTTTGTTAAGTTGAGAGAATTTAATTCTTTTTATAAAAAATCTATCTTGAGATTACTCTAGTATCATCTAAAAATCAAAAATAGCTATTTATAATTTATTGGCGCAATCCTTAAAAGATCGCGGGTATTATGAATCACTAACTCATTCACTGGCTTGCATCGCTTAACTTTGAATTTAGCTTATATATCCGCTATATTTTTACAAATCAAATTTTAATTTATAAAATAAGTGAAAAGTAAATTGAAATTAAAAATAGAAATTTAACAAATAAACAGACTCAGTATAAATGAAAACAAGACATTTTGATATAGTTTTAGCTTAGACTTTAAAAAAATAGGGTATAGGTTATAAGAACAGTTTACCATGGAGACTACCTAATGAGCTTAAAAACTTTAAAAAAATAACTACAGAAACTAAGAACAAAGGCCTATAAAACGCTGTTATCATGGGTAAAAATACTTGGGAAGCACTACCTAAAAAGCAATAACCATTGAAAGATCGCTTAAATATTGTTATTTCCACTACTATGCAAGAGGGGTAAATTGCAGATCATTCCTACGCCTGTAAAAGCTTAGATTCTGCTTTAAACTTTTTAGAATAGTAAAATTAAATATAAGATGCCCTTGTAATTGGAGGAGCTAAACTTTGCCAATAAGCATTAAGCGATCAGAGACTTAGATAGATTCATCTAACAAGAGTAGGTCAGTAGAATTAAATTTATTAAATACTTTCTTTTTATGAACAAAAGAGATAATTAAATAACTTTTCAAAAATATTTAGGTGTCGAAGTTGAGTGCGATGTTTTTATGCAAAAGGACTACTTAAAAAACTTTGATATGATTGAGGTGTCTGAAACTTAAAGCGAAAATAATTTAAATTATGATTTTACTAGGTATTTTAATAAGAATTATAAAGGATAAGTTGACCCTTCTCTCTTTAAGAAAATGTACAAGCCTCATCAAGAATATTAATACTTAGAACTTATCGATGAAATTATAAAGAATGGACATGTTAAAACAGACAGAACTGGAACTGGTACAATTTCTCAGTTTGGCAAGTTGATGAGATTTGACTTATCAAAGAGTTTTCCTCTGCTTACTACCAAAAATGTTTTTTGGAGAGGTGTAGTAGAAGTAATAAATATATTTATTTATTTATTAATTTATAGTTTGATAGATTTAAAAATGAAATTTAGTCTGATTTTTAGTAGAATAAATAAAATAATCTAAATATATAAATTAATAGGAACTTATTTGGTTTATCAAAGGCAGTACAAACAGCAAAATACTTTCAGAAAAAGGAGTTAAAATATGGGACGGTAATGGCAGCAGAGAATTTTTAGATTAATTAGGCTTTAAAAACAGAGAAGAAGGAGATTTAGGTCCTGTTTATGGTTTCTAATGGAGACACTTCGGTGCTGAATATAAAGATATGCATACAAATTATAAAGGTAAAGGTGTCGACCAGCTTCAAGATTTAATTAACACAATAAAGAAAAATCCTGACAGCAGAAGGATGATTATGAATGCCTGGAATGTTAAAGATCTACCATTGATGGCTTTACCTCCTTGTCATGTCATGAGCTAGTTTTATGTAAATGATAATAAACTAAGCTGTATGATGTACTAAAGATCTTGTGATATGGGTTTAGGAATACCATTTAATATAGCCAGTTATGCTTTATTGACTCATATGATAGCTTAAGTCACTAATATGTAAGTTGGAGAGTTTATACATGTTCTAGGTGATGCTCATGTTTACTCTAATCACGTAGATTAACTAAAAATTTAATTAGAAAGAGCTCCATACCCCTTCCCTCTTTTAAAAATTAATAACAACAAGTAATATAACTCTATTGAAGACTTCACTCTTGAAGATTTCGAATTAATTGGATACAACTATCACCCTAAAATATAAATGAAAATGGCTGTCTGAAATGATTAAAGACTTATATATTTTGGATAATCTTACTACTAAAATACTAACTAACTTAAATGGTTATATACAATAAATCTATCTTAATAAGCTATTTTAAATTTTAAATCAATCGTTCAATTCTTTATTTTATAAACTTTCAAATCATTATCAAGCAAATTTTAAATAAATATTTTTTTTTTATATATTGTTGAACTTTTGTTCAGCCTGAATGGCATAGAGCTAAGTAATTGTAAAGTTGAAACATTAAAAATCAAAATTCAATAGAAAATTTGGAAAAAGAATTTTTTATTTAGTTAGAAATAAAACAAATTATTTATATAATTTTTTATAGTTGATTGATATATTTATTTATTTAATTTCATATTTAGAGTGAGCATAATCTTAGGCACTTTAAAAGCTAAGCTCTAATTAATTTTAGATTTTATTTGAATCTTTATATTATAAAAATATTAAATATTATTGTAGAAAATAGAATTTAATTACTGAATAGGCATCTTTATAGATTATAATTTTCTAAACTTTCTGATTTTGTTTGATATATTTATTAAATGATCATAATTTACCTAATTATGTCTATAAATAGAGTAAAAATATCATTTTTTAAGAGTAATAATTTACTATAAGTCAATCTATAATCCAACTAAACTTGGTAATTTACTCAAATTTTCAATAAGTTCTTATACTTAATCATTTCCTAAATGGCAATTACTAATTATTATTTTGTAATGAAAATTAAATATATATAATAAAATCACTAATTAATTTACCTTAAACCTAAATTTAAATATTTTAAACAGCTGAATTGAGTGAGTATAGAAGCTATCGACAAAACACATTCTTTACATCCAATATTATCACTGTTGTTTTATATTTTATAATTTAAATAAAAATCTTATAAAACAATTTAATTAATTTTACTCTAAATTAAATTATAGTTTATTTAATTGATTAAATCTACATAGCTACTCTTTAAAAGCCTGTGCATAACTAGTGCCTATATAATTATACCTATCAATAATTTAATTTTTAGTAATTATAATTAAATAAGAATTTACTATAATTGAAGGGTAAGGTTTCTAATAGACTAAAATTCGGTAAGTCCATTTATGATATTATTCAATGATTTCTAGGAGAGAGAACATTTACTTAATAATATTTAACAGATTAATTTTAAATCTTTTTTAAAAAATTCTACTTTAATGATAAGTTTAATTCAGATAGCTACTTACAGAAATTAACTGTGTTTATTGACAATTCTTAATTAAATTCTATTTTATTTTCACTAATTTAATAAAAAAAATAGCTAAAAATAAAATTTTTAATTAAAATAATTATACTCCAAAACTAGTTCTAGCTTTTTTAAGCTTTAAAATTCACTTAAATATTCAAATACTTAAGATATATCTCCTTCTACTCTATTTTTACTTAATAGAATAATTTTTATATCATAACTCTTAAAAACTAAAATTACCTCAACAAAAACGTTAGATTTTCAAGATATTGATTTTATTTTAGCTTCAAAAAAAAGTATTAAAGCCCTTCTTTGCTTATTTAATTGTTTCTTTAAAAAAATTAAAAGTTTTTATCTAATAAAAGGTGAAATAAAAAAACCTCAATTTGAGATAAAGTATTTCAATTGAATTTAATTATGAAATAGAATCTGTCAGTTTTATAATCCCATTATTTTGTATTTGATTATTCCTAATAGAATTTTGTCAAATAAATTATCAAATAAAAATTAAATTTACTCTAAGTTCAATTTTAAATCAACTATTTAATTCAATTTTGAAAGTTTTTAAGAGTAACAAATTAGTTATTTGTCATTAACTAGGCTATCTCTATTTATATTTTTATTTTTGTTGATTAAATATTTAAATTTAGCTTAAATTTACTAAAGATTTATAAAAACCTATCTTAGATCTTTGCATTCACTCAAGTTTATGCAAAAATTAGAATTTTCCTCATTTAATTTGCTTAGTTAATTTTTATTATTTAAATTTATTAAAATAAAGAATTTATTTTTAAAATTTACCTTTAAAATATTTTTATTTTTTTTAGTTTTTAAAATTTAATTTCTTCCATTAAATTTTAAAGTTAATCATTGCAATCATTATCTCTTTTATAAAAATAAATTTAATATATTAAAGTTTGTTTAATTTAAGCTTTTATTGTATTTACATAAATTCCAATTTGAGTTTAAATAAGTTTGGAATATTAACAAATTATTTGACTAAATTTAAATAGGCATATGAACTAACTTTGCATAAGCTATTTTAAAAATAATATTTCAACACTTTTTAAATAAGATACTTTAATTATTTACGTAACATCTAGTTAAATTTTTTCTAATTTAGAATACGTATTCAAATACAATCCTAGCTACAAAAATATCTTATCTGAAAGCTTAAAATTACTAAATTAATAAAATAGTTTTTTAAAAACTAAAAAGAATTATTTAATAATAAATACATAAATTGAATTTTAAATGTAGTTAAATTTTATAAGTTTTGTAAAGCCTGTAAAATAAATTCAAATCCCTCGACTGACAATTCTAGATTCCTGTAAATTTTTTAATATCAACAAATTTTTAAAAAGAAATAAGTTTATTAAAAAATTACTCAAATCTCAGATAAATCTCTTTTAAACTAGTGCAAAGTTTTAATTTGCTAGATATATTCACATATTTTTCCTATTCTATCAACTTACTTATAAAATAAAGAAAAAATTAAAAATATTATCCAAATTCTTATGAAAATATTTATCTACTATTCATCTATATTTAGTACTTAAACTGACCCAAATTATTCTTCTTCTAACTATTTTTAGCAAATAAAATATTTTTAAATACTCATCTTTATAATTTAACAAGTACTTCTTCAAAATAAATTATATTTTTCATTTCGAAACAATTTTATTTTTATTTTTGTGTTAAACTATTGATTTATTTTTTACTAAGTCCAGGATAATTAATTATTTGAAAATTAATTAAAATAAATTATTAATTTGAAAAGTTACTTTAATATAAAATAAATATGTATTTGTTAAATATAGAATTATTAATTTGAAAAGTTACTTTAATATGAAATAAATAAATATTTTTTAAATATAAAGATATTAAATCAATTTTAATTTTTGTGTTAAAAATTTTTGGTTATTTTCACTAAGTCCAGAATTAATTATTTGAAAATTAATTAAAATAAATTATTAATTTGAAAAGTTACTTTAAAAAATAAATAAATAAATAAATAAATAAATAAATATATATTTCTTAAATAAAAAGATATTGAAACAATTTTAATTTTATTTTAATTTTTAAATAAATTTTTGATTTATTATTTACTAAGTCCACCAGAATTAATTATTTGGAAATTAAAATAAATTATTAATTTGAAAAGTTACTTTAATATAAAATAAATAAATAAGTAAATAAATAAATAAATATATATTTCTTAAATAAAAATTTATTGAAACAATTTTAATTTTTAAATAAATTTTTGATTTATTATTTACTAAGTCCACCAGAATTAATGATTTGGAAATTAAAATAAATTATAAATTTGAAAAGTTACTTTAATATAATATAAAATAAATAAATAAATAAATAAATAAGTAAATAAATAAATATATATTTCTTAAATAAAAAGATATTGAAACAATTTTGATTTTATTTTAATTTTTAAATAAATTTTTGATTTATTGTTTACTAATTCCACCAGAATTAATGATTTGAAAATTAAAATAAATTATAAATTTGAAAAGTTACTATAATATAAATAAATAAATAAATATTTGTTAAATATAAAGATATTAGTTGAATTATTTATAAACAAGCAATTCATTGATTTTATGCTAATTAGTTTAATTAGAGTTATGTAAAAAATTTATTCATTGAAATATATTGAAGGTAGCATATGTTGCAAACTATTTTTTATTTCATACTATTGTTTTATTAATCTGCAGCGGCTGCTGAAAGCTATTACTTTATTTCAAATTCATGAGCAAATTTATTGTCTTGAGTTAATACCCACTTATATTCTTCGAGCTCTCTCCAATCTTTCCATTAAAAGCCTTGTTATTTATGAATTATATTTAGATCATTTAAATGTCTTCTCTTTTACTGCTCTATACACTCTTAAAGTTGTGTGCCATAACTTTCAACTACTCGATTTTTATTAGAAGAATTTTAATTTTAATTCCTCTGTTCCATTATCATATTTGAAATTTTTTCGATTTGTAACTATTAAATTAGTTGGAACTCTTTTGATATTATTAGTTATTGTTCTATCTATGTTAATTAAGTACTGGTTTATTTGTGTTTTTGTACTTCATCTATGATTAACTGCTACTGTGTTTAAACTATTTCAAGTAAGTTATCTATATCTCTCTGATTTATATTAAATAGCATAATTTCAATATAATGCTTATCTTTATGTATGAATTCATACCTTATTTATAGCGTTTGCTGTTTACATCTTATTCATCTGTGAGTTAACATTCTCTATTTTTTTATTGAACTCCTCTTCTTAAACTTGCAAGTTTCTTTCATTATTATAAACTCTCTGCTCAAGCTATTACTGATCTCCTTAAAATACCAAATCATCTTGTTAGTTAGAACCCAATGGCTAATTACCGCCAATTCGTTGTGACACATTTTAAAGCTACATCTGTACTTGCAAAAGACTTTTCTCATTTTTGCTATATTTTTGTTCATAAAACTCTGTCTACTGCTTCAATTCCCTAATTTCTCTTTAAACCTCAGCTATTTCATCCTTATCTGATATTTAATATTTCTCCATGGCACTTGCTTATGTTGTCAATTTTATTTACTTTTCATCTAAAAGCACAGTCAGCTATTTCAATTAATTTTTCATCTCAGTTATTTATTTTTCATACTAAATATTTTATTCTAGCATCTCTCTAATTTATTTCTACATCTATACTATTACTTAGCTACCTTCCTTTAGCACCTTATCTCTTTCTTATTAACTTTTCGCTTATTTACTTGACCCGCAGCAACCCATACTTTTAATTCTAAAATCTAAAATATTAAATTAAAAATTTCACTAGAAATTAAAATTAATTACAAAAATTTTAATAAGAAAAACTACTGATTTTAACAAGTTAAATTTTTAAAATAGATCTATTTCAATGATATTTAGAGATAGATAGATATATATTTGATAAATTATTAATTTTTACATGTAGGGATTTTATAATCTTATTTAAAAAATTAATATTCATGTGATTTCTTCTACTTCAATTGGCCTCAAATTTATTTATTTTTATAACCATATATAGATAAATATATGGAAATGAATAATATTTATTTTATATGATTTACAAAACTAAGCTTTATAATTTTGTTAATTATTTTTATTTTGTCAAGAAATAAATTTTTTGTAGCATCTTTAAATCTGATCGTTCCTATTCATTTGCATGTGTTGTGAAAAATGAAAAAAAAAAAATTCAAAATACTGTAATTATCAATAATTTAATAAGACCTTCAAATTTTTATTATTTTGGTTGGCATTATTGAAAGAATTTTTTGTAAAAGATAAAATAATTCAATATTTATTCCTCCTCATTGGAAGCCTTTACAATAAATAAAAATAATTAGTTCAGTTTTATGTAATTTACTTTATTATAAATATAGTTTTTATTTAATTTTTATAAAATAGTAAATACTAAATTATCTTAACAGAAAATATTTTGTCTTTTAATAAAATAACTTTCAAATTTTTTGAGTTATTTAAAAATGAGAATTACATTTTGAATCATAGATAGGTACAAAGTACTAAATTAATTAAATAGCAGATAACTATATATTTTTTATAATATACATTAAATTTAAAATAAGGTTTCTCTGGTAAGATATGTATTTTATTATATGGTTGGTTTGATATTTCTTGGAAAATTTAAAAATAATTATTAATTAATTAATGAATGAATTGTTCTAATTTATTTCAATAAATTATATTTTTTGATAGATAAATAAATAAATAAAAAATATTTCTAATTTGAACTTTAAATATCTATCTCAGCTTATATTTGAAAATCTATTATTATTGATTGATAGTTTTATGTTAGGAGAATCTTATTCAGATTCACTTGTTTGTTATTTAAACTAAACTCTTCTTTCATCTGATTACCTGGATTTTACACTAAAATTTGATATTTAATCAGGTTAACTTAAAAGCACTTAAGATTTTGTTTAGATTTTTAATTATGGGAGATTTTCATATTCTTCGTAAGATTGATTATTTTTCTCTTAAGGAGTTCCATATTTATTTAAATCTACCTAAGTTGAGGATTTTTTTGCACTTCTTTTAATAGATGCTAGTGCAGATTAATTCAGTTGCATTGAAGGACTATCTTTGATTGTGATTTTTAATGGAGACTAAGGAGAGTAATTATCTAACTTAGCTTTAATATCATTTTATTTTTTTCTTGTTGGAGACTTATCCAAACTTTATTTTGAACCTCCTGTTATTCCAAGCTTATCTTCTACTGTGGAGCTCTATCGCTTTGTCTGTACAAATACACCGAGTATTTTACTACCTTTCTTTTTTAGCTATTTTTTATTTTACTAATCATGCAATTCTATTAATTCGTTCATTTTTTCTTCAAGCTTTTCTTTCAGTTTCTCTACTTTATCTACTGTGCTTATACTCTCAAAATCATTAAAAGGGATTCCCATTTAATCAAAAAACTTTAATAAAAATTAAATTAATTAATTAATTTTATCACAAATATGTTTTATTTAGCAAAATAATACTGATTGGAATAATTATTATATGTTACATTATGTGAATGGAGTTTGGGTCTAGGAGTCATTAAAGCAAGTTTTTCTTCTAATTCATATTTTTCTCTTTTTATTTGAGTGTTTTCAATTTCTAAATTCTCAATTTGCTAAAGGCAGGATTCATATTAGCTTTTTATATTTTCAAATTTGATTTTATATTCTTGAGTTTATTGAATTTGTTCTATGAACTTTTTTTCTTCATCCTCGAATTTTGATTTCCATTTTTCGTTTGATTCTCTCACAATAGAGTTTTCTTTGATAGCTCGTTGCAACTCTTCTTAAATGTTGTTAATCTTTGATTAATTAAGGTGTTATCAATTTATGAGTAAGAAGTAATTTACTTGCAGTTACATTAAATGTGTTTCTTCAGTTTATATTTTTTTAAGCTATTCAATCTCTTGCTTCTGTGATTCTCCTATTGCATAGAGTTTAACTTCACTTTGTTTGATTTAACTTTAATATTAAGATATCTCCTTATCAAGCTTTTTTTAAAAATTTATAGAATTCTAGTTATGTCTTTCGATTTCTTCCATCATAATGTTTATGTATTCAAAATAGGGTTTTATAACTAAATTATCTTGTAGCTTATTTTCAGTCGAAACTTAAATTCTAGATATACATTAAATTACATCCTGCTGAACACAAAATATCATTTCATTAATTATTGAGAAAAATGCTTTCATATCTTCACCATAAATGTTTTCTTATCTTTGTAAAATTAAATTATCGTTCTAATTTATTCTCTATAGCAGAATATATTATAATTAAATATTACTTTTAAAGGATTTCCAGTACTTCTTACAGCAAGAGACAAACAGTTTATGATGGTTTTTTGTTCTTTTAGTATTCTTTTTTAAGCTAGCTTAACATCACCAACAACTTAATCTAAAATTAAATTAAAAAATTAACCATTAAAATTGGTTTAGGTTTTGTATAAAATATTTTATTATTGTATAGAATTGTATGTACTTTATCACTCTTAACTTCCTTCTTCAAGGGACTTTGAAAAAAGACTGCGTGATTCTTTTTATTTGCAACTTAATTATGATGGCTAGAGCTATTTATTTTGAGCGACATATCTATTTAGGGGAGTAGCTAACTGTCATCATAAGTTGATTTTCTTTTGTGCTAAAGTATTTTATCACCTTTACCAATAAAATAAGAAAGATATAAAGTTTTTTAAAGAGGATTATGCTAACTTAAATAATTTGAAAACATTAATGAATACTAAATTATTTATTACCTTGATACTTCTTAAATACTGGGGTCCTAAACTACTAAAATGAGGTAAGTCTATTATTTAGCAAGCCAATGTTATCCCATGCGTCTAAATTTTCTGAAGATTAATTCTATGAAAAGTTTCTTTTGTTACTAAGAGATCTGTGAGTGATTGATTATTTCATTAAAGTTTAATCGAAAATTAATTGATGACTTAAATTTAATTTGTTTAAATATTGTTAATTCAAACTAAATCTTTTGGTTGTGAGCAATCAATCAATCAATCAAATGAATGAATGAATAAATAAATAAATAAATAATTGATTGATTATTTTTGTATTTTTTGTATGGCTTATTAACTATCATAAAATTTAATTATCTGATGGCTATGATAATATTTATAGTAGTTATTAGGCAATGTAATTACTTGTGACATATACTACAATTATATCTGTAGATCAAAAAAGGGCCACAAATTTCAATATTTATTATTTTATTTATTCTTTATCTATTAAATTCCATATTATTTCGAATTGCTATATTTTTAATCATGATTTTTATCTTTATAACTATTCTTCTAACAATTAATAGTTAAATACTTAATTGAAATACCAAATAAAATAATATGGCTAGCCTAAATTATCTATTTTAGTGGAAATAAAACAAAAAACTTTAATTAAAAGGATACCAAATTTCATAAATATTTAAAATACTTGATAACTAATCAAAAAAAAAAAAAAGAAATTATAAATATCCAAAATTTATAATATATAATACTTTAATAACTTAAAAAGTTTCTAAGATTTTATTTATTATCTCATTCATACTCGTATTTAAATAATAAAAAACTTTAGTAGAAAATGTAATTAATAATTACTCAAATACTAATATTAATTACATTTTAGAATTAAAAATAACCTTTTAAATATTTATTATTTATCAGTAAATTTTAATATAATTCAAATTGCTATATTTTTCACTATGATATTTATCTTATCAAGTAATCTTTTAGCAATTAATAGTTAAATACTTAATTGAAAATAATATAATTCAAATTGCTAAATACTTAATTGTAATACTAAATAAAATAATTTGGATTGCTTTTATTCTCATTATTTGAGTGGAAATGAATGAACTAAAAAATTATTAATTAACATGATATCAAATTATCAAATTATTTAAAGTAAGTATTTTAAATAGATGGACTCTTTATTATCAGAGTAATTAATAAAAAAAAAATGAATTTCTAAATATATGATATAATTTGATTGATGTTTTAAAAACTAAAAAGATTTTTAAGATTTTCTTTATCATTTCATATCACATTTAAATATAAAATATTGAGTAGAAAATGTTATAATTACTCAGATACGATTATAATTAATATCTAAAAATAACTATATACTTCAATATTTATCGTTTATCAGTATTTTTCAATGTTATTTCTAATTACTCTCTTTTTCAATAGATTTTTTCCTTTATTTTTTAAATAATTCTTTTGAATGTTCGCTTTAGTTAGATATTTAATTGAAATACCAAATAAAAGTACTACTTACGTACATACATTATCTATTTTATTTAAATGAAAGAAAAATTACCGTAATTAAAAGGATAGCAAAATATCTAAATATTTAAAATACTTTATTTAGATAGAATATTTATTAACCTAATAATCAAAAAAAAAACCAATTAGAATATCAAAAATTAATGATATAGTAATAAGAAAAAGCGTATTTATTTAATAGCTTAAAAGATTTTTTAAGTTCTTCTTTATCATCTCATACTCATATTTAAATTCAAGAAAACAAGACTTATGTAATACATGAAGATATAAAAGATTTAATTCTTGCTTTTGAAAAATGCTCCATTCTTTAAGCAGTGTCAATAAATCTAGATAATAAATTTATTAATGATTAAAGTATGTTAATATTAGGTCAAAGTATAGCAAAATGTATTAACATTTTAAATTTGACGTTAAGCTTAAAAAGTAACTTGATTAAGAAGTTAGGTGCTTTGTATATACTTTCAGATTTATCAAGTTGCTATTTATTATAAACTTTGGTACTTGATCTTAGCGAAAATAAAATTGGTCCTCAAGGTTCTACTAATATAGGGTCTGGCTTGGCAAAGCTTACTAATCTCCAAAATATAAAACTTAATCTAAGATTAAATATAATATATGATGAAGGTTTATCAGGTCTAGCTTCCGGCTTAGAAAAGTGTTATCATCTCTCAAATTTGGAATTAAACCTTAGTTACAACTATATTGGGCAAAAAGGTATATTATCCTTAGATTCTGCTCTTAAGTAATGCTAATTTCTTTCAATTTTATAACTTGATTTGTCTATAAATTCTATTAGTGATTAATGCTTAAAAAATTTGACTAATTCTATGATTAATTATAAAAGACTCCTTACTTTGACAATAAATATAATTGAGAATAAAATAAATTATCAAGATTGTAGCTTTATAAATAATTTAGCAAAATGTACTACTCTATCCTATTTTTAATTAGATTTAGGTTAAGATAATTAATTATTTCAAAAAAAACGAAAATTAAAAATTTATAAAGCAAAAAGACTAGTTTAAATAAAGATTAATTGATTACCATTTATTGATAAACTCAACTTTTTTAATAAGCTAACTATAAATAAATCTGAATTTTTTAGTATTTGATCAATCTATATATTTTATTTTTTTAAACTGCATTTATAAATCATAATTCAAAATATTTTTTTTATTAAATTAGATCTATCTTAAAAATTAAAGATTTTTATTAATTTAATAGCAATTTTTGGACAAGTTTTGCTTTAATTTTCACCAAATAAAGAGTTTATTATTGAAAGTTTTTTTGAGATATATTTCATAAAATGTTTCTTGATTTAGTTGTGCTTGATTATTCTTTTATAATGTAATTAAATTTGTTTTGTAATAGGATACCCCTCGAATTGGAATTGTTCATAAATTTTTTAATTTATTAACGAAAATAAAAGTACTTTGTCTGATAAAAATAAAATTGTATTCTTTAAAAAGTCAATATTACCTCACCTATGCGAGTGCATCTACACAGCTAAAAAAATTCAAATTGTAAACTTCATCAAAAATTATTTAGAACCCTATTTCAGACAAAACAAAGAAATATTTAATTTTTATGATAAATAATATTAATCAAAAAATATTCTTAAGCAGTATAAAATTAATTACAGAATTTTAACATATAATAAAAATAATATAATTGAAAAAAATGTTTTAAATTTAACGAGCTTCTTGTAATTTAAACAATAAATATGTTTATTCAAGATGACTTACTCTAATTTTTTTTATTTTTCGTTCTTGAGGTTTTTTAGAAAAATTTTTTTTGTTTTTATTATCCCAATAACTAATCCAAAAAAAAATTTATGAATTTCCAAAATTTATTTATGATATAATATGGTTGATATTTTAATAACTTAAAAAATTTTTAAGATTTTCTTTATCATCTTATACTCGTATTTAAATGGAAGATATTAAACTTTTATTAGACAATGTAATAATCAATTATTCATATTCGATTATAATTGATATCCAAAAATATCCACATATTTCAATATTTATCATTTATCAGTTATTATTATTTCGTATTGCTCTTTTTGTCAACATAATCTTTATCTTTATAGCAATTCTTTTTGCTGTTGATTCTAATTTCCTACATTATCTATTTTATGAAAATGAAAGAAAAAATACCTTAATTAAAAGGATTGCAAATTTCTAATTATATTTAAAATACTTTATTTAGATAGACTCTTTATTAACTTAATAATCAAACTAAAAAAACAAATTAGAATTTCCAAAATTAATGATATAATAATAAAAAGTGTATTATAGCTTAGGAGATTTTTTAAGTTCTTCTTTATCATCTCATACTCATATTTAAATTCAAGAAAGAAAAACTTATGTAATACATGATAATATAAAAGATTTAGGCCTAGTTTTTGAAAAATGCTCCATTCTTTAAGTAATATCAATAAATCTAGATAGTAAATATGTTAATGATTAAAGTATGTTAATATTAGGCTAAAGTATAGCAAAATGTATTAACATTCTAAATTTGATGTTAAGTGTAAAAAGTAACATGATCAAGGCAAAAGGTGCATTATATCTACTTTCAGGTTTATCAAGTTGCTATTTGTTATAAACTTTGGTACTTGATCTTAGCAATAATAAAATTGGACCTGAAGGTTCTACTAATCTAGGGTCTGGTTTGGCATAGCTTACTAATATCTAAAATTTAAAACTTAATTTAAGATTAAATATAATATATGATGAAGGTTTATCAGGTCTAGCTTCAGGCTTAGAAAAATGCTCTAATCTCTCAAATTTGGAATTAAATCTTAATTACAACTATATTGGGCAAAATGGTGTATAATCTTTAGTTTCTGCTCTTAAGTAATGCTAATGTCTTTCAATTTTATTACTTGATTTGTCTAAAAATTCTATTTGTGTTTAAGGTGCAAAAAAATTGATTAATTCTATGATTGATCATAAAAGACTATTTACTTTGAAAATAAATTTAATTGAGAATAAAATATATTATGGAGATTGTAGTTTTATAAATATTTTAGCAAAATGTACTAAGCTATCCTCTTTGAAATTAAATTTAGGTTTAGTTACAGAAGATATGATTTAATAAATTGTTCAATAATATTAAAGGCTTTAAAAGAAACTAGAAGCAAAACTTTTTAAAACAAAAAGGCTAGTTTAAATAAAGATTAATTGATTATCATCAATAAACTCAACTCTTTTAATAAGCTAACTAAAAATCTGACTTTTTTAGTATTTGATTAATTTAGAGTGAAATGAGTATTTAATTTACAAAAAGCGAAATGTAATATATCTTAATAACATAATAAATAAAGCTAAATAAGCTAAAAACAGCTTTATTTTTGAGTTTTTAGAAAGTTTTATATTCACAAAATGTAAAATATGAAATAATAAAAACAGTGTGTATTCATTCATTCTTATAACATGTCATTTTTTATAAATTTAGAAAAATTTTAATAAAAACTTTAGCTCATTTTTAAAGAGTGCTTAATTTATAAGGGTGAAGTTTGATAGGTTTTACTGTGTATACAAGAATCATTTGAATTTGGACTTTTGCAATCATAGATTATTCTTAAAATCTATTTTTTGACAATAAAATTATTAATCGAAATAAAAATTTTTTTTTAATTTTCTCTTTAATTGTGATTTGTATGTTATTATTTTGAATAGAAGAATTTTTGCTTTGTTAGTATAATAAAAACTTTCTTTCATTTTATGTATCAGTAGAGATTGAAATAAGTTTATATAATAAATTTTTTTCAGCTAGTTAGAGCAATTATTTATTCCTTTACAGATTAATCACTAAAATGATTTATTTTAAATTTAAAATACAATTTAATGTGCAACTGATAAAGTTTGTCTTGAGATATTGGTATATGTTGGTTGTATCGAAATTTGGTTAACTAAATAATTGATTAAAATCAATTACTCTTAATTAATTTCAAAAAATTAAATTTACTAATTGAATTATATCCATTTAAAATTTAGGTTTATTTATAATCAATTCATGACAACTCAAACAAGTATTCAAAATTTTAAGACTTTTCATTCTAGAATATTTAGCGCCTCTACATAGAGGAGAGCATCAGATTAAAATGCTAAGATGTAGTTTAGCTAAGCAGCTATGACTTCAATTTATAAAGGCATTAAGTAAGTATTTATATATCAATTCTTCAAAAATGTTTGATATCAAGAATTTAGATTTATTTTTTGATTTTTTATTATGACTTAATTGGATTAAAAGTAAAAAACTTGTATAAAAAAGAAATAATGATATTAGCTATATCTTAGGTTCTCATAATAGGACTGCAACTTAAGGATTTTTACCTTAGCTCAACAAAACTGAAGAGCCAGTTGATGTCATTGTATTATTAAAGTATTTGCTTTTAGATTTTTAACTATTTTTATTAGGAAATAGATGAAAAGTCTGATCTAAAGAGAAGGTTGGCAGAATTAAGGAGAAAGCATGATATTTTGAAGAACAAAGCCAATAAAAATGAAACAGATATAGAAAAATTAAAGGTAGCTTTATTTGTGAGGGGTTTGAGAGTTAAAGCATTTTTATTAATTATTTAGTTAGAAAATAAAGCTTTAATAGATGAAGAAGATGTATTAAATTCTCAAAAAGAAGGTGTATTCAAAGTAGCATATTATATTTATTCTAAGTTGTTAATACGATAAAGGATGTGAAATTAATGTCATTTAATTTAATAATTTATCATTTAGGAAGAAGAAAGGCTGAGAGAAGAGCAAGAAAACACTACCTTTTTAATGTAAGAAGCTGAGTGGACTAAAAAATCTTATCTTTTTATGAGAGATAGACTAAAAAGAGATAAAATAGTAAATTAACTAAAGTAATAAGCCATAGAAGAAGAATTATCTTGTGTTAGAAAATGCTATTAGCAAGCTGATTACTAATCCTAAATGAGTAAGCAATTTTCCGATAACGCCTAAAGAATTTTGGACGAAATGCTTAAAGTAATTAAAATATTTTACTGTAAAAATAGATATTAATATAAAATATAAATTTAAAGAACGTTGAAAACGAAAAAAATTAAATTGATAGCAAACTTAACAGCTTTAAAAATTAGCTAGTTATGTGGGAAGAAAATGAAAAAAAAAAGTAAATTTAAACATTAAAAAAAGTTACTTTGAGTTAGCTAAATATTAAATTAATTTATTAAAAATTAAAAAGACTTGACAGATCATTTAGGGAGAAGGAGATTGCTGAGCACGCAATTTACGATAAAGATGCTTAGGAAGTAATTTTTTTAAGTTTTGTTTCAATATGTAAAAAATCATTTTATAAAGAAAAAACTAAGAGCTTTATTATTAGTTCATAAGTTTGTAAGTGGAATGCTAAAAGATAAAATGGAAAGAGAAATGCAAAAATTTTAAGTGGTGGAGGAGTCCTTTTAAAAAATTAAAACAGCTACAGGATAAACAGAAATGAAAAATATAGTTACCAAAGTAAGGAAATTAGATTTTAAAATTTGATTCTAATTTGATTAAAAAATATAGTTTATAACCAGAGAATAAACTTATGGAGAGCTTTTAGGCTAGATAGCAAATCATGAAAAGAAAATAGATTATATCAAGAAGAGAAATGAAGGATTAGAAAATCAATTGGTTTATCTTAAATAAGATCTTGTTTCTATGGAAATGCAAATAGCACAAAAAAAGAACAAAGGAGGAAATAAGCATCATGAGGTACATCTCATTAATGATTTATTTATCTTGATGCCTTTTATATTAATATTTTACTTAATAAAAAAGTACCTCAAGCAAATAGATAACATGGATGAAAGGAGAAAACTAGCAGAATTAATGAAAGAAAAACTTCACTAGTTTTGTATAAGAATATTAACAAAATTTGATAAGGTAATAAGATGCTATTGTTTACTATAAAGAAAAATCTGATATATTTTAAAATAAAAAAGGTTAATAAAACTCAGCCTAGAAAATATAGTGAAGAGTTTGGAAAATAGCAGATTAAATAAGCATTTTAGTAAGTCCATAGAGTTGTAATGCAAGAACTGAAAGAATCTGAATAAAACGGTGATATAGACTATATCTTATCAGAATTAGAAAAAACTAAAATTGAAAAAGAAACATAAAAAGAAGATTTCCAACGTAAAAATATTCGTATAAAACCTACTCAAACAGGCAAATTAAACACTTCTCAATCTAGAGATTCATCATCTAATTCTAAGTCTACTCCAAACAATTCTTTCTATGAATCAGATTCTGACAGCAGTAACAAATTAATAAATTAATTACTTAAAAATAATTTATATATATATAATATACTTAAAGATGTAGATGAGAAAAATGAATAAGACTATTTTGATTTCTTAAGGGATGCAAGAAAAAATGAGGATGGTATTATTGCCAAAGTAACATTTAAAACATTTAAATTAATTTTGATAAAATATTTCATTTTTAAAAATAATTGCAAGAAAATTAAACATGAAAAAGAAAAGGAGCAAACCAACAATATGCCTCCACTTAGGTTCTAAAGTCCTCAAAAATAACAATGAAAAACTTTATAAAATCTTAAAAAATAGATAAATAAATAATTAATTAATTAATTAAATTAAACTTAAATTCAATTAATAATGCAAACAAAAAATCAAGTCAAATAACTTCAGCTTTTGTAAATAAATATTATGTGTATAGGAGTTATTTTTTTATTTTTATAAAATTCATTATTAAAATTAAAACAAACTTTAGTTTTTTATGATGATAAATTGCTTTTTCGCTTTTTCAATAACTTAACATTTACAAAATGAATTAGATTTTTAAATTTATAAAAAAACTGACATTTTTAATTTCAAAAAAAAGAATGACTTAGCAATCTATTTAAGAATAAAATAAATTTTTATTAATTAGTTTAAAAAATATCACTTAAAATTACAGCCATCCTTTAAATATAAGCTCTTGTATTTTTTATAAATTAATTAATTAATTTATTCATTCATTCATTTGTTAGTTTATTTTTTTAATTTAAACTTCTTATATACTAATCCTTTTCAATGCTTCTTTATCGTGTTTCGGTTCCATAGTATAGTGGTTAGTACTGGGGACTTTAAATCCCTTGACCTGGGTTCGAATCCCAGTGGGACCTGATTTTTTTATATTTTAATTAGATTGAAATTAAACCAATAGAGTAAAAACAAATATTTTTAAGAGAGATTCATTATGGGAAGTTAAAATATCTTTTTGTTTATTTAATATATGCGATCATTACTTTTTTTAATCAAATTTATACCAGACAATAATTTAATGATATATTTTTAATTTTTTTTGAATTCGTTTAGAAATTTTAACAGACAGTTGTTTGAAGTATATGAATCATTAATTAATTTTATAATTAATTTTTTGCAAAAAAAAGATTTAATTTATTTGATACAATCCTAACTGCGCTTTTCTGAAAAGTAGTATTATACAGGGCTATACGATGGCAAGGGTAGCTGTATTTTATTGCTCTTCATTAGTGTTAGTCGCAGTATACCGTCTCAAGAAAAGGGTAATGAAGAGTTTTTAAAAGAAATAAGTTTTTTATGTATTAAATATCCACATTTAATACTCTTTAATTCATTTTCTAATTTGGGAGGATTTCTAACTGTAAAAAAAATACACAACACCAGATAAGCTATTTTAACCACAGTTTAGAAAGAATCTCATAACTGATTTGAAAAAAACAATCCTATTAATCCCATAATAGCTTTGTTCGCATTTCTAAGACCTAATTCTTGTGAAAGTGGGTGAGCCCCTCGCTGTCCTCGGATTCGCGCCAATAGTTGAATATAATAAAATTAATAAGTTTTTAATGATAAAGTTTTTAAAATCTAAATATTCAACAAAGACAATAAAGTCATTCCTTTATTTTTTTTAAAATGTATAAAAATATTTTTTCAAAGATAAGAGAGTAGTTCATTTTAAAGCAGCAAGTTTAAAAATTGTTTTGAAGTAGATTAAGAGCAGACACAATTTTTAAAAAGATAAAAAGAAAGTTAAAAAAGATAAAAAGAAAGAAAGATAAAAAGTAAAAAGGAAAAAAATCATATAAAAAGAATTAAAAATTTAATTAAAATAATGAAAAAAAATTAAGAAAAAAGAAACCAAAATAGATTAATTAACTAACATATTCATTCACATAAATAATTATAAATTTAAAAGCATTACATAAATAAAATAAAAATATATAAAAAATACTAATATAAATTAAACATACCTATTCTTATAAACATATTAAAATATCTTACTTATTTATCATATTTTCATTCATCATAATTAATTTATGCTGCTTGTATTTTAATTAAGCTTTTCTTATCTGATTAAATTAGTTATTTAATTTAAGTTGGGTTTCTTATTTTTCAGTTAAAATTTATAAATATCTTTAATTCAGCGATTTAGATTTTGAATATCTTTCATTTTGTAATGTAATAGCGAAATTTGTAAAACCACATATTTAACTTTTAAAAATGATTTATCATTTAAAAATTTTTATTTTAAATGTTTTGACATTAATATATATCATTTTAAATTTAGATTCTTTATTTCTCTCAAAGTAGCTAACACTTTAAATGATATGGCTTTATTTAAAAATATAAAAGTAATTCACTTCAAAAATTATTTTAAAATAAAAGTATTCACTTAATATAAATTAATAATTATATCATCTCAAATTTAATTGAAAATTTTAGAAAAAAATTAGAAATTTATTTCAAGGCATAATTTAATAAAAGATGTTGAAATTAATTAATATCTAATTTGTTAGTATTATTTAAGAAAGAATAAAAGCGAATTTGAAATATTATTTATGATAGTTCAAACTTTTAATTAATATTTATGGCAATAACTTAATATTTTATGTATTACAACACTCAAATTTATTTTCTATTATTAAATGATAAAAAAAAATAATTTTACTTATTTTTAAATTAATTTATGATAGATTGAAACAAAAATAAAATAATGCTTAGTTTTATAAGTTTAAGTTAAATAATAGTTAAATTTCTACTTTAGAAATAGGTTTATTTCTTATAAATAATAAGTCAATCTTATGAAATTTTATTGAGAAAATTTCCTTTAAATTATGGAAAGTTTGATGTAAAAAATATAATAGAAAATTGTTAATCATTTGATTATCTTTTTTTATCTATTAAAAAGAATAATTTTCGTGATAGAAAAATTTCATAAAAATATGTCTGTTAATATAAAAAAATAAAATAGAAAATAATTATCAACAATTAAATAAACTTTATTTTGTGAGTTTAACATAAATATTTATTTTTACCTATTATAAAATTAAATAACAAATTATTAATAATTAAATAAGTTTTATATTCATTGTTACCTAAATTTATTACCCATCAAAGCATTATAACATCTAAAACATCCAAAATGGAATGTAGCAAGTACCTTCAGGAGCTATAAATTCCAACAAAACTTAATAGAAAAATTTCATAAAGAGTTTGTGAATTGAAGAGGAAAAATCATTAACAACTATTTTGTAAATACTCTACAAAATTTATCTAAGAATATTAAAAGCTCTTTTGTTTTGATTATATTTCCTTCAATTTACCCATACTTTAATATGGGTGGATGCATAATTAATTTTTAATCAAAAATAAATTAAGGCTTTTGAAAAATAAATAAATAACTATTTTGAGAAAAGAGAGGAAAAAATTTTCAAAAATTAATAAATTAAAACTTTATTAAAGAAAAAAAAAAACTAAGAGAGAAATCTTTAGGATTTAAAAAAATGAAATAAAATTAATAAACTGATTTTTAACAAGTAGGTATTTGTTGATAAAAGATGAAAATATTTTATTGTGCTAAAGTTTTTGATTTCACCTGTTAGAAATAACAAAAAGCCTGCGATTACAATAAGTTTTTAAGATTTATATTGAAAGCACATTCAAATATATCAACTTTTTTCAATAAATACTTATTTGCTAATAAATACAGTGAAACCGCCCCATAGAGCAAGACAATAAGTCTCTATACAGTTTTTCAGGTTTTAAAAGCAACGAATGCAAACTAGATTGAGATTAATAAGTTTTTAATTCTAATGATAAAATAAATTATTTTTATTTATCGTCTAATTGATATCTATTTTGCATTTATCGTTTCTTATCTTTCCCGGATCCCTCTTATTCCCGCTTTTTTATTACCATTTTTGAGGAGGACTAGGTACCAACAATCGAAGAATAATGAAGCAGCAGAATCTCTCACATCAACTTGATTAATTTTTATAAAAAAAAGATATTTTTAAAAAAGAAAAAGAATAAAAAAGAAAGAAAGAAAAAGTACTCAAAAATAATAAAATACAAATGAAATAGAAACAAATAAATAAATAAATTTGATTAATAAAAGAATAAAATAATGAACTAAAAATACAAAACAACATCAATAATAAAAATAATTAACAATTAAAAAGGCAAATAGACAGACAGCTTTAAAACTTCACTTAAATTTTATTTATTTCAGTAATTTAAAAAGCAAAAAATAAATCTATTTATTTATTTGATAAAAAATTAAATAAAATTATTTTTTGCTTTTTTATATTTAAAATTTATATGAATTTTAAAAAGAAAGTAATTATTTTACTTATTTATTAAAATTATTCGAATAAGAAAGATCATTTTTTTTATATTTGATGAATTTGTGTATAAAACTAATCAACTTTACTTACATATATTTATTGCATAATCTAAACTTAAGCTTTTAATTTGTTTCAGCTTTAAATACTCTTAATATAAAGCATAACAATTTAAATATTAATAAATAAAATTAATATATATAAGTATAATAATATTATTGATAATTAAATATTTATAAATCATACTGATATAATTTTATTTTAAATAAAATTAATTAAAATATATTTTTAAAACTTCATAAAAGCTAAAAACTCAATTTTACGTTGTTGAAATGGCTTTTGTTTTTAGCTTACACTCTAATTTTTTTCTTAAATATTACTTTATGATTAGGAAAATATGTTTAAATTTATTCAATCAATAAAAGTAAATAAATAGGAATAAAAAAAATAGATAAATGCTTTTTCCTAATTAAATATTGTTGAATTTTATCAAACTTCTTTTATTTAATACTTAATCTCTATGCTTTAAATGTTTTAAAATGGAAAATACAACTAAAGAAATTTATTCCATAATTAGAATAGTTGAGATTTGAACTAGAAATAAAAACTAATATTAGAAATTTCTTTTATCAAGTAGTAAGTAAGTATAGTAAAAAATAAAAAACTAATTTACATCACACAACTTTTTTTGAATAGAATTTGATTTGTGGAAAATCAAAGTCAAAATTAATTCATTTATTTCTTTTATAAGATTGTGGTAAGAAATGCATCTGTCCAAAATTATTCATCTATCAAAAAGAATCTCTAAACAAATTTACTAGCAACCTTACAACAAATTAATTGTAAAATCAATCTCGTTTGAAAGATAGTTCAAATACTATAAGAAAATAAATTGAAAGCTAATTAATTATTAAAATAATAAAATAAAATAAGTCAAGACAAAAATCAAATAGCAAAAAAAAAATGAAATCTTTATTCTTACTTGGTCTTTTAGTTACTTTAGTTTCTTGCACCGGAAACGTCTACATCAACGAAAAAAGCATTGCTTGCATTTCCTAAATTCCTTTCCCCTAGGAAGCTGTTAATGCCCTTTTATCAACTCCCAACTGCAACTCTTTCTACACTACTCTCACCACTGAAACCTCTTTATTGAAGAAAGTCAACTTCATTACTTTGAGCCTCTGCCTTGCTGAATTAAAGTCTGTCCCTGATGCTGCTGGTCTTGTTATCCACACTATTGTTGATAAGATCCACGAATGCACCAATATTCGTTTATAATCTGGCTCTGAACACAACTTAAGAGGTTGATATCTAAGCTAAAATGATTGATATTATATAAAATAATAGTTAATATTTATAAAAATAATAAAATGTACTTTTACAATTTTTTTGTTTAATTGAGAATGAAAAAATAATTACTTTTATAAATATAAAAATGCATAATTAATTAATTCATTATATTTTATTCATTAGATTAGAATTAAATTCAGATACATCTTTTAAAATTATATTTTTAAAATGAAATTAAAATTAATTTCTTCAAACAAAATAAATTTTATATTTATTTTATAGAAATACAATAAGAAAAAAATTATTTTATATTTTGTATTTTTAAATTGATTTAATCACTAAAATAATGATCATAAAATTAAAAATACTATCAATTGATCAATCATTAATTAAATCTTCTTTATGTTAATCCTACTTAATAAGGATTTCTGGAATTTTAGTTCCCATAAATTTTCAATATATTTCCTAAAACTGAATTTTTCTACCTTAAATTTATTTTATAGCTAAAATAATATTTTTCTAATGACAATTACAAAAATTTGTAAATAAAATTATATTAATGAAATATTATTATTAATTCACTATTGTTAATTTTATTAATTATTTAATAGCTTTGCCTGTAATTCTTATTTTTATTATTTAATCTCTTCTTCAAGGACTTTACTAAACTCTAAAACTTTTTTAATTTCAATAGAAACATAGGCTGCACCTGATAAAAGCAAAATAGTTGAGGGTAGTACATAGATTCCTTTTACTAAATTTTACTATGCTTAAAAATGAATAATAGAAAGAATTAAGGCTGATAAATTGATAATTAACTTATGCTTTTCTTTTTCTTTTACATTTATTTCAGTATCATTAACCTTCTGTACCATTTTCTTAGCTACTTCTTTCATTTCTTCCTCACTTAATGAAAACTTAAAATCTGCAAAAAATTAATCAGAAATATAACAATATAAGAATGCTAATAGGCACATAATAATAAATTCTGGAAGTGTGTACTCTCCAACAGCGACTTCAAATTCTTTTAAAACTTATTTCTCATCTAAATTACCTTTAAAAGCAAAACCAATTTATCCAACTTTAAATTGGAAAATATTATCATTCATTTTTATTTCAATAATTTCATTATTTTGAGCCAATTCTGGCACTTAAAAATCTGTGATGAGATTGTCTTATTTCTGCCCTAAAACAGTAATATTTTCAATCTTATTAATATCATAATAAGATATTTTTATATCTCCTTCAGAAATTTCTTCCAAAGTCTTAACAATATAAATAGAGTTATCAAATACCTCTACAACCTTTTTAGTTTCTTCTGATAATTTGAATGGGTGATTTTAATAAAACTATTTAATTTAAGACAATTTTGACTCATTTTAAGCTAGAAATAAACTTTCGTTTTTCATTTGCTATACATTTTCTAAAAAGTTACCTTACTCATTTTATTACTATTTTAAGCTTTCATAGTATTTAATTATGTTGTCCTTATTTAATGAAATTTACTAACAATTTCCTTCAGCTAGTATTTGTAATAAACTATTTGATAATTTGTAATCATCTAAATAAGCATCGCTATTTGTTAAGACTTAACTCTTTAACTCTTTTACTTCTATTGGAATTTATTCTTATTCTAGATAATTTACATTGTACCAATCTTCCTTTTATTATTTACCAATCGTTTTATATATTTCTACCTTTCTATATAATCCCATATTTTATTGTGAATTAATGCTAAATAATTTATCTTAAATTATTTTAGTGGCATCAAGTTTTAGCTAACCTGAGCAATGAACAATTTAGTTTGGATTTAAATCTTTTGCTGTTATATTCTTAATTCCTTTTAAGTAGTTTTAATATTTACTCCATTTAATAAAAAATGGAATATTCTAATAAAATTTGTATGAAGTTAACCCTAATAAACTAATTCCGATAACATAATTTTGTATTGGGAAGGATAAAAAATCTTATCTAATTATTTTCACTTCCTATTATTTATTTTAAGTATTAATATCCATTTTAATAAATAAATAAATCCACTAATCTTATGGTATTTTTAATTTAATTAATTAAATATATTTATTTCTTTATATTTCTAAAGATTTACTTTTTTATTAATAAAATAAACAAAGATACAATCTTTTAAAGCTTGGCTGGCTATTCATAAATTTAATTTTTTTCTTATATTATTTAGAAATAAGATTTTCCTTATCTAATTTTTGATCAATTTTTATCTGGTATGAAATATACTTAAGGTTAAATTAATAGATTAAATAATAGTATTTGATTTTTTTTAATTTAAAAATTAAAATATTTCTTGATTTATTATTTATTTTATGTATTAAAATCCATTTTAATAAACCCAATAATCTTCTAGTATAATTTAGTTAAATATATTTCTTTTTAATATGTCTAAAGATTTATTTACTTCAAAATTTTTTTATTCAAAATATTAGGTTTTTTTTTATGAAAAATTTATTATTTAGAAATAAGCATTTTTCCTAATCTGATTTTTTATCAAATTTCTTGATATAAATTAACTGAGAATTAAGAGAGAAGATTTTGATATCCCATTCATTTTATTTAGAATAGATTCAAAATTTTATTTATTTAGTAAGAATTATGGTAAGCTAAATAATAGGATAAACTGTATTTGATTTTTTCTACTTATATTTCTTGGATTTATTATTTATTTTGATAAAATCTTTAAAATTTGATCAAATTTTTAAGTGTTAACATTTATTTTTAACTAAAAAAAGATAATTTCCAGCATATATTATTAGCTAAACGAATAAAATAAAGCAAAATAATTTTTATAAAATTAAAAAAAAAAATATTACAAACTATACTGAAAATTTAAAATAAATAGCAGAAAAAATAAATTTCTTTTTTGTGCCTTGAATAAATTTTTTAGATTTATAATGGAAAACTGATTAAAAAGTACTTAGAGGAAGTTTATTTGTAGATTTTTTAAGTATCAAATATAAATTAACAAATTTTTAAATATTCAACTTTACTATCAAAATTAAACCTTATTATAAAAGCCATAAAAAAATTCTTCCTTAATTATGTTTTTAGTTTATTAATTTTTACAGAAATAATATAAATTGTAAAAAAATATGTTTATGTATGTATTAGTACTTAAGCACATTAAATTTTAATTAATTATTAAAAAAATGTTTAGTTTATAAATTCAAAATATATTACAAGATATTTTTAATCCTTTTATTTTAATATTTATGTTAATTATCTATTACATTATTGATAGATACGTAAATATTACTAATATTTATATTTTTATTGGCTTTTTAAGTAAATTATTTATTATTATTAAAAATTTAACCTTTTTACTAGGATTAATTTTTTCATAAATTTCTGTTTAACAATTTTATGTATTAAAATAATATTTTATTTGACCATATAAATTAAAAAAAGGATTGTTAAAAATAAATAAGTAAGCTCTCTAAAAACTGTCTTAATTTATGTAATTATTTACAAAAAAATATGAAACTAATTTATTTGAATTATTAAGAAAATATGAAATTAAATAATTCAAATTTCAATATTTAAATTTAAAATTTATTTAAATAATAAAAACAAAATTGTTCTTTAGAATTCATAAAAAATAATTTATTTCTGTTAAAAATGAAAAAAAGCAATAATTAATGTTTGTTATTCTAATTTATAATAAATATATTTTATCAATTTAAAAATTATTTTATAACTGAAGATTTAATTAGGCTTATAATAGTTTGTTTTATTTATTTATTTTCTTGTAATTTATTTTTTTATTTTGTGGATATTCTATCTTAATTTTATTTTTTATTTTATTTGTTAATTTTATTTATTTATTTATCTATTTGCTTTTTATTTTGTTTTTATTTATTTATTTGTTTGTTTGTTTTTTATTTTATTTTTTCATATTATTTGATTTTTGTTTATTTTTTAATTTTAAATTTATTTTCTTTTTTAAAAATGAGATCTTTGGATTTTTTAAAATGATAGTTAGATGCGAGCTATTTGTCCTTCTGAGCGATGTGTCCTTGTACCTAAATTTTAATTCACTTCGAACCGCTGCCATTAAGTGCTTATGATCTTTATATAAGAATAGATCATCAGCTTTTTACATGCATCTATGTGCAAATCCTATATAAGAGGAGTGGATTCCTAATATATGTGTTTTTAAAAACTTGTGATTTATTCCCACTAAAAACTTGGCAGTTATAATTAAAAAATATCCAAACGGGGCTAAAATGTTGATAACTTCTTATTCTATGATTAAAATATTGCTATAATAGTCAAGAATTAAGATTATCTAACATTAAGACTAAAGTCTAAGTAATGATAATTCAATTTTGATTAATCAATCCATAGACTATAGTCATCATAATTATTATTTTGGTTATTATTGATCTTGTCATTTATAATCCTTTAAAGGATTTGGTTTTTTCAGTTCTGTTAATTCTTGATCATTTTCTGAGCCTCTCTCAATACTAGCAGCAGCAACAACAACTACAACAACAACAAGTACTACTCTTTTCTCTCATTTCTGTGATCTGTCTTTGTGTCTTTCTCTCAATTTTAATTTGATTATTTGTTAATAAGAAAAATATCTTTTTTTTTTAATTAATATTATGTAAATTTAAGATAAATATCTAATCTTTGTTTATTTTAGAAAAATTCAAAATTCGAATTTACCTCCAAAATATTATCAAATAAAAATTAATCAATAATTAATTTTAATCAACGATTTGCGATTATTTGTATGAATGTTTTTGAAATTAATAAATTTATTTTTTTATTTAATCATACCAGCTTTACAACAATAAAAATAAATACTAATTATTCTGAAAATAAAAATGAAAAAAATTTTTTAAATTATTCTAATAAATATTTAATTTTTAAACATCACAATGCAAAATAATTAAATAAGAAATTTATAAATCATTGAAAAAATAAATAAGTATTGATTGCTTTATAGAATTGATTAATTAAAATAAAAATGTTGATTCTTAGTAAATATTGATAAATAAATTATGTTATAAATAAACAATAAATAAATCAGAATGAATACTCTGATATACTTTATTAATTTATTTTTAATATTAAAATTAATTGGTATAAATAAATATTATTTTATTCAATTTTTTGATTCTTCTAAATCAGCTGTGCTTAATATATCTTCCTCCATAGCAATATTAATTTCTACTTCACTTTATTCATTTTAGCTTATTTCTTCTTATTCTTCATTTGTATTTGATTCTAAATTTAATTAAAATTTAATTTTTGTTAAAATCTAAATAGAATATTATTTTTTTTTACATAATTTGGAGAAATCATAAACACCAATATTATTGCTCTTTATACCTTATTTAATTAGGTAATTTATTTTTTATAGATAATCATTTCCTAAACTCAAAAATTCAAGGATGCTAATTTCAACAATTTCAACATCTGGTATACCCTCTAAAATAAGCTATTCGGTTTAACTTTTACCATCCAAAGTTTTTCTATCAAAATTTAAGTTTGTTAAAGCATTCACTTTGACTATTTATTTTCTATTTTTTTAATTTTAAGGCTTATTAGTTCATATTATTTGGATAACTAAAATTATTACGTTGCTGGAATAAATAATGGTACTTCATATTTATCAATTTAAGCTAAAGTAATATAATCTATTCCCATTGCTTAAAGGTATTTTTATATCTATATTTGAAAAAAATATTTTAATTTACAAAAAAAAAAAAATAAAGTAATAGATTACTGTTGGATATTTGTTATGGTAAAAAATGAATTTTGTAGGACTTGCCAATTTTTAATCACCGTAGCACTTAGAAATAAATTTCAAAATTTCTGGGTGAGATTAATGGTACATTGAGTAGTAGAGTGAGCTTAAAATAAAATATTAATTGTTGAAATTTATAGCCATCGAATCAAGGTAATTGCTTGGATTGGATAACTTAACTGAAATATCATTAAGAAGTTCGCCTTATCTATCTTTAGAAATAGATAAAAGCATCAAGGTAGATATATATTCTGAGCTGCTGAATCTCCAGAACTTAAGAGCTTTTTTCAAAAATTCATTTAAGGTATCGCTGTGGAAACCAATTCTGTATAAAGACTCAGTTAACATCAAATAATAGCTCCTGTAAGAAGCCATATTATCAATAATTAATCTGAGTGTTTTATCTATGAAGTCATCTTATCTTATTCTTAAATTACAGAAAGAAATTACACAGAAAATTCTGTCTTCACAAGACATAGTGAAGAAATTTCCTCCTATTTCTTGTAGGATCAATGTTAACAATTGTTGGTCTTTCATATTTAATTCTGCAACTCTTTAATAACAAATAAATAAATAAATAAAAAATTAGAAATAAAAATATTTATAAACTATAATTGAATAATTTACTTTTGTAATATTCTTCTAATATCAGGGAATATCATACGCTTGCAAATTTATGGGAAATATGCAATGAGTTCTTAGATAATTGGTGTGTACAAACCTCCTGTAAAAGGTATTGATGTAAATAAATTAGTGTATACTGAATCGTTGGCACTGCTTATGTTTTCCTTCAACGATTTTACAATGAAATAATGATCTTATTTTAAGTAGTGTGCGGGCATTCTTAAAATAGCAGCTATGCTATTTAAAATCTATTTAATTGCATAAATTTTATTTAAAATAAATTTAAATGAATAAAAAAAGCTTACTTAGGCTGGTTAGTTTGAATTCATTGATGCAAGTAGATTTTTAAAGTAGATATCATATTATTCTCTGTTATTGCTGTAGTATTGAGTGTCGTGCTTTGCTATTAAACTCAAAAGCTTTCCTTTTTGGTTGATGTCGACAATATATTGGTTTTCGAACAAACTTTTAGCATATTCAACCTTTAAATTGTTACTATCAAGTAATCTAATTTGATAAATAAAACCAATATAGGAGTTCAACTCGTTCTTTTTGTTTGAACTGTAGCATATGTCCAAAACCTATGCCATAAATTTATAGAAAGACTCCGAGCGATAACCCAAACTTTCCAATCTCAATAATATTTGATAGATGTTAATCAAACGAATAGAATCAGGTTGTTGCTTCAAGTTCTTGAGAATTTCAAAAATTAGCTTACGGAAAATTGAGTCAAATTTAACAATATCTTGCACAAATCTTGTATTATCCTTTATGCAATTAATAAGCATCTTAGCAGGGAAGATTTTAGAACATTAAAGCACATAAATAAATAAAAACAGTTTTTCTTAGTTGTCATATTAGTCTTAGGCAAAGAACATTTCTAAAAACTATTTGAAAAATAAAATAAAATTTATATTATAAAATATTTCTCAAAATAAATAAAATAATTTTTGTGAAATTTTGCTTGCTATTTTTTAATAACTTATTTTAAAATCTTTATATTTGATAAATATTTTAATATTTGATAATTTAATCACCTTATGAACGAATTAAGATTCAAGTTGTTTATTCTTTAAAAACTAACTAGTCCAAATTTTTCTAACTTCTTTGTATTCTGAAGAACATATCATAGCTTTGCAGATTTAGCCATCTGAATCGTTTTAGCGAGTATTAACATAATTTTAGACAGATTTAGTCATTAGATCTTTTTTGAATTGGTTAAAAATAATTGAAGATTTTAAAGAAACAATGACAGCTAAAGGATCCTTTTCGATGTATTCTTCAAATTATTTTTGAAGCTCGTTAAAGAGGTCAAAATGACGATCTCTGTGATGATAAAGAGAAAGGCAAAGACGTATTTAAATAGGCTTTGAAAGCTTACTAACTATTTCTAATTTTTCTTAAGAATTTTTATTGCCAAAGAAGGACTCTAAAAGGCTATCGAAACTCTATAATAAAAATTATTTTTAAAATTATAAATTTGATAACAAAATAATTACCTCTAAAGGAACTTTCTTTGAAGCTAATTCAATTAATGATATATTAAAATGGTTTTTAATTTAGCTTTCATACTATTTGCAAAGCTCTACAATAATAGAACTATTGGCTCTTATGTATTTATCACAATAATTAATAATTTTATCAATCCTATAATTCAATAATTGTTCATCTTTTTCAGAAATTCTTTTTGTCAATTCCTTTATTAAAATATTCATTTTAGCTACATCGGTTTTCTTTTTTTTATTGAATTAAGTTATAAGCTCTATATAATCTAATAAATAAACTGATTTCATATTATTTGGATGGTGCTTTACAGTTACTATAATCATATCCTTGATTTCTTCTAACAAATCCTAAGGGAAGGAAGAATAAATCAGATACTAATATCCTTGCAAAATATTTAAAACATTTGATTCATTTAAAGAATCCAACTTTTCTTTTAAGTCAACTCTTAAATCATATAACACTTGAGGAATCTTTTTTTATAAATGAAATTAGAATAACAATAAAATAATTAATTTAAAAAATTAATAAACAAAGTTTAAATAAAGCATCAGATATAAAATGAAATTACCTTGTATTTAGGAGGGGTAATTTAAGGCTCGATATAAGCTATGCATTTAAATATCAGACTTTTCTATTGAAGGTCAAGTTATTCGTAAATGTTTGGCAAGAACTTAGTAAGCAAATCAATTAAAATAAGTTCTCTTCCAGAATTAAATCCTTGTTTCAATGATATACTTTACATAAGATTCATGACTATGAAAGGAGTCAATTTAGAAGAATCTTTTTTTATTTCTTAAATTAACTGCTAGCAAATTTCTTCACAATTTCTACCAATATGAGAAACATCAAAGTGAACAGTTGCTAATTATTTTATGTTATACGAATCCTTTTTAACATACTCTACTACTCTATCTATACAATCAGCTATCTTAGTTTCCATATTGTATAATGGAAACTTTAAGTGTTTGGATTTTCTCATCCAAAATATTAAATCAAGTAGCTCTTTTAAATAAAAATAATATTAAATAATTACAACCAATCATATCAATTTAAAAAAACCAAAAATGTTTATTTTTGATTTAATTTTTCTATTAAAATATTTTATATTTTATTTACATGCATTTTAAATAAGCTAGAGAAATCATTTGAGATTTAAAAAATAGATTGTTTATAATAAATAAATGATTAATTACCAACTTCATTAAAACTCTATAAATTGTTTGCTATTTTTCCAGTTAACTATTAATATAGAGGATCTTTGAGAGCCTCAAAATCGGTTTTTGACATATTCTATTTAAATATCCTTGCGAAAGAGCGAGCAGTAGAAGATAAATGTTCAGATTTATAAATATCCTCATTTTCTCTGTAAATCTTCAAGACATCATTAATGCTTTCAGAGGAATTTATAGCTGTAAAGATGCTTTCATAGTTATTAATCTTTTCTAATGTTTAAGGCTAAGCACTAAAATGGAATCTAACTTAATTAAAATTTAATTAAGCTAACCTACTTAAAGTGCATCTTATATTAATCTTATTATTTTTGGAAGTATGGATCATAGTTTGTCTCCAAAATCCAACACGAAAATTGCTAAACATATTTGCTATTTGAAATAATTATTGCTTGTCTATGGCTTTGGACTATATAATTAATTGATTTAATTTTTTTTAATATTTAATGTACTTATTAATTCTGTATTTTGATTAGCTATTAATTAATAATTTATGCATTAATTCATGTACAGAATTATTAAATTGTATTTTATTTTATATCTAATATTAGATTTTTCCAATACATTCTAAAATATCTATTCACATTTAGCCTTTTATAATTCTTTGAATAAGCACATCTACCAAATTTTTTTACTTAGTAGAAGAAATTTTTTATTAACGAAATTTATTTTTACATTTTCTAGAAATTCTAAAATCAAAATTTGTTAAATTGTTACTTTAAAATTATTTTATTTTTGAAGGATTATTGTATACAATTTAACATCTAGAAAATTTATTGGATATTTGATTTTTCCATAGTGATATCAATAATTAAAAAATCAAAAACATTAATTTAGGTAGAGCTAGCAAATTAATTACCAGCCATTTAAGTTTTTTTTCAAAAATTTTTCTAAATTAAACATTTATTATTCAAAACCAGTTTTGAAAAATGGAAATTTTATTAGTAATTTCATACAAAAATAATTTATCAAAACAATTAAAAAAATAGTTTTTTGATGATAATTTATTTTCTAAAACTGGATAAAATCTGAAAAAAATTCAATTTTTATTTTTTCTATAAGCAGGATAAATAAATTATTTTATTGTTTAATTTTTTAATTTACTTTTAAACAATTTAATAAATTATTTTTCATAACATTTTTTTTATTTTTAAGGCTTTTTGAATTAAAATATGAATCAAATAAAAATAGAAAAGGTATTTGATTATGCTTATTAGCAATTTATTAAATTAAAAAATATATTTTGATATATAAAAATGTTGTATTAGCTAGTTTCAAATAGCTAAATAATTATTTTAAATATCCTTAGTTTCTTATATTTTATTATTTAAGAAGAAATTTAATTATCTTTAAAAGGCTTTTAAAGAAACAAAGAATAATTTTATAAACCTAACAAGATAAACAAAACAACAAAATATACTTTAAATAGTAATTAAAATAATTGAAAAAACTTATTCTAATATTATTGTCTTTTATATTATAAGATAGATGATTTATTTGATTAAGTAGAATAATGTCATTAAAAATATTAGAATACGAACGTAAGTAGTTACTGATCAATTAAGAGAATGAGAGAGACTTGATTAAAATGTTATTTATCTTTTATATTTTAGTATTTCTAATACACCCAAATCAATCAATCAATCAATCTATATATTTATTTTAAGGAAGGGTGAGTGGTGTTTTTCTTGAGGTGTAGTTTGATAAATTTTACTCTTTTTATTAGATTTTTGGAAAATGAATATATTTTAATGTAAGAAAGGGCTGAAATATATATGAAAGATATCTGATTTTCTGTTATAATCATGAACTTACTACGTAAGTAATAAGTTTTTATATATTTAGTAGTAGAGAGTTACTTCCTTTTTAATTTAATTTATTTATTTATTTATTAGATTTTTATATTTTTTTATGTTTTTTTTTTTCAATAAATTTTATTTTTGATAGCTAAAATATTATGGAAAAACTCGAAATGCTTGAGGATTAATTAGTTAGCTTTTCAAGTCACTTAGCTGACAAAACAAAAATCATGTTATTTATTTCTTTATATTTTAAGTTTAGGTTTTACTTCCTTTCATAAATATTTATCAATTCAAATTTTTTCATAAAAAAGCAAGTAAGCTTCTTAATCTAAAGCGTCTTTATTACTGCATTCTTAAATGCTTTCGTCATCGCAATAAAACCACTATTAAATATTAAAGAAAAATATTTTTTATTTGACATTAATAAATTTTCTTTTTACCTTATTATCATTTCTCTTATTAAAAGATACGTAATGGCCTATATCTGCGCTTCCTTAATGAATGATGACACCATTCAATGAATATTTGGTGCTTTCATTTCCACTATTTGCATAATATCTAATTTAAAAAATGATTAATTAATAAAAGAAATTTTATTTATTTTTTGAAATTTTACTTGGAAATATCTAGAGTTGAGGGATAGCTTATTTATTATTTAATTTTTGTTTTATAAGGGAACATTTTAAATCTTTTCAAATGAATGACTAAATATTTAGGTATGTTTCCTAGTTGACAAGATTTAATTGCTCTAGATGTTTTTGTGCACTTCTCACATTTATATTCGCCATCAATTTCTTCAGGCTTAAAGAAAAGATCCATGCAACTATTTAAGTCTTTTAGGCTCTTAGACTCTATAGGAAGACTCAAATCTAAGAATGGATCAAATGTACTAGAAATATATTTACACTTTTAACACTAAACTTTAGATATAAGCTGCCCACAAAAGAGTCTATCTACGATACTTGTATGATATTTAAAGTAAAATTTAGATGCTTATTATGAATCTTTGAATTCTGCTGGTCTTTTATTTGGTAAAGGGAAATTTAACTCGTCTTATATCTCACCCAAAACAAATCTTAAATATTCTTAAGCATCATGCTGCTCATTAGGATCAAAATTCTATTACGAGTATTTTTTAAATAAACTAGGGCTAATTATTTGATTGGAATTTGATTTTTAAAATCTCGTCAAAAGATCAGAGTATGCAATTGTAAATTTATGTGGCTTTTAATTAAAATGATTTGAGTAAATAATTGAAAATACTTAAAATGAGATATTTTGCTTTACCTTTTTTGTGATTTGGTCTTTATATTCTAAGTACATCTTGTCAAAAAAGTAAGTATTTAACTCTCCAATTGATAAAATGCTTTACAAACCTTTTATTTATAATTTTTTTAAAGATATTGTAGATTTAAAAGCAATAATTTTTACATGCATTCATGTAGCAATAATTTGAATTATTTTCTAATCTATAAGGTCTAAATAACAGCTTTTTCAACTTAGAAGGATCATTATCATGTATTATATGAGGACCTCCGCCGTACAATTAATAAAGAAAATACCATACTTAATCACTTACAAGCATATAATCTTAATTTAATTAAAGTCCTTCTTTAAGATTTCCATTTGCATCTACCAACATTTAATTATTTATTGGATTTCCTAAGATTATTTTTTTCTTAATATTTTCTGAAAATTCGTTTGCCCACTAAAAGCTAAGAACATTTTATGATAAACAAGTGGTATTTTATATGAAATATGATATTATTTTTTCTTCCTCTTCGGCTCTATTTTTATAAAAATAAACCATTAATTAAAATTAAAATAAGTTATTAAATTTAGATTCATAAAATCACGTTTTTAATTAATATTTTAATTTAATTCATAATATCAATTTATTAGTTTAAAGATATTTGAAAGATAACTTTAATGTCTATTAATATTCTTCCATTTTTTTTATTTAAGCTTATTTAAGCAGTCTAATAAAATAATTTCGAAATATTGTTCAGTTATTTTTAAAAGAAATAGCTTCCTTGAAATTACCTTTTTTTTATGTCTAAAGATTTAATCCATTTTATTTTATTATCAATCATAGCGTATTCTTCTTAGGAATTTGAAATATCATCTTTATTTGTCACAGTGCTCTTTTTTATATAAAAAATATTTTTTTTAAAATATCTTCTTTGAAAGAATATAGTTCAAATATTGATTACATTGAATTAAAAAGAATTTTATATTATTATTAAATACATTAATTTAAAAATTTTTCATTTGAAATTTTCAAATTCTTTTTTATCGAATTCTAAACAAATAATTGTAAAATAAAGCTTTTTATAATTCTAGAATTAAAATTTAAAACTAGATTGTTTTTTTTTAGTGGAGTTTCTATTTAAGGTTGTCGTAGGATTGATTTACTGAGTGATAAAAATATATGATAGGTATTTTTTAAATAATTAAAAAAATATATTGTTTTAATATGATTACACCATTTAGAGAGACTTTTGTGGAATCAAGAGAAGTGTTATCTATATGATTTGATTATTTGTAATTTTTATTTCTTATTTGAGATTATGAAGTTGAAATAGATTCAGTATTATTTTTACTACCAGGATTATTGTTAAAATTGGTTTCTTAGTTTTCTTCTTTTTAAGACACTTTTGATATGTTTTGCGCTTCTAAGTTCATACTAACTTAGCCTTAATTACTACTTTGCCCATTCTTTTTTTTAACTTATGAGCTATTCTATTGACTAAAGCTTGGATTCTTTTTAGAATAATTACTTTGATTTAAATTTCCATTTCGATTGTTTTTATCATCGCCATCAGCAGCGTTGACCGAATTGTCAATATAATTATCCTATATTCTTAATTTACAATATAAAAGTGTTATTTCCTTTACTTAATGTATAATAATTAAAATGTTTAGTAATCCTTTAAAATTTAAAGAGCTGCTAAAATTATATTTTTATCTTTTATTAATGCTTTATTATCATTCATTTTCAAATTTCAATGACAAGTAAATATTCTATACTTTGAATGAGACTATAGCTATGAATTTGATGATTTTTTAGCTTTTTCACTCTCGCCAGAATTAGTATTGTTAAGTTCATTTGACTTTATGTGAACCTCTCTGTTTAAATAATAATAAAAAAAAATATGTTTTGACCGAAGTTCAGTTTTAATTGCATAAAATTCCTAAATACACTGGGCATTTACATAATTTATGTAGATAGATACCCATAAATTTTGCTATTTTCGCGTTTTATTAAACAAGCAAGTGAAGTATTGATTAAATGTTATTATTAATATTACCACTAAAAAATCAAAAAGCGCATATGTATTGTATTATATATATTCGCTTAGAAGAAATCAATAATCAAAAGAGAAGAATTAAAGATAATAACAAATTATAGATTCTTTATTCACTTGTTTGATGATAAAATAACAACTAATTAAAAAATTAAATAAATACTGTGTTTATTTGCTAAGTCCTTTGAGGATAATTTCATTTTTTCTTTCCTCATTACTCCCTTAGATATTTTCTAATGGAGGAATTTGTAAATTTTATTGATTTTGCAGCATTTGCATTCTATTTTGCTCAGCCTGACTATGCTAATGTTTCATTCCTTTATGCCCCTAATAAATATTTATTTATTTATTTATTAATTAATATGAATCTATCTCTTTGAAAAATATTTTTGGCAAACAAATTTATTGAAAGAAATCGCTAATTTTTTACTTCCTTTTATTTCCCAGCTGAAAGGCAGCTAAATAATTTATTAAAAAATCCCATTTTCAGCTATATCCTGTTTTAATGGTTTTCACGTATATAGAAGAATAAGCTCTTTCACTTCTTTATTTTTTATTATTATTTATCTATCTTGTGTCCAATATTAGTCGATTCTTAAGTATTTAATAATTAGAAAAATATGAATAAAAGCTGATTTTTATTAATTTTTTTACATTTAATTAATTACAAAATAATGAGCAATCAATGATTAAATGAATGAATATTAATTAAGAATTAAAAATAATTGATAATGATTAATAATGAATGATTACTAATACTAATAGAACGTGCTAATTGTTTATTCAATATTCAATATAATCAAGTACTTTTTCTATTTATTTAAACTAATTTTAAATTTTTCTATTTTTTGTGCTAATCAAAATTTAATTATTAAAATTAATATTTTTAGTGTAGTTTATTATTCTATCTACATTTCTTTTTTTTGGCAAAACATTACTAACATAGTTATATTTTTAAGGTAAATTAATCTAATTATTTTTTACATAATATGTATGAGCGCTTTAAAAAAAATAACTAATGAATTTATTGTTTCTTGTAAAAATCTTCTCACAAATAAACTTAAAAAAAAAATACGAAAGTCAAAAATTATTTTTTGGTAAACCTTATTTTTCAATTTGAGAGTTTTTAAACGTGATTGAAAATTTTAGCTTTTTTTAATTGAGAGAAGAAACTGAACAATTTTAGAAAAGAAGCTAGATATATTCCAAAGGGATAGATAAATTCAGTCTATAATTAAATTTAAAGTTTTTAAATATATTGAATTTAATAAAGCAAGCAATCACTGGTGATATTTTTATGCTCTAAAATACTAGTATTTATAAAGATAAGATAATAATAAAAAATATTGTATGTTTCATTTTAAAAAAACAAAAATTCATTTTATTTATTACATGTTAAATATAAATACATTACTTCTATTTATAGATATAATTTCTTTACTTCTTTGGTTTACAAAATAAATACAAATTTTACCATAAAATTAGAATAAAAAACTAATAAAATGAAAGAGTTTAAATTTTAAAAAGAGCTTGTAATTTTCACATTAGAATTAAGTAAAACTTTTTCATTTTTAGAGGAGAATTAGGACTAGAATAGCAAGAGAAATTTCAGTATAATGTTTCTTACCATAAAATAAGTTTTTTTTCATCATTATATCGATACATAGATAAAATTAAAATAAGATTGATAGCTAAAATATTTAAAAATATATTAGAAAATTATTTTAAGAAATATTAAATTGAATAAAGACATCACAATAAAAATTTGAATTGTTTAGTATAAAATCAATCTTTTAGTTAATGATTATCTAAATAAACAAAAAATTGTGACAAATCATTTTTTATTAGTTCAAAATTCTTAAAAAATTGTTAATTTTGATTAATTTAATAAATTTTTTTATGGATAAAAAATTAATCTGCTATTATCCCTACTTATTAACTCAAATTGTATAAATATACATAATTCATGTTTTAAGAATTAATTATATTCTTTTTTTAGTCAATCAAGTAAATCTTTTGTTTATTTATTGATTTAATTTATTTAATACCTTTTAAAAAGAAATATTTAAGAAAATATTTTTATAAAAATTAACAAGAAAGTATTTTTCTCTATCAAAATTGTTTATTTTGATTAAATTATGAGTTAAATTAAAAATAATTTATAAAATATATAAAAAATTATTAAAAATTTATCAATAATATTTAAAATAATAATATATTTACCTCTTTACAGTAAAGAACTATCATAAAAATAAGGCCAAAATGAAATGTTAAAAAATAGTACTTTTATATTAAATATTTAAAATAAAAAATATCCTAAAGTTTTAAAAATTTAAGTTATTAATAATAAAATTTTTTGAATGAAATAGTCGAATGATAATAGGTAATAAAACTTATGATATCTTAATTCAATTTTATTAAAATTAATCTGTCAATATTTCTGTATAATTTTTTAAAGATAGATACAAAATAAATAAAAAAATCTATTAATTATTAATATATGGATTCTATGTTTATTAATATATTTGTTCTTTCTTTAAAAAAACAATGGAGATGTTTATGAAAATTTAAGTACAATAAGAATATAATTTTTATGATATCAAAGAACTGCTAAAGTAAAATAAATCTATCATTAGTTCACTCTCTTTTTTCCTATTTTTTTAAATTTTTTTATAGAATTATTTTATTTTTAGATAAAAAAATATTACTAATATTTTGTTTAAATTATTTTCAGCTTTAATAAAAAAAGTAAAAATTTGTTCAATCATAATTATTTTTTTTTAATAAATAAATTGATGAGCTTTAAAATTTTAAAATTAAAAACAAATTTAGGTATTCGTTTTATTTTATAAATAACACAGATAATTAAATATAAAATAAATTTTAATAATTTTTAAAGTTTTTAAAATACATTGAATTATGAGAAACTTAATTGGTTTTTTTATTTATTTATTTTAACATTTATAATTTATTTAATCATAATCATAAAAATCTTTCTAATAAATGGTTCTATTAGGAGCTTTATTTGAGTTCAACATCAAGTAAAATTAAAAAAATACAAAAAGCAACTTTTCTAGATTTGCAAAATATATTGGATAACATTACTGAGCTAAAAATAATGCTATTCGGTTTTATTATAATGATTGATTCAAATTTTAAATTAATTATGAATTCTAAGATATTTATGATTTTATGAAAAAATATGTTTGTTTAACTAATTTATGATAATGCTAATTGTTTTATTTTATTAATAAAGGATTATTTTTTTATAATAGAATATGTATTTTTATTAATGATTAAAGTTTACATCGACAACAAAGAAAACTACAATCAAATAACGCAATAAAAATAAATTTTATTCAATTAGATTTACTGTTTTCAGTGTCTTCTTTACCTAATAATTCTAAGGATTTTTTTACAACTTCTTCAGGATTAGAAATATTATAATTGATAACAATGTTTTTATCTTATCCTCCCATACTTTTTATTGTGTCAATATATTACTATGCCAAATTAAATTGGGCAGCCTTTTAACCTTATTCATTAGAAATAGCTTCGTTTAATTGATTTATTCTTTAGACTATAGCTTCTGCTTTCAATAATATCTCCTAGCTCTTACCTTAGGCACGTAGAATTTTAGATCTTCTATCTGCTTCAGCCATATTAATATCAGAAGTTTTTTGACCTTCAGAAATTAAAATCTCTGCACGCTTTTTTCTTTCAGATTCAGCTTCTAAATTCATAACTTTCTTGATTGATTCTGAAATTTTAATATCCTTGATTTCATAACGCAAGCAATTAACTCCCCAAACTTCAATAGCAGATTGTATTTATTCAAGAATTCTCTAGTTAATTTATCCACGCTCTTCAAATGTTTGATCTAAAGTCAAATTACCGATCTCACTTCTTGTAGTACTTTAAGCTAAAATATTGGCATATCCAAGAGGATCTCTAGCTCCATAAGAGCATTTGACTGGATCTTGAACCTAAAAAAATGTAATTTGAATAGTTAATTATATATTAAAATGTTTGCTTTAAAATAAAAATCATTTCAATCCAAAATTTAAAAAAAAAGTAAAAACTATTAAATAATTGTTCTAATAGTCGATTAAAAATAAATAAATACCTTCAAATATAAAACTCCGTCAACATTAATTATAACATTATCTCTTGTAACAGCATTTTAAGCACTAATTTAAAACGATTGTTCTTTTAATGTATGCTGATAAGCAACTTTTTCTAAAAATGGAATCAAAAAATTAAAACCAGGCATCAAAACTTTGCTGTACTTTCCTAAAAATTCTACGACATATGAGCTTTGTTAAGGAACAAAAACTATAAATGTTTTTTATGTGTTTCCCATTTATTTCAAATTGGCTTAAAAGTAAAAATTATGAAAATTTGCTATATTTGAAGTGAATAGAAGTAAAGCAATAAATTAAATAATTAACTAATTAATTACTTGTCTTGAATCTTTTTTTAAAGAATATATTCGTAATAAATTAATTAATAACACTTATTTAAAAAGAAAGATATGGAATTTTCTTTCTTCCAATAAAATAGATAAACTAAAATCATCTTCTACTCTAAAAATTTTATTTTCTGTTAGATTTTGTTTGCAAAAAAAATATTTTTTCTATAAAATATCATTTTTAATAGCATCCATATCTAAAAATAGTAAACATGTGTTTTTTCTCATAATTCTTTAAGTAAAAGAGCCATCAAACCAAAATCTGAGATTTATTTTCAAAGAAAAAATATTATTTTATTTTAATAATAAATATCAAATTTTAAATGATAATTAAAATAATATAATCAAAAGAAATATAAAAGAGATATCCAATCCTAATAAATAAATGAATGAATTACCTGCTTTATAATTATCAAACAAACAAATAATAATTTCAATTTATTTTGAAATAATTCTCATAAATTTAAAAGTATTTTTAAATTGTTTTAACTTCTAATAGAAAGAAATAAACAAATAAATCAATTATTTATGCTAAAATCAATTAAAAATATTGTATTTATTTATTTATAACAAATATGGAATGTAAAAACTTTGCAAAATATATATTTTTTTTTGTAATTAATATTTTTTTTTATAATTTTTTTTAATCAATTAAAAATATTTTTAAAATTGTTAAATAAATTAACATCAATAAAAGAAAATTTTACAAAGGTATCAAAACCTGATTGATCTATTATTTGAGAGTAGTTTGATTTATTTAAAACTAATATATTAAGTCATTTAAGTACAACTACATTTATAAGCTAAATAAATAAATTAAACAATAAAAAATAAATATTTAAAGCAAAAAAATACTAATGTTAATTTTATAAATTCTCAAGCTTTTATTAATATTTATTAACATTCAACAAGACATAAATCAAAAATGTATGCAAGAATTGATTAAAATTATTTGAGTAGGTAGGTTATTATTTTCTTTGATTTTATTTAGAGATACTTATTTAAATGATTAGTATAAACGCTTCATTTGATTTTGTATTTATATTAAGTAGCAGTTAGTAAAATTTATTATTATTTTTTAAAACTAATTTAATTGTTTTTTTAAAGTATTTTATAATTTTGAAAGAGAATTTGTTAATTTGAAGATGACTTATTTATTTATTTGCTTAATATGTTTTAGTAAAGTAAAAGTGTTTATGATTATTTTTTGTTATTATCAACTCATATAGTTTGGTTATCAATTTGTTACAGACTCTCTTAATATTTATTTCTTCTTTGCAACCAGAGACAATATTTTATTAGGTAGGAAGCGTTATATTATAGAGACATCTGTAGTACTTCTTCAATATTTTCATTAGTTATAAGCTCCTTTATCTTTTGTTAAACTATTATTATCATTTTTTCTATTAAAAATTAATCACAAACCCTCAATACTTCAAAGAGCAAGGATAAGTCTCCGTTTTGCTGTTCTTCAAGCTCTAAATTATTATAATATAAAGACTTCACTATTATTTTAAATATTTGCATTTCTATATTTTTTATTTCGATCACATTTTTATGGGTTTCTTTCATCCCTAGAGTAAACATAGTATTGAAACTCTCACCCATCAAGCTCAATATTACTTTATGAGCATATAATATTTCTCCTATTAAAAATGAATAGATAAATCATTCTAACTTTTATAAAAATTAATAAAACTTTAAAATATACCTTGGAATGAAAATTAGACATCTGAAAATTGTGGATTATTGTAGAATTGTTTAAGATTTTAAAAGAAACCACATCCACTGCTTGTATTTTAATCATCATACTTAATTGTGAGTTCTGGCTTTGGATCAATATCTAAAGCTATATAATTTTTGTAATAATTGGGACCCCAACTGCCACCAATAATGTAGAGCAAATTTTTATAAAGAGTCATCGAATGTCCACTCCTAGGATTTAAATAACTCTCAATAGTTTATCCATTACCGTTGTTATTCATTAAATTGTTTTTATTTTTTATTAATTCTAAATTGTTGACATTCAAATTTGAAGACATTAAACCATTTTAGTTGCTTTTCTAAATATTTTATAAAAACTATTTGTTATTTATGCTGTCTCCAGATTAGTCATTTCCTTCAAATGAGTTATGGGAATCATCACTTTCATTAAGAGTAACTCTACACTGTTGCCATTGATTGCACTTAGGATCAAAAAGCCATAAATCATTAAAACATGTTGAACTAGGTCCACTACCACCAAACATATAAATAATTTCTTCAACACTTATCATTTTCATACCTGCTCTTGCTGGTGGAGCCTATATCCATTCACTCCTTTCAATCTAAGTCCACTCAAGCTTTCTTAAATTCATTTTGTAAAGATCATTTAATCTTTTTTATCCATCCCACCCTCCAAAAATGTAAATAAAATCCCCTATCAAACATGATGCATGATTAGCTCGAGGAGGAGGAGCATTACCTTTAGCTTCAACTTTTTCCCACTTAAAAGTAATAATATCTAACGAATGCAAATCACTAAAATACTATTTTCCATCGCCTCCTCTATAGACAAAGATTTTATTTTCCCAGTGCTCTGCAGTGTGCATATTGCAAGGACCTTATTTTAATAAAATATTTATTTAAACTCAGCTAAGAATTATTTATTTTTGCATATTCTATAAAAATAATATTTAAAAAATTAATATAAAACAAATAATTAATTCTCTTTTGATTAATTCAAATTAGATTTTAAAGATAAATATTGTTTTGTTAATAATTATATTTCAGATGGGCTTTTAGTTTTTATTAACTTAAAAACCAATTTGTATTAAAGTATTTCAGTTATTTAAAGAACTTTTTTCTATTTAATCATTTGTGTATTTATTTATTTATTTATTCTTTATATGTTAAAAAACTTACGATTTTTATTTAAAGTAAGCCAAAAATATTTAATTTACCTGGCTCTTATCCTGAAGTTTCCATTTTTGTCCATTTTAAAAGATCTAAATCTAGAATATAAAGCTGATTACTTGCATGTTATCCCTTTTTATAAGCCATAAATTAGTTGATGGTTGATATTTACAGTAAAAATATTCTAAAATAAATATTCAAATTTTTTAAAAGTAGAAATAGTTTTTATATTTAAAAAAACTCAAATATCAAACTAATCAAATACCTGTCCTATCCAACCACCTATGACATACATTTTATTGTTAACTACTACTGATGTGTGCCCATTTCTTCCTTATGGCAATTCATTAGAGTCATTTGCAAATCTTGGTTATTCCCAAACATTTGTGCGAAGATTTAAGATATGCAATTTATTTAAATTTTTCTATCCATTATAACCTCCAAAAATGTATATTCTTTCTTTGTAATAAATAGCAGAGTGATTTTTAATACTTGGACATTCAGTTTCAAAAGTTGTGAGCATTTTTACATTTGTTTTCCTATTCTACTCTTACTGATAAATGTTTTTATAGATAGACTATTCAGTTTAATCAAAAGAACTCTATAAATGATCCATTTTAAATTCAATTTGTATTTTAATTGATGATATTTCCTTGTATTTAGTATTTCTATTAAATATTAGCTTATTTTAAATCCTATATCAAGTATTTATATAATATCTTTTAAATTATTTAATGTCCTTTGCTAGTTTATTTTCCTAGTTGTTACTGAATATTACTTGGCTGATTTCAATCAACTTTACTAATTAATCTTAGTTATTATTGTTATTATATTATTATTATTATTTTCTGAGGATAAGATAATAAGAAATATACTAATATTTAAAAACTATTGAATGCTTATTCATGAACAAAAAATATATTTTTTGCTTATATTTTTTTCAAAAGCATCGCTTTATAAACTATAGAGATGTTATTTGTAAAATTTACAGACTTATAAATAATCTAAATTTAATCAATTAAGCATATCACCCACCTTCTTTAAAATTTTTAATATTGCAAAGATCATTTTCTTTTAGTGGACTGAGTGGAGATTGAATAGAACTAAGATTAATCTGTAGCTGTTTAACAAAATATTTTGAGAATCAAGCAAAATTTAAATAAGTCTATTTTGAAATTTAAAAAATAGTTAATTATTAAAAAAATATTTAAGTACTTTTTAGAAAAAAGCTGTTAATAGATTGTTTTATTAATAAACCATAAAATATTTTTGTTAATTTAATTTTATGTAAGTTATCATTATTGTTTTTTGTATTTAACTTATGAATTATCTATCGTATTATTATTAAAATATTATTGAACTTATTCGCAACTATTTTTTTTCCTTCAAAATATATATTTTCATAAGAATTAACATATCACTAGACTGACTATTTTTATTTTCTTATCGTTTTGTGTGATATTAGAGAATGAAAAATTATTATTATTATCATAAAATCATCAGAATTTTATTTAAATAAATTAAACTAAAAAAATACTTAATAATTTACTAAAAGAAAAAAAAATAGCAGTTTAGAAATGGATATTCTTAGGTTAGACATCCCCGATAGATTAAGTCTTTTTAAGCTTCCTCCAACTTCTAATTCAAAAGGATAGTATATTTTCATAAATATCGAAAGCGAATAATAATTTATTCTAAAAATTATATTATATTAGCTACTTTGGTGATTGGAAAGAATAAATCTGGGAAGGTGGTTTGAAATTATATGAATCAAATGATAGAATGGTCATTAGATTCTATAAAGATGGAAAGCTACACATTGAATTAATTGTAAGAATTAAAATTTTAACTCTTTTTTGTCATCCATCAAACTGTCCATCAGATTCAGACTAAAAATTATTGCATAAAATATAGGTTCCAGAAAATTATGAAGAAGCAATTGTTAAATGCGAAGATAGCGTAAGAGGGTTTGCAATTAGATTTAACAATCCTAACGGCGGTTATACTTGGATGGGTATTTATATAATTTTCCATAAATTCCAATTCATTTATTCATACTGATAAAAGGTTTGGGTTTCAGAGATAGAAATACTGCATTCGATTTTAGATCTCGTATTATCGATTTTTACGAAAGAAAAACTGATGACTAAAGTATCTAATAAGTTGATGTCAAGCCTTCAGAAGATTTTTCACTAAAAAAAGGAGAAAAAATATCTTTCTCTTTAGGAGGATCAAAGTCTGACTAAAGCTAAAATAAATAACAATAGCAATTGTCTTTGTAAAACTCATTTTATCTATTAATTTATTATTTATATTTATCTTAATATCAGTACAGGAAATTTTATGTTTGATATGCCTAATTCATCTAGTAGTAATCAAAGCCAATCCTAAAATGCGTTTAATAATAACAGCAACAACAATAACAGTAATAATAACAACAATAAAGGAAATAATTGGGATAACTGGAATTTTGGAAGTGGTTTTTCAGATTTTTCAAATTTTGGAAATTCTTAGCCTTAGCAAAATTAGCAACAATAACAATAACAATGGGGTTTTAATGGAAATCAATAGTTTTGGGGATTCGATAATTAGAACAACAACAATAACAATAATAATTTCAACAACAATAACAATAATAACAACGTTTAATAATGGGCGTTTGAAGGCCATCCTTAGTAACAGTAATAGCAGCAATACCAATAACAATAGTATCAACAAAATTAGTAATAACAATATAACTAAAATACATAATAAAACTACTAATATAATCAATAGCAAAATACCAATACTACTCATCAACCTGCAAAAAATGTAGATCTTTTAGATTTAATTTGAGTTTTCTTTAAAATTGAAAAACTAATATAAAATATTTTTTAATTTTTAAGAATTTTAATATTTATTTTAGTATTGATTAAATTTAATGTTTTCTCTTTAAAAACCTAAAAGAAATAATTAAATAAATAAATAAAATAAACACATATGTTTAGACTTTATATGCATTTTATATTAATTTTAATTTTTTAGCGGTAAATTTTATGAATAAGAATATTGATTGATTATTAAATAAATATATAAATAAATAAATACATAACTAGTTAGTATCTTTGATAAAAAAGCATAAAATTTTTACACTTTTTGTCTAATAAATATTAACTAATTAAATATCTATTTTCATAAATTTTTAAATCTAATAATTTTTTCAATTAAAAATTTGTTTGAGGAGTTTAAAAAAAATAAAATAAATTTATAAAATCAAGTGATTTATTTAAAAAAAAGAGATTAAAAATGAATACTTAGCAAAGAATATCTGATTAGACAAAGGAATCTGTTTAAAATACTATTAGAAATTTGCAATAACGTACTGAACATATTGAAAAGTTAATTGAAAAAGGTAATGATGTACTAGTTTTCCAAATTGGCTCTCATAACATTAAATATGGGTTTGCAAGCTAAGAAAATCCTAATAAAATTCGTACATTAATTGCTTACAAAACAAAGAATAATGAATCTTCTTTCACTCATGAAAGCTTTAGAACTTACGATGCATTTGATAAAGAAGTTAATAAATTGGAATAGCTATTAAAAGGATAAAAAAAAATTGGAACTTAAACAAAAGGACCTAAAGGTGGATAAAACAGCGTTGCAGCTTAAAAGCTCAAATAAAGAGTTGAAATCAGTTTAAAAACACTTGAATTTCAAAATAAGATGGAAATTGAAGAAAATGCTGAAAATGATATAACCAAGAGGACTATGTTGTTTGGCGAGGAAGTTTTTATGGTAGAATAACATGATAATTTTATGATTCGTAAACCTATAAAGCACGGGTATTTGAATGTAGGAGAGTACAACGGAGATTTTCATGGACCTATCAACGATATTTAAAATTTAATTGAATACATATTAATTAACAAGCTTAGTCTCACTCGTAAGTAATTCCCTTAATACAAAATAGTATTGTGTATACCTGATGTCTTTTAAAGGTAGCAAATTAAATTATTGGCAAACATGTTTTTGCTTTCTTTAAATTTTAATGCTATTTACATGCACTAAGAAAGTATTCTAGCATGCTTTGGGTATTGCATTGGACAAGCTTGTGTTGTTGATATTGGTGCAGAAAAAATTAATGTTTGCTGTGTTGATGAAGGCTTGATAATTCCTAACACTTTAATGAGAAAAAATTATGGTGGAGACGATATTGATGTTTCTTTAATGAGAATGCTAAATAAGAGAGGCTGCATAGCATTTAAATAAAAGACTAACTACAGAGTCGAATGCAGAAATTATGGTGATATGCATTAAATTGAAAAATTAAAAGAAAAACATGCCAGTTTTGAATAAGCTGAAGATCTTTCCAGTAGAGTTTTTGAAATGCATTGTGTACGTAATGGAATTGAAGAGCTTTTTACAGTTTAGCACAATGAGGCTTTATATATAGCACCCACTATTATTTTCCATGCTGATGTTTTAAATGCACTAACTAAAAACACTTCAAACAGCTATAAAGACATAGATTTTGAATTCTATGACTATCGCTCAAAAAGATTTGAGTACAATGAAGACCCTGAAGATAATTTGGAAGAAGTGACAGGTAAACAATTATTTGCATTTTATTCATTTTTTTGTAAAATTATGTTTTAAAAATAAATCAAAAATAAATAGCTGGTATTGTTTGGGGACAATAAAAAAATCTGATTAACCCTTACTTAGCAGGAGCCCATATCATAGAACAGAGAAAAAAAGATGAGCTGAAGAAAGAATTATTGGCTTAAAATCCTAATTTAAATTAATAGCAAAATTAAAATCCAGAATAAATTGAAGAGCAAAAGAAGCAAGAATTATAGCAACAACAAACCTATAAGCTTACTGAAGACGAATTGCTAAACCCTTACACTATGGTTAATTTAGAAGACATTATTTCTCAATCTATTGCTAACGTGAAAGATCCCGAATTAAGAAAAAAATTAGCTAATCACATTCTTATCATAGGTAAAACTAAAATTAATTTCATAGATAAATATTCTTACTGTATATTAAAATTTATTAAATTCATTATTATTAAGTTTGTTTTAAGAAGATTTCTTAATTTGTTTGTTTGTTTATTTATTTAATATTATTAATTAAGAAATTTTACAAATAAAAAATTATTTTTTTAAATTTAACAAATGAAATTATAATAATTTTATTTTAACAAAAAAAAGGAGGAACTAGTTAGACTTCTAAAATGGTGGAAGAATTAGAAGATAGATTAATAGAAAAAATATCCCAGTATGATTACAATATAGAACGTGTAGAAGTCATTGATTCATTGTCTAAAAAAGAAATGTATCCTTCATATTTGAGTTGGATTGGAGCTACTGTTATACCTAGACTAGATTCTATTAAAGATTTATGGATAAACTAGAATAGATGGCTTGGTCTGTTTGATGACATTGATGATTCCTCTGATGACGAAGTAAGCAATACTGAGGCTATGAGAAAAGAAGAGAGAAAAGATAAATCCAATGAGTATGGTATTAAATATTTAAAGGAAAAAGTACCATTTTAATGGTGAGAAAATGTAGAATTATTAAAGTTGATATATTATAAATTTTAATATATATATATAAGGTGAGCAAAAAAGTAAGTAATTTATTTTCAAAAATTTTACTAAATAATATATATCTGTAATTTTATTTAGCTTCTTTATTACTAAAAAAAGAAACAATTTGATTAGTAAAAGTCTATCAATACATACATATTTAAATTAACTTACGCAGTAAAAAGTTATATCATTTAATTATAAAAAGAAAACAATATTATTTAGCTAAAAATATAAATAATATCATTAAGTTATAAAGAGAAAATGATATCTTAAGATAATGATGAAACAATATTCCTAGTTAATGTTAAATAAAATTTATTTTTATCAAAACTCAACTTCATTAGCATCATCAAAGAATTCATCGTGCTTGAATTGACTTTTTCCTTTTGTATCTTAATGTTTGGCTTCAACTTTGAGGGGAGTTCCAGCATCATCCTCTTCATCTATTTTTGACATTTCATTTTTTTTGATATGCGAAAGGTCTTAAGAATCTTCTTCCTTGCTTTGTTGATATTAAATACTTTATGTTTAACCAACCTAAGGAATATCCTCTAGATTTCTAGGAGTGTCTTATTTACTATCTATTTTTATATTTTAAAATTATTTTTGAATTCACTAACTTTTATTTATTACCTTCTTGGCTATGCAGCTTATTTAAATCAGTTAGTTTTTGCTTGAAAGGAGGATCTTCTCTTATAGAGTCTAAAAAATTATTTTAATTTCCTTTTGCATTATCAGACTTATTCCTATGAATATGATCTTCTTTTGAATTAAGATCTAAAAATTGCTCTTCTAAATGAGGCATTGCAGAAAATTTCTCTCTAGGTGATTTGTAGCCTTGGAAGTAATTGAAAACATATTCTAAATTGACATAATTAACCGATTAGTTGCTTTCATATGAAACCTAGTATATGTAATCTAGCAAAGCTTAATCTAAAGAAGCATCATTAAATTTCATATAAGATTCCAATTTGTTTTTAGAGACATATTAAATATTTTCATGAATAAAATGTTATTTCAACTATTCTTCTTTCTCTGCAACAAACTTTTACAAAATATTAATAATTTAATTAGTAAAATAAGTAAATAAATGGATATAGCTATATGGCAATAAATGTAAAAGAATATTTAATATTAAACATTACTCTTTGAATTTCTTAGAATTACTCAGGATGGGTCTCATGTGAATAAATTGTATAGAAACCTACGAATTTCTTGAACAAATTTTTAACCTATGAAACTTTACAACCTCTGTTCATATTTGGGGTTTCATCATTGAGCATGCTCTCTTCAGTTTGATTTACATGATCTTCAGTGAGATATTTAGATAACACATTCAAATCATCCTCGATTGTTATACAAAATGGCTCACTTTTTAATAAAAATAACTTCATCAAAAATGTTAATTGGCTAGGAAATTAATTCTACTTTCTTAAAGCTATCTTCATATCTTCAAATGTAACATATTGCTTTTATATTAAACCGCCAGTGAAGAGGTACTGTATTAATAAAAATAAATTATTTATTTATTTATTGAGTTTAATCACAAAACTTACTTAGTCTATATCTGAATAATGTATTTTCTTATTTCTCAATCTATATTTAATTTCAACTCCTAATGGAAACAGCTCATTATTAACGTATGTAATTTTTTTTCTTATTTAATTTTAAGAAGGTGTACCAACAAATTCACTTCTATGCTATGGAGTTTCAGGTCCAAAACTATTCATATCTGCACTATTTCCTTAAGCTTAAGTCTTTTAATAAAACAAGAGCTGATAAAAAAAGAAAGAAAGAAAAATTTACCCTAGTTGTTTCCATCTTTTTGTTTCTTTTAATAGGGAAGAGTAAATCATATTTATCCTTGAGTTCTAATAATTCAAGGTGTTCTTTTTCGTATTTTTAGCGAATCTGATCCTTTTCCTTTGTTTCACTGCTTAGCTTTTCCTAATAATCTGTTTGCAAATCCTTAATTTTTTGCTCTAATTCTTAAATTTTCTTTTCCTTTTCTTGAATTTTTGTATTCAAGTTGTTGCAATCTCCAATTTTTTTTTCAAGTTCTACTTTAAATTATCCTTCGCTTAATCCCATATTTTTACGAGAGCTATTTTATTAAGTAGGATCAGTTCCTCTATATCTATCTAGTTCTCTTTCCTAAAATAATATAATTAAACATTAAAAAAAAATTTTCCCATAATTATTTAATTACTTTTTCTAGGATAAGTCTTTTATAATAGGCTTTGTCTTTGGTTTATTTCTAACTTTATCTTTCCATTTCTAAAATTTATTTCTTTTTAAAAAGTAAGTAAGTAAGTCAATTGAATTTTTTAATTTTGCTTCATAAAATCTAACATACTTCTTTTTCGATTAATTTAATTTTAAGTTCTTCGTTAGCGTCCAACATTTTTGAATTTTCACTTTTTAAATTATGTATTTAGTTCATTTAAGAAATAAATTTCTCTTCAACAGATCCGTCTCCTTCATCTCTTTTGTTATATAATAAAGATAATTTAATCATATAAAAAATAAATTGCTTTATTTTTCTTAATAGATTTTTTTATGTAATTAATTACTCATTTTTTGGCTTCAAAGACAAAGATTGCTGTAATAATCGCCTCAAACGTATAGTTTCATCCATATAAGATTTAAGTTCAACCTGATTTAATAAATGAAAATGTATATATAATATTATTTCTTTTGATTAAGCTACCTCTAATTCTGATATTTTAGTTAATTTAACGTTTCTCTTAAGAGTGTTCATCTCTTTTTCCTTTTACTATAGTTAAGCTGTTAAATCAGCAACTTATTTTTTGAGTGTAGGAATAATTGAACTCTATTGTATATAAGTTAAAATTTTATGTAACAAATTTACTTACTGGATAATAATGTTATTAATTTCAAAATATTTATTTACAGTTATTTCTTTTTCTTGAATTATTAATTGTTAAATTTTAATTCAAAAATAATAATAAATTTTTTACTATTTCTTGATTTGAATATAATCCAGTAGATTTATTTGTTTTCTTTTTAATAGAGTTGAGCAGACTTGATGTTTATAAGTTGTCAACTGGTTCACTCTGCTCGTATTTCTTAAGTTCTTGCTATTAAAATTAAATATAAAGATCATTTTTAGTTAAAGGATTATAGATATTTAATTTTTAATATTCTCTTTTTAAAAGTGCACATACATATAAATATTTATATATACCTTTAGTCCATAACAATGAGTTTACAACTTGTGATTTTCAAATCTAAGCTAATTGATTATTTTTTTAGTTGCAATCAACTCTTCATAGAGTCTTTCCTTATCTTAATATATATTCTTTGGAATTGTCTTTGACATATCTTTCGATGAAAAATCTGAAATAGGTCTTTTTAAATCATATAAAAATACTAAACTTAGAAATCTGTAATTTTATTAAATCATTTAATTGAACGTACATTTGCTAGCTAATATTTGGCATTCTTTATTTTTAAGCTGTATTCTACTAATTCTTAGAACCAACAAATCCTAGTTCTTTCTAAGTCTATGCACTTGTGCTAATATTGACCTACCTAATATTTATTCCAATAATTTATTTAGTTAAAATCTAAGGCTAGCTTTCTGTTTTCCTTATTTTTTATTTATAGTTTCATCTTTAAATAATTTAATTTACCTAAAATTAGTTGATGAAGCATTCATTCTGGTATTATAATCAAGATTTTCTTATTGGTTTGCGCCAGTTGTTTGAGGCCTATTAAAGATTGTTGATTATGACTAAGACTAGGACATCTATTGTCCTCTCCTACTCTGGAAAGAAGTAAGAGGTCGTTGATCCATCCTTATAATTTTGATGCTTTTATATACTAAATCTGATATTAATAATCAATCTATTAAGTTTATTTAATTTTTGCTTGTAAAAATATTGACTATATTAATTTATTTTGATATATTAATCAATCTTCCTTAGTAAAGTAATAAATACATACTTTTATGATTTACAACATTATTAATATCTTAGAAGACAGACTTCTTTAAATAATTAAAAGCTAAGACTGTTTTACAATTTTTGAATGAATGAATATATATATACACAAATTCTTATCAAAATATCAAGTACTTTCTTAGCATATCCAGTATATCAAAATGCAACATTTTTAATTAGTTTTAATCAAACAGAACTATTTTTGAAAAACAAAAAAAAAAATGAGCATAAAATAAATTTTAGTATTTTTAAAAATATTTTAAAGATCAAACAAACAAATTAAACATTTTTTAAAAAATTTATTTTTAATCGAAGCATATTAAATAAATTAAAAGAAGATCAAAAATAAATACCACAAACAAATAGATAGATAAATAAATCGATAGATAGATATATACTAATTTGTTGAAGGAATTAAATTATTTTCTATTTACACAAAAATTTTCTTATAAATGATAATTAATATTTATTCTATTTATTTAAAATAATCACTTTTCATTGATTTGCTCATCTACTTCAGTGATTACAGTTAGCTATTTTCTTTTTTGTATTGTGCAATCTCTAACTCTTTGCTATGCATTTTTATTATTTTTAATTCTTCTTAAAAAGCTTTATAGCTTGAAATTATTTTTAAAGACTATTTTGACACTTTAATCATTCTCACATAAATATTAAGTACAAAGATGGATTAAAACTGTTTCTGATTGTTAGTAATCAATATAATTAATTATGTTAATCAGCTTAAGTAAAATTTAGATAGATAAAAATCTGAACTCTGGATGTTTTATTTATATAACTATTTCTTGATATTTATTTATAATGTGTTAGTCCTTAGGTTGGATTGAGTTAATAAAATCTTGCAATTAAGCATAAATTTCAGTATTTTAAGTAAATCTATCAGCTAAATTTTTAGTGAATTCATTGCTATCGCCGCTAAGCCCTTTCTCTAGCAATGTGTTTATCTTTATTAGTAGATAAATTATTACATTTTTTGATCCCTTCAAATATATTTAAAGAAGTTTTGTAACATAAAAGTTTAATTCATCTATTATCGAGGTGCTTAAAAATTAAATTCCAAATAATTAAAATTTATTAATAATAATTGATATAGAAAATAAATATATATTTGTTATATCATATCTAGCAAATGTAAGATTGTAGTTCTACTAATTTTACTAATTTGAATAGTTGGTTCTTTATACAAATCTGTTAAAAGTCTAGTTTAGCTAGAATAAATTATTTTGCAACTGATTTACATCCTCAAAATTACTTATATTATATTAAATTTTAATTATACTTTATATTACCAAATAAATTTTAAACTAATCCTCCTTGCTAAAGTCTAGAGCTGAAGAATTACTCTCAACTAGCTATTTAATCAAATTAAGCATAAAGGAAACATCAAGACAAGGATAATCAAAGTCTATTTTACTTATATAATTTATTATTGAATTAATAGAATTCTATATAGTTTAATTTATTTGCAAGTTTTGCTTCTAATTTGAAATAGAAGAAAGTAGCTATGAGCACATAATATAGTAAATTAATAATTCAAGCATATCGATAATATAAACCTTGAATTCATCAATATTTTACATAATCAAATTGATATTCGAATATATGAATTCATTCAAAATCAAATAGACTTCATTAAGATACGAATTTTCAGACATAACTTTTTGCATTCTTTAGCTTTGAATAAATTTGCTATATTGCTCATTAAAATAATTTATTTGATCATATTTAGTTTCTTCCTTTTCCTCTTCATATTTACAAAATATTATACTATCATTATTCAAATCTTCGATATCTTCAATATCAGCTTGCTTAATTTCCTAAAAGTTATTATTGCAGTTACATGAAAGGCAGCTTCCTCCTCCTAACAACTTTAAATCTTATTAGATTGTCCCATTTTTTTTAATGATATTTTTAAACTGTTTAAATGTATTGCAATTTTATTTTATAGAGAATTTTTAAGTCTTATTTTAACTTTAATTTAAAATTAAAAGCTATTTCTATAATTTGTTAGATTTTGAATCATTTTTATTCCTTTCTAACGCTTATTCAATATGAATAAAACTGACTGGTGTATTTTCTTACATTACAGAGTTTATTTATTTTACCTATATTTCTTTTTTAGCTAAATTCACCTTCTTTACTTACTTACTTACTTACTTACTTACTTACTTACTTACTTACTTACTCTTTCTTTATTTTTTTCTTTAGTTTATTTAATTTTTTAAATTGATAACACTTTTTTTTATAAATTAATTTCTAATAAACTTTTTTGAAAATATTAATTATAAAATTTTGAAAATCTAAAAAAATTTAATAAATTAATTAATTAATATAAATTTATTAATAAAAATAATAAATTTGTTCAGAATGATTACACAATTTTTTCTTTGAAATTCAAATTTTATGTCAAGCAATTTATCTATTTTTTGATAATTGTAAGTAGCTCTATTACTTAATAATTAAAAAAGTAATTTAATAATTAATTTGATTGATGTAAATATTTTTTGATATTTTCTTATTAATAATTTTAAGCTTACATTATTTATTAATACATGAATGAATAAATGACCTATTTAGTAGATCACCACATAGCAAAATTAATTCAATTAATACTCTAAATCAGCTTTTAATTTTTTCGCTCGATAATAATAATATACCATAAAAATTAAAATTTTACACAAAAATTTAACAACCAAAATTTTATTTACATTAATTAATTTATTAATTATAAGATAAAAAAACATAAATAAATAAATAAATCATTCTTAGATTTAACTAGCTGTTTTCTATTTTTGTGATTTATGAAGCACTTAAGATCTTATGTTTTTCTATAAATCTGTTCTTTCTATGTTATTTTATATACCTGTTATTTTAGGATAACCCTATATTGGGCCATCATCGACTTCTTTATCAATATATAATAGACATTAGTTAGTACGATTTTTATCAAAGTACAAAACATCTTTTTCATCTATCAAACAGCTAAAAATAGGCTAATTAGGCATGTGGATGTCAAAAGAATTATCAATAATACCAAAAATGAAAGGAGGAGAAACATAAACACTTTTTTATCTAGATGGCTCCTAGTAAAGAAGCTTTCCTCCTATATAATCAGGTAGCTTAAATGAGAAATTTAAGGAGGAGAAAACTCTATTTTTAGAAAGTACTGAATCAAAATCATCATTTCTAATGTGAGGCTTATTTATAGAAAATTAAGGGAGCCAAATCGTTTTGTAGGTAGGCTCTTTTTGATCACTTTCTTTAAAGAATTCATGGATATAAAGATAAATATCACTAACTTATTTTTCAAAAAAATCATCTGCTTGCAAAAAGAAGAGAGTGTACTTAGTATCTACAGTTTATATTTAAATCATAGGATTTGAAGTAGTTCTAGAGTAGACAAGTGCGCTCACAAGAGGAGTACTATTTGAAGTAGAAGCCATTGAGGAGTCAATTTAATTTGAGTTATTGCTAATTCTAATATATAGTACCTCTTTTTACTACGAATTGGTCATAACTGTATGACATGCATGAGGTAGATTCAATTTTAACGAAAAGGTATTCATGTATATCTTATTGTTAGTATTATCGTCATATTCACACGTTGGCAAAAAAGACATATTTTCCACTGCTATGTTCATTTTTTCAATGCTATCAAATTCTTGATTCACAAATAAGTCAGAGAAAATTTTCTTTTTTCTAATGTTAATTCGCATTGTATAAGCCAAGTTATACAATTATTTTATCTTTTCATGCTAATTCTACTCTGTAAGCTGCTTTAACACATCACTAATATACATCTCCTTGAAAAGATGACTAAGAGCACATAGAAAGCTAAATTTACTACCATTATCTACATACAAACTTTTATTAAATATTTTATTTTCAGGTATTTCTTGCTTGCTGACCATGATAAAGGAGTTAAAAAAGAGCTAGTCAGGTGATTTACCTAGATTCGAATCTCCTAAGAGATTATCATCAATAGGATACTTCTCCTCATCTCTGTTTGATGCAAATACTCTTTGGGTATTATTTTAAAGCTACTTAGTAAAGAAATAGTTAGATGCTATTATCATCTACTCAATCTTTTCTTACAAAGGTATGAGTTAAGGACTAGTGTAGAATTTAGTTTCGATTCTATCAGCTACATCGTGAGTCCAAATGTATTCAGTGAACAAAGAAAATAAACCTTTGAACATATTAATATCAATACAAGAAAAATGATCTATGATCATTATTTTTCTAACCATATTTTTGCTGCTGTTAGTCTTGCTGAGGATTTTATTCTATTATCTAAAAGTTGTCTTACTTGAAAAGAAAGAACTATTAGCATTCTATTAACTATACTGAGATTAGTAAAAAATATTATTTATATCATCATTATCATAAATATCTTCTTCTTCCTCTCCGTTTTTCAAGAAATTCTCATCATCAGACTAAATATTGTTATCTGAACTTTTTTATGGACTATCTTCAAAAAAATCAAAAGGCCCTTTCTGTTGTCCATAGTCAAAGTAAGGATGAACAACTACCAACCCTAATACTTTCATTGTTCTCCTTTCAACAGCTTGTAAAAAATTAAAATTAAGATCGTTCTTTAATTAGTATATTAATGTAAAGGCATCTCTCATAAAAAGACCACTAAAAATTGGATGAATTTTTTTGAAATAATTATGTACAATTTCATTCACTTCTTCCTCTTTAAGGCTTATTGGATTAACTTGGATACTAACTTTAAAGGCATTAGTATTAAAAGGATTTTGCTTTTAGTCAGTAAGAGCTTCTTCTAAATCTTGGTTCTGTATATTTTAAAGTTTTTATTCCTGCTCACGGCGAAGAAAATCATTGTATTCTTGGTTATTTTTTAATTATTTTTCATAATCTTTTTGCTTTTGTTCTGCTTCTAGCTAAGCTTTTTTTTCATCCTTTTGCTTTTGTATTAAAGCCAAAGCAGCCTTTTTAAAGCTGCTTTTTTACTTTTTATCTTAAGTATTTAATCTCACTGCAGTATTAGCATCATTACTATTATTGTTTTGCTCTTCTTACTGTTTATTTAAGATTAAACTTCTAAACATTTTTTCACCCTCAATTTTTTCAAGCTCTTCTTCTTTTGAGTTAAGCAAGTTAGCATTATCTCTTTTAGGATAAATACCTGATTTGTTGTGCTTACCATTTGATTTTTATTTCACAAATTGATAAGAACCTATCTTTTATGGTATTATTGATGACTAAGAGCTATTCTACTATTTTAAATCAGATAAAGTAGCTGACTTTTGTTCTTTTTCTAACTAATCTAACTTTTTAGTAGATTGGCTTTTTTTTAATGGAGAAGCTCCTGTATCTTATTTATTTTAAACATTTGATTTAACCTATTTTTTTTTTTCATTTTGAAGCATTTCTGATCTGGCTTCAGGTAATTGCTCATCTTACATCTTTGAGGAATTAGCATCAGAAAGAACTGTTTATGAGCGAACTTTTTTCAGTTTTGAATTTTAACTATTGCTTTCATCAAGAAAAATTAATGAATCTTTATGTCCGTTAGCATTCTTCGAAGGTGAAAAACTACTCTTCTCATTGCTACTTTCTTCATTTTATTTATTCTTGACAGATTGAGATTTTCTTATTTTCGAATTTGAACTTTAATCATCTAATTCAGGCTAAGAGTTTTTATTTATAACATTATTTTTTTGGTTCGAAAAAAGAGAACTTTTAATCTTGCTTTGATTATCATCTTATTATTATTATAATTTAGATGTTGCTACATAATTAATATCTTTATCCTTATTTAATTTTGTTGGAGACTCAACAGCTTGCTATTCATTTTATGCTTAAGGAGCATTGTTATTTTATAATTTTATTATAGACTAAGATTTAGTATTGCTGTTTTTAGTGTCTTTGTTATCTTTTGTAGTATCACCCTTCTACTGCAATGCTTATTTTATATTGTCATTTTTGGTATTATTTTTTTATTTTTATGATATTATTTAGATTTCTTTTTCTTAGCTTTCTAACTGACCTAATACTATTATATCGTCTATGTTCGAAATAGTTGCAGTTTAATCATCTTAATTTTATGATGATTAATTGGTTTAAATTTGATTGTTTGTTTTCGATATCTCATCATCTAAAGTAAAAAATCTAATTACTTTTTTAACAGGGGCTTCTTACTGCTTATTCGAAGGTGAGATGTTGCTATCTGCTCTATTATCATTTACTTCGTTATAAAAATTAGTTTTAGTATTTGCATTCGTTTAATTGACTGAAAAAACTCTTCTCTTAATTGGGCTAGAAGTATTTGATCTTTTTAGTGCCCTGCTATAAGAAGTATTATTTGCTAGTTTCATATAATAAGGTTCATCTTCGGGTAGAATTTTAGTGTAATAACCTTTTTCATTTAGCTCTTAAAGATTAATGCAACATTCTCTTTCAATCTTTGGTTTTGGTTATTAAGCAGTTTCTTCACAGACTTCTAATTTTTCCAAAGAAATATTTTCATAAAGTTTAGAATCTCTCTTTTTTCTAAGTAGGTAAGTCATTTCAGTATTTTATGTTATGAAATCTCTGGAATGCCTTCTTACATCTAAAACAGATTTTCCTCTTTACTTTTCAGCAGCAGCAGTAGAAAAGCTTTTATTAATAGCTTTATTTTGAGATTATTAATTTAATAAAGGTAGCTAACTATCTTGCTAATTATTTTATACAAGGCTACTATTTAAATTTTTTAGGCTTCCTTTCTTTTTTAAGAACATAATAGTACTCTATGGTTTAAATTTACCATTATCATAACCAGTATTTGTATTACTTGCTATAAGGAATTCCGATTTATTTAATCGATTTGTGTGTTCTTAGGCAGTCTGATTTCCCCTATACATTATTTTAAAATGCTTAGTAAAAGTGCTACGTCCATTTAAGTCAGAATTTTCAGCTTGGTTACTATTTATCTTTGAATTAGATTAGGTGTTTTAATTTATCCTTTATTAGCCATTCTAGGTTTATTTGGCTAAGAATTAATCTAAATCAATTTAACTTTTCTTTATTTTAGTAAAAATAATTTATTTTTTGAAAAGATAAAAAATAAATTGCTAAATTTATTTACTCTGTCACTTTCATATTAAATCTCTTTTATCAACTATTTTTCAACATTAATTATTCTTGTCCTAAGATCTTAGCTGAGATCAAAGCTAGAAATAAATACAGGATTATTAACAGATTTTTCAACAATAAGCTTGGTTGGAAAGACTAAAAAGGGGTCATGCTTAGAAGAAAGAGGTATTTTATGATTAAGGTTAGATTTTTGCAAAAAGGTATTGTCAGAGAATATTTTAAGCAGGTAATTTTCTTCTCCAAAAAAGAAAGTCAAATGATGTTCCATAATCTCAAACTGCTAATTCTGTGCTTAGTTTGATATTATAAATAAATTCTTTCGCCATAAATCTATCTTTTCTATAACTTATATAGTGTATTCTCTAAGCTGAGATATTTTTTAAAAAATCTGTAGAATTTTAGGGTCATTTTCCCACTGCTCAGTAGAATCAAGCTATTCCACAGAGTCTGTTAAAGACCTTAAAATTTTTTCTCTTTCGGTAATTGCCTATTAAACAAGTTAATATGCTGATTATCTAGCCTCAATGAGGTTAATTTCTTTCTTTAGAGTACTGTACATAGTTTGAACATTCTATAATTAAAATGACATTTTATGTTTTTACAAATCAATATAAAATTAAAGTTAACTTATACCTGTTGTTAAATGAAGAGATTGAAATAATCTCTATGAAATTATTCAAATTTAAGTTCATCGAATAAAAAATTTATGCGATTGAACAGTTACTATGCTTTTTATTCGAATTCTTAGTTCTTTTTTACATATGAGTAGAAGTTAGTATCAGATGTATTATGTATCGATTCTAGATCTATATTATTTAGAAGTATATTTCCTTAGCTATCATTTTTGTTTAGCCTTAATTTTTTAACAGGCGAGTTAGATGTTTGCAATCCTTGCCTATTTTTAATGGGAGAAAATGATAATTTCTATTTATATATTCTATCTGTTGCTGAAGCTAGAAAAATTGAATTATTCAGCGTTTCTTTGTTTTTATTATAATCTTAAATGTATTTGTCTAAAAGCTTTGTTTAAGGTATGTATTGAGGTATTTTAGCACCTATATGGTGTCTTTGATCCCACTCTTTCTCCTTTTGCTACTAACTAGCTTGCTATTGCATTTAATCATATAGACTAGATTGTATTTTCGGAAGCATTGACCCTAATACCTCAATGCAACTTTTTTCTAAAATATCTAAAAGATTTATCGAAATATGAGAGGAATTAATTAAGAAGAAGTTAAAAAATTAGCTATTAAAATATTTATAAAATAAATCTGAAAGTTAATATAAAAAAAATATATGGTATTAATTTCATTATAAATTAATTATAAGTAAAAAATAAATTAGCATTCATTCATTCGTCTTCAAAACAAACCATTAATTTTTTTAATAGTAAAAAAACTAATTGCATAAATTTTAGGTTGTTTCAAAATAAAAATTTCATATTTGGATTTAATTTCAAATCTAAATATTTTTCTTGTAATCAAATAATTTTTTTAGTGATTAATGCTTTAATAAATAGCAAATAATAAAATATATTTTTTAATTTGAATATTTTAAAGTCAAATAAATGCATTCTAGACAATTAATTAATTGTTTTCTTTCATAAATAGAAACAAATACAACTGTAATAATGTAGGTAGTTTATATTATATTAGAAACATATATATCTAATTCTGCTAATTAAAATTTTGCTTGTGTATGTATATTCCTACTCTGTTAGTTTTATAAAGTTCACCTAAGCTAACTTAATTGATTTATATTATTAACATAAAAATAGTTTAAAATATTTTAACTGACTTTTGCTAACTAATTCATCATCCTGTATGGTTTTACAATGGATCTACTAATGTTTTATAACCTCCAAGTCTAGCCAATGATGCAATTATCAAAGAAATATTAATAAGTTGCAAAAAGGCATAAATACCAAATAAAATTTTATTCTTTTCATCTCCAAATTTAATTTTTAAACCTATCATGATTACATAGAATAGGAAATGAATCCAAATAATAGCAATTTCATAACCATAAGGTCCATAAAGTAAGGCCATACCTACACAAATTGTATGGAAACCATAATAAGGGTAGAAGAATCTATCGAATTCGTAGTAATTAATCCTATCCACAAGAGCTAACTCTTCCTTTTATTATGTTTAAAATATTTATAAATTATTAATTATAGTGAGCTTAAATTTTTTAATAATTCTCTATTTCTATTTAAAATTTTAGCTGTTTCTATTTATCGTTGTTTTAAGTAATAAAAATGGAAGAAATTTTCCAAAAATAATAAGTCTAAATATGAAATTTTAATATAAAATCTTTTACTTATTTCTAACCTTCTTGGCCACTTGCAACTATAAATAAAAAATATATTTAGATACTTTCAATAGTTTAAAAATTTACTTTGTTTTCCTTCAGCATAGCTTAAACCTTTTCAATAAATAAATTACATTAAAACATTAATACATTCACTTAAACTCAATTTTAAAAATGAGTGAATCTTTTTAGAAAAATTAAAGTTTAAAAGTTAGTTAGTTTGTTTACTTTCTCTGTATTTTCCTCTAATGGTTCCAATAGCAATTATTGCTAGGTATATAAGATAAATTAAGAAAATTTCTGCAACCATTCCCTTTCTGTAAGATTCAACATTATTACCATCAACGTCATAACGGAATGCAGGAATACGCATATTCCAATAATAAGTAGTCATTCTATATTTGTGTTTTGAAATAAATGCTGATTTATCTAAAATGATTTTAAAATTTACTTGGATTATTAAAATAGTTCCTATTTTTTTTTTGAAAAATTATTTAAATTACTTTTTTATTTATTATTTTTTGAAAAAAAATTATTCCTTTTAAATAGAAATTTAATTTATCAAATAAATCTTTTTTTCTTATTCATTTTGTTTGCTTTAGTCTCATTTTTATCAGATAATATATTAAATGCAAATATACTAATACATATATGAATGAATGAATGTAGGCATGCATATATACTACAAACATCAAGAAAGCATACATACATACATACTTTGATTTCATAAATTTAAAAATTCTTTGATTTTTTAAATTAAAATCCTTTGATCCAGCAAGCCTTCTCAGTTTTCACTTATTCTATTCAGTAATTAGAGTATATTAAAAATAAATATTTTTCTTACTAAGGAATTTCTTCAATTATATATTTCGTTTACATTTGAAACAGTTCTGTCTAAATATTAGTATAATTTCAAAATTTAACTTTGTCTATAACTTTAATTTATAAATTTTTGTTAATAATCAATTATCCTAATAAATACTATGATTAAGTCTTTTAAAAATTATTAAAAGAAATTAAGAATATATTTAAGTTTTAAATCATTAATGCTATTTCTATTTATTTACTATTTTGTAAAATTTTTATATTTAATATTTTCAAAAACAATTTTGATTCAATTATTAAGCTTTTACAAATATTTTTAAATCTTAAATTAATATTAATATTGATAATGATATAAATTGTTTGAATTTTTTGTTAAAAACTGGCTGCTAATTTATTTTTAAGACCCCATAAAAAATTAGGCGTTTTTTAGATTTAGATATTGTGTGTAAATACTAATAAGATTTTTTATTCATTTTAGAAAAATAGAATTATTTTTATCATATGTTGACAGAGTAATTGCAATATTTATTGGATGAAAAATATTTTAATTAATGTTTTCTCATTAGTTAATACATGTTCAATCTGCGAGCTTTTAGTAATAATTTTGAGATCTAAATGGAGATTATATTTTATAAGAAATTTAGGATAAAATAGTTTATTTTAAGATAATAAGAAATTTATTTACTTTTATGATAAAAAGAGTCAAATTATTTTTACATGTATTTTTATTTTTTTAATAGAAATAAATTGTTTATTTCTATAATTAAATTTGATAAATAATTTTAAATCAATTTTAAATTGTATGATTGATATTAATTATAAAAGAGGACTTACATTCAGTAAACCATTTTATTTAATAAAAATACTCTGTAAAATTTTTAAAGTTAAGGGTTTTTTTAGTTTATGGTAGCTCTTTATTTTATGTAAGCAAATTCTTAGATACTAGTTATTTAATTTACAGTTGAAATAAATATATTTTTATCCATAAAACCTTATATTTTGGAATTTATTTTTTCATTTTTAGTTTAATATTAATGGACGGATTTTGCTAAGTTGGTGAACTTTGAGAATCAAGTAAGCTTTTTTAGAATTAAAAGATATTTTATCCTTCTAAATTACTAAATTTAGATTCCCAAATTATTAAAATACAAAACAAATTATTTATAAAAAAAGGAAAATAATATTAGTGAAATATTTAAATACTTGTAAAAAAGTTAATAATACTAACGAAAGGTTAAACATACATTTAATTTAATTAATAATTATTTTAAGAATCTCAATAAAAATTCAGATTTAAAATTCCTTAAATGATTTAATTAAACTTCTTGATGAATTAAATATTTTAAAATAATAAATATATTATCTTTTACAATAATATGATAATAGCAAATTCGTTTTTTAATCCTTATTATTTGAATAAAAAATTAATGATTTTAATTTTGAAAATTAAATAAAAAATATTATCCAAATAACAATAGATTAACTAACTGAATTATGTTACTGATGAAATATACATTACATTTTTAACTAGCTATTTGATCAAAAATTTGAGCATGATATTTCTTTTATAGCTAAAATGGATATTATTTGCTTGCAAATTAATCGTATTAAGTGTCAAATTGAATAATATTAAATTGCAATTCCTTATAGCTTAAAGATTTTTGTCAAAATTTATCTTTAATTTATTAAATATTGAAGATCTGCCAATAAACACTTTAATTAAATTAAGATTTATAATTTTTCATAAATTAAAGGAATTTATAAGTTTAAGTGCATTAAAGTTCATTAAAATAAAAAGGATTATTAAAAATGTAGAAGGAAGAATATCATAATGATATTTCTATGTTCGGTAAGCTGATACTGGAAAAGCTAAAGAAATTAAGAATATTTGTTTGGGGAGCATAATCAGTAAATTTCTAATTCAAACCTATTAATCGACAACCTATTTATTTATTTATAAATTATAATAGCTAGGAGCTGAAGTCAGCAAGAATATTACATACTACTCAATAGATGAATTGGTTATTTATGACTAAGAAAAAATAGGATACGAAGATTTATCAGGAAGTACTTTTGGAAAAGAAGAAGATGTATAATAAGGCCTTACACGTGCAGAAGTCTGTTAAAAGTGGCTCAAGAAATTGTAGAATGTAGTTTAAGTGGAGGTTTGTTAACAATTTGTTCTTGAAGAGAGTCTCAAAAATATAGATGTCATTATATTAACTTAAATATTGAATGAAAAGCAAATGATAGACATAAATAATTATTGCAGAGAAAACAATATTGGTTTTATTTTGGTTGGAGTTTATGGTTTGTATTGCTATAGCATGGTTGATTTTGGTAATAATTATAAATTACATGATAGAGATGGAGAAGATACATATCCTTTTATGATTTCTTCCATTTCTAAATCTAACCCAGGAGTAGTCAATTTAGTTAATTAGCATAAGCACAATTTCTAAACAGGTATTTTACATTTTTTTTATGAATTAATTTGAACATTATTAGCTAATAATCATTATTATCATTATTATTATCTACAAATTGAGAGATTAAAATTGATTGCACAATATGTAGTTTATTTTGAATTATTATAGGTGATTTCATTCGTATTACTGAAGTAGATGGAATGTACTAGGTAATTTAATATATTTTTTTATATTTTTATTATTCAAAATTACTAAAAAAGCATTAAAATATAAAATTAAATCTATTAAATAAATTTTAAGTTTGTCAGAAAAGGCAAATTGATTGATTGATTGATTAGTTTTATTTGGAATTATGAATCACACAATTTTTAATCTACTTTTTTAGAATTAATTTACTTAATATTTAACTCTTTTAAATTTATAGGTAAACGGGTAAGAACCACGTCCTGTAAAAGTCATTGATGATTACAGTTTTAGCATTGAAGACACAACTTATTATGCTTAATATTAGAAAGGTGGATTTGCTGAGTTAGTTAAAGTTCCTCACAAGATTAAATTTAGCTCATTAGATTCCCTGATAAATGGCTCTAAACCTTAAATTCTTAATTCAAATTATAAAAATATAAAATTATTGCATATGTTTTGGAGGTGTTTGATTTAATACAAGACGCAATACGACAAGCTTCCTGAGATATTCAACGAAGAAGCTTATGAACAAATTTTCCAAATAGCATAAGCTATTAATGAGTAAAATAAAGAGAAATCTCCTGAATTTTATATAGAAAATATAGATTAAGGTTAGCTAAAGCTTTTAACAAAATATTGTACTGTTTAGATAGCTCCACTTTGCATAGGTTGGGCAGGTCTGATAACCAAAGAAATTTTATCATTCTGTGGCAAATATGAACCTATTCGTTAAATATTCCACATGGATTTCTTTGAACTGAGTCCAAAATATGAAGTTAAGGCTGAATAAGTTGAAAAATATAAAAATACAAGATACTACTAATAGGTAGCCTTAATAGGTTGTCAAGGATAAGAAAAGCTTATAAATTACAAGTATCATTATGACTTTAAATCTATGATATCTATTTTATTATTATTTGATATAAAAAAGAATTGGTATAATGGGAGCAGGTTCAAATGGTTGTGAATTAGCTAGGAATTTAGTTTTAATGGGTGCATGTACTGGAGAAAATGGTCTTTTAGATATATTAGATGCTGATACCTTTAAGACATTCAACCTACACTCACATCAATGGATTACGTATTTAATATTTTACCACCTAACTTTTCTTAAATTCAATTTATATATTTAGAGAAGACGCAGTTGATAAAAGCAAAGTTGAGGTGCTTTCTAAAAATATTTTAAGATTGAATCCTCAAACTAAAATTAGATGCACACAAAAACTTGCAGATAAATCTTCTGAAAATGATTTAGGAGATGACTATTGGAAAAATAGTAATTACATTTTTTAAATAATCATTTCAAATATATAAAAAATAATTTAATTTCTAGTTGATGTAATTTTTAATTGCACTGATAAGAAAACAGCCAAGTAATACCTTTTAGAAAAGTCATTATGGTACGATAAAGTTTTGATCGATTAGTCTCTTGATGCATTAAAGGTAAAATTAATTGAATTTATTTAATATCTAATAGAATATTTTTTTTTTTTAGGGAAGCACCCATTCTATCATACCTCACATTACAGAGATTCCTGATCTATAAAAAGATGACTTCCTTTCTGGAAGGTTTGATTTTGATAAAGACATTATCATGAATTATCCATACCTCTAAATCCATGATATAATTTGGGCAAAAGAAATATTTGAATAACTGTTTGTCGAAAATTTAAGAGAACTTAAATAGTACATTAATCATCCCTAATAATACATCCACTAATACTAAAGTCTTTTTAAATTGAATATGAACTACTAGACAAAAGTAAGTTTTAAATATTTAAAATAATATTTAATTGTTATTAAAAAAAGCTGTTAATAATCCATTGTCTAGTCACAAAAAAGAACAATTTAGAACTAAAAGATATTGTTTAATTATCTAAGGAAATATTTGAGGTAAATTACCCTTATAGAATATTTTTAATTTATATTTTATTTAATAAAGTTATATTTCAATGAGAGAATTTACAGATTAGTTGCCTCACATATCCCAGCAGAAAACTAAGAAGATGAAAAATTCTGGGTTGGTTACAAGAAAATTCCTTAAATAATACAATATAATCCACAAAACTAAATGATAATAAGATTTATATCAATTGTTACTCATTTATATGTAAGTTTATTTTAATTGGAAGTACCAAATGAAAAGTTGACAGAAGATAACATAAAAAAAATATTGCTAATATAATACAGTTCTGCTGAGGACTAATAACAATAGTACTGGAATCTGGTAATAAATATCTTTAGTTTAATTTAATTTAAATAAAATTTTAATTTATTTAATAATTAGTAATCATATGAGCTTAAAGATGAAAAGGATATTGAGAACTTTGAAAAAATTCTTCAGGAATGTGCAAGTAATTAATTAAATTATTGATTTATTAAAAAACATTTTTTTAAAATAAACAACTAATTTATTAGAACCAGCAATGATACCTCAGCTAAAAATAGGAATCTACAACTAAACCTCTGAATACTTTAGAGAAAAATACATAGATTTTCTCGATATATCATCTAATTTGAGGTCTTAATGCTATTAACATGGTAAAGTTCCCAGATATAAAGTTGAAAATATTGCCTTTGAAATGAATAGAAGATCTTTATTCCCTCAATCTATAATTACAAGTATGGCTGCATTAGAGCTTTTTAAATACGCTACAGTAATAATTTTGAATTCATTATTTTTTTATTTATTAAATAATTAAATTTATTTTTTTCTTTAGAGTTTAATATTTAATAATAATTTAAATAGAATCAAGACATATCTGATTACAGAAATATCAAATTTGATCTCACTTAGAATAAATTTGATTTTATTCCTCCTATTAAAGCTAAAATCATTTAAAAGGATCCTAATATTGTTTACATTCCTAAGCGTAATCTTTTTTTAAATTTATTTATTGCATTTTAACAATTTTAATTTAAAATAAAAGCTTTTACTGTTTGGGAAAAAATTATTGTTGATAAACCTGTAAGCATTGAAGAGCTTATTGATTCTTTTTCTAATATGTATAATGTCTCTATCAACTCTATTTATGTTAATAATGTCTAAGTATGGTAGTCTAATCCACTTGAATCAAAAGATAATTTAAAGTAATTAATTAATAAATATAATAAATATTTAAATAAATATTCATTAAAAAGCATTATGAAAATGAATCTCCTTAAAGCATATGAATTCGAATCAGGAACAAAAATGGCTAAAGGAATTAACTAACTGCCAATTATGATTACTGCAAAAACTAAAAATGATTAACCTGCAATGTTCACAACAATCAAATACATTCACTAATACGAATCAGAAAATAATTGAATATTTCTTAATATTAGTGATATTTAAGTTTATATCTATTACTTGTAAACTAAAAATTGTGTATTAAAATTTAACTTAAATAGCCTATAAAATATTTAGTTTTAGCAATTATTTTTACTTAAGTTTTTTATTAGATGTATTCTATTCTCGTTATTAAGTATTTTTAAATTTGTAAAATTATATTAAAAATTTTTTTAATTTTAAAAATTAATAAATTCTATCAAAATATTAAAATAAATTCTAAATAAGAATAATACCTTTTAATTAACTGTTAATAAAAATTTAAATTAATTTTCACTTTTGAAAATTTTAATAGATAAATTTAACATTCAAAATTTTTATTTGTTGATTCTATAATTGAATTTATTTTTTTTGTGTTTGGTAGATTTCCTAAGTTTTGAATAAAATAAATAGTTAAAATATTTATTCTATTTCAATTTATCAAAAAGTTTGCAAAATATGTAAAATCAAACTTAAAAATTCATCAAAGAACAAGAATAACTTATTAATATTGTTTATTATTAATTTTAATTTTTATTTTTAAACATCAGACTTTAATTAATTAATTAATTTTTGAATTGAAATTATTTTAGAAAAAATAATTTATTTATTATATTACTTTGATTTATTTAAAAATTAGCAAAATATCCAAGTATGACTTTTGTTAGTATATTAATTTTAAAGTCATTTTTAAGGGTTTACTAGTTTTCCTAAGAAAATAATCGTTTTTGATGGTATATGAGTTATAGTGAAGAGGAATGGTCTATCACAAATAACTTAAGGAGGTTCTTTAACTTTACTTAGTTAAGATATAATAATTGCAGTTGATGCAGCAGCTTCTGTTCCAATTTCGTCTACTTAAATTGTAGCTGAATGAAAAAGATCTTTTATATATAATTCTTCACATTCAGAAATGCTTTTAAAATCTGCTATGGGTAAAAAGGCTTAACTTAGACCAATTTATTAGAGCACATTTACTATGTTTTCTGATTTTCCATTTATTTTAAATTTCGGAAATCTTAATTTAATTTTAGTTTTTTAGGATTTTTTTAGCGCTTCTTACATTATTTCTAATGTCAAACTTTATTCTAATTATTTTAAACTCAAATCAGGTAAAAATACTTCCATAACAAACTCTTTATTTTTATAAGGAATCTATATATATTAAAATCCATTAAATTTTATATAGTTGTAAATTTCTGTTTTCATCATCATTTTCGTTAGAACTGTGATTTCTAAGTTACTTGGATCAAGGTAAAATTTCATATTTTATGTGTATTAAGCATCAAATTAATATAGCCACTATGCTTTAAGATACAAAGCATTTACCAATATCATATTTGTATTTTAATTCAAAAATCCACTCTAAAGGAGCTCTTTAACATTACCTTTAGTTTAGTCTGATACCTATTCATTAATATAAGCTCTCAAAGCTTCAGGATCTTTAAAGCTAACTTGTTAAAATCCTGATTTAAAGTATAAACTGATAAATTCTTTATACATTTAAGTAAGATTAGAAACTGATGCATATATTTTATTTGCATTTAAAATTGAGAATTCTTAACTTGAATGTTCAAACTGAGAACTGAGACTATTAATATGATAGCAAATTTCTCCAATATTCTTAAAACTTAAAACATTTTAAAACTCCTTCAAAGTCTATCCACCTGAACCTGCAGCCACCATAGATAAAGCTAAATAGATAGAACTAGGAGAAAAGAAAAAATTACTTTCATTGCCTATCTTTTCTAGATAGTTTATACAAAATTTTGAAATTGGATTTTATTTTGCTTCCATTTTTAAGTTTACTTTTATTTTTTCAAATTTTACTCTAAATTCAATAATTATAATTTTAAACTATTTATAATAAATAAGTTAACATCAAATGTATTTGAATTGATGATTAAAAAAAAATAAATCTTAAATTAATGTGAGAAAATTAAAAAAAATTTGAATATAAAAGAATATAAAAAAATCTATCGTAATTTATAAATCTCTAATTTATAAGCAAACATTTATTCAAATATTAAATTTAGATTTTTTTTTTTGAGAAATATTAATATTACAACTGTATTTATCCAGAATTTAGGAAATAAAAGTATTCAAAGAATTACTAAGCTCTTTTAGTATAAATTAATTTTGTTTTTATTTAAAAAATAAATTTTAATATTTTATTATTTTTATCACGAAATAAATTAGTGCAGTATTAAAAGAAGAGTATTTTAATAAAAGCATCCAATCTAAATTTTTTCACAAATTAAAAAAGGATTAAACATTAAAACATTTAATTTATTATTTTGAAATTTAAAATGTTTTTAGTCTGTCTCTCATTATTTGTATCTTTCCTAATTAATGCGAAGTTAAATTCAAAATTTCATAATTTTTTAATCAATTTTTACAAATAATAATTTTTAAAATATGAAAATAAAAAATTATTATTTTGAATTAGTTAAAGCTTTTTATTGTTTTTAATGCATTTAAATTAGATCAATTTACTTAGATAATAAATTTATGTTAAATATATTTGAATAACAAAAGAAACAGCTTATTGTTTTTTAAAGTAAAGTCTCTTCGAATTAATAAAAAAAAAAAATAAAGCAAAATTACTCAATAAAAATAAAAGGGGTTGGGGTTGGGGTTGGGGTTGGGGTTGGGGTTGGGGTTGGGGTTGGGGTTGGGGTTGGGGTTGGGGTTGGGGTTGGGGTTGGGGTTGGGGTTGGGGTTGGGGTTGGGGTTGGGGTTGGGGTTGGGGTTGGGGTTGGGGTTGGGGTTGGGGTTGGGGTTGGGGTTGGGGTTGGGGTTGGGGTTGGGGTTGGGGTTGGGGTTGGGGTTGGGGTTGGGGTTGGGGTTGGGGTTGGGGTTGGGGTTGGGGTTGGGGTTGGGGTTGGGGTTGGGGTTGGGGTTGGGGTTGGGGTTGGGGTTGGGGTTGGGGTTGGGGTTGGG